>NC_141219.1:25038888-25638888 GCF_054856515.1 Filicampus tigris
ACAGCAGTGGTGTCGAAGTGTGAGAATGATGAATTTGAGTCTGCAGGTAGTAGCATCACATTTTGCTGAAGAAAGCTTTAACACACAAACTCTTGTCTCATGCGGATGATCTGTAGCAAGGCAGCTTGGACGTCCTCATCCATGTGGCCCTACAAAGAAAAAAAAACATTTTGAGGACTCAGTACTTACGCTTATACATTGCATAATTATTCACTGTGAATGTGAACTATTAGCTAAATGCAGTGTACATTTTTATTCATTAAGTTGAAATATTGTATTTCGGTCTCCACTTGGAGTTAAGTGGCAGTACCACACCTTCATTGCCGTAGAATGCAAGTAGTCCCTAACATCTTGCATAATGAACTTGAAAGTAGGTACTAAAATGTGCACAAACCAGCAGAAATATCACTGTTCTTGTAGAAATGTGTTTTGTACAAAATAAGTTCTGCCAGAACCAAAAAAAATTGTCTGTTTTGTCATAGTCTGCCTTTGTGCTTCAGTTTATGATTTGTGTTACTGCGCTAGGCTTGTTGTGCATGCGATTTATTTATTTTTACACGTGACTCATTTATTACGCTCAATAGAACCTCTGAAGGGAAAATTCAACCCACTCGGCTGTATATTTGTGTTGCACACCACACAAAGAACTCGATTACACACATGCAGGCTCTTCAAGGAACTGAGGCTAACAAGTACATTTAAAAAAAAGATACCATGTGCTACTTGTTTTCCAGGTCTGTTAAACGGTTCAGCATGGGCTGAGCTCTATACTACACAAAATGCCATTGAAATGTTGTATCTTATTAATATTCATGTTTTCAGCTAGTCTTTATTTAGAAAATAATTTTATTTGACTGATGCAGCACAAGAACATCATGGTTCGCGTGTCTGCCTGACAGTTGTAAGATTCATGATTGAACCTTAGCTCCAGCGTCATAATTAGGAGTTTGGATGTTCTCCTCGCGCTTGCATGGGTTTTCGCTAGGTACTCAGGCTTACTCCCACATTCCAAAGACCATGAATGTTAGGTTAAATGGAGACTCTACATTATCCAGAGTCGCCAATGTGGGTGTGAATGGTTGTTTGTCTTTTTGTTCCCTGTGACTGACTGGCAATGAGACCAGGGTGCAATCCGCCGCCTGCCAAACGTCAGCTGGCATAGGCTCCAACCAACCCACGACACTAACGAGGACAAGCACTGCAGAAAATGGATGGCTGGATGGATTATTGGCTGCAAAAGCACATCATGCAATCAAGATGGATGTTAGAAACGTCACTGGATCAAACCAAACACATTTGCACAAGACTATATAGCTCGACGCATATCGGCACTAGCAAATAGGGCCACTCGACTGAAAAACACAAAGCAATTTTGACTCAATCCGTTTTACATCGTTAGATATTGTTTGGTTTGCCAGCATAAAGTATAGCTGACTTAATGACAACTAACCTGCGCTGCACTGAGGAGGTGTGTTCGATAAATGGAAACCACCTCTCTGTGTTGCCTCTCAGCATCCTAAATGGACGGAGAGAGAGAGAAAACACGGGATTATTGCTTCACCATCTAAGCCATCAGATCATCCAGTTTAAACTTCAGCTAAACGTGTTGCCTTATCTATTAGACTATGTACAGTGGGGTTTGACAGTAAGTCAACAAGGATGCACACAAGTTAGTGTTATGCCCTCTATCAATGCAAAAGTTCAACTCACAGCCAGCTGCTGCTGGAGGTTCTTGATCTGGGCCTGGAGGGCGTCGATGTGCTGCATCTGCCTTTTGTTTGGGGTGTTGCTTGTGTACGCCAGCTGGGACAAACCATTCAGTGCTTGCTTGAGCCGCTCCACGTCCGTCAGCAACTCGGTGATCTGACCCAGGCAGGAGCATGAGGAAAGCGTAGTAATTGCACAACGGAACAAAGGACACAATGCGTATGCCGGTCAGTGAAAAGATTGTTTGAAAATACATCGGGTTGACTGATCATTGATGATTTAATTGATTTACCTTCTTGTCTTTGGCTTCAGTCAGCTGAGATGATGTCTGAATCCTCCTCTGAAGATCACCAATGGTGCTGAGCGACTCATCGTAGCGTTGTTTCAGCTCCCCGATTTCTCGTTCAATGGCCTGTCCCTTCTGATGAACGGCATCCATCTCCCTCCTGGCCTTGCTCTCGCCCTCCCTTGCCTGAGTGGCCTCACGGTGAGCCGCTTTGCATTCTTCTGTTAAACTCAACAGCTTGTTGGTCAAGTTGCTAGCTTCGTCCTCGAGATGCTGCTTCTCCTTCTTCATTTGGGTCATGTGACCTTCCTTGAAGCGAAGCTCTTCCAGAGCTTGAGTGGCCTGAAGAAGTTCGGATTGGAGGGCCGAAACGTCCTCGGCTCTCTGGCCGCTGTTCTCTTCCTCTTCTCGGAGCGCCAGTCGAAGGTCAGCGACTTCCGTCTCCAGGGCTTCACTGGCCTTGGTGTGCTCCTGCAACAGAGAAGCCTGTTCTCCGTGGAGTTCCTGAACTTCCTTCTGCAGAGCACAAACCTTCTGGGCCTCCACCTGCTGAGCCTCTCGTGCTTTCTTGCAATCCGCCTGGGCTTGCTGCATGGCGTCATGAATGGCCTTGAGCTCCGTGTCATACGTCGCAATCCGCGTCAGCTCCGATTTGAGGCGGTCCTGGAGATTCTGGATTTGGGTGTTGCACAGGGCATTCTGGCCTTCCAGCTCAGCTTTCCGAAGATTTACCTCATTGTGCTTCTCCTCCAGACTGGTTAGCTTGAGAGACATGGCCTCATAGCGGCCCTTGAACTCTTCCTCGTATCCCTTGCGCTTCTCACCAGTGACAAGAGCAGTGTCAAGTCTTTGTTGAACACATTCAATCTCAACTTTCAGTTTCTCTTTCTCCAGTTTGTTATTCTCTCTTTCAGACTTCTCTTTGTCATACTTCTCCTCCATTTCCAACAGTTTAACCTTCAACTCCTTCACTTGGGTATTGTAGGAGTTTTCTTTCTCCTCAACGGCTGTCAGCGGGACAAATTTGGACTGAATAGCCTCCATTATGGTATCGAGTTCTTGCTTTTGAGCTTCCAGTTCTTGTGTCAGCTTCACATTTTCCTCCTGGCCCAACGCATGCATGGCTGACAAATGGTTTGCTCTATTCTCTGACTGCACCACGGCAGCACTCATTTTTTCTGTGATACATTTGTGATCCTTTGTGCTTATAAAGTCGTTTTTCATCTCTGACAGAACCTTTTCAAACTTTTCCTGCAACTTGGCGTTCCCTTCTTTCACATTCCTTAATTCCTCTCGACATTCTTTACCAGTGGACTCCAAATTTAAATTCTCAGCCTTGACACTCTCTATAGTGGAGGTTAACTCTATCCTCAGTTGCTCGTACTGTTGTCTCGGCACATAGTCTCCCTCTAGGCTCTGTTTCAACGTATGACTCTGTGCTGTCAGCTGTGCGCACCGCTTGTCTCTGTCTTCACACCTTGTCTGTAAAAGTTCAAATTTCTTCACCACTTCGGCATTCTGAGTCTTCAGGGCTTCCATTTCACTCTGCTGTTTCTCTTTGGTACCTTGCATATTGTTAATATTCTCCTGAAGCATCACTCTCTCGGTGTTAAGCAGTTGGACTTGTGCCTCTGCTTTGCCAAAACGTTCGCTGGCTTCCACGAGTTTGTCCTCCAGCTCCTCCACAGCTGATGCCATTCTCATCCGAGCTTCCTCATGTTCCTGGATCGGGATGAAGTCGGCCTCAATCCTGCTATTCAGCTCCTCCAGCTTCTCTTGCAGTATCTCCCGCTCTTCCTCACTCTCCTCCATCTCATGAATGAGTGCCTGGCTTTTTGCGGTCACATCATGTAGTTTTCTCTTCAACGAGGCATTCTGCTCTTCCAGGGCAGCCTGAATCCTTTGTTGTTCCGCAGCGGGCACAGCCCCCTCTCCTCCCTGGGTGGGATTATCGAGCTTCCGATGGAGCTCCGCCACCTCCTCCAGGACACGATCATAGTCGTCTCTCAGCTCAGCAAGCTGCCGTTCCTTTTCATCAACTGCATTAGTCAGTAGGTTTTTCATGTTGTCAAATTTCTCGGCTGGCACCATGTTGCCCTGCTTGGACTGAGCTCCCTTCAACTGCGTTTCCATTGCAAGGACAGTTTCTGAAAGTTCATCTCTCTCTGCAGTCACAGCTCCGAGCTCTTTGTTTAAGCGTTCAGATTCAGTTGCCAGCTGGCTTTCGCTGTTCTTGTACTCCTCCAATGCCTTCTCACTCTGTTTAAGACGATTACGAACTCGACCCACTTCAGCTGAAGCCCCTTCATACTTGGCTTTGATATCCTGAAGCTGAGCACGAAGCTCTTCCGTGGACTGGCCTCCTAAGTGTTCCTTCACTGCAACCACATGGGCCTGCAGCTGTTTAACCTTGCATTCCGAATCAATCATCCTCTTCTGGACGTCCCCCAAGGCATCTTCGAGGTCTTGAACTTGCTGGTCAGCTTGTTTCTGGATGAGATCTCTGTTCTGAACCAGTTCTTGGCACTCTCGATTTTTTCTGCTCAGTGCCGAGTGAAGTCGTGCCCTCTCCTCCTCGGTTGCTTGTTGTTTTTTTCTGAGCATTTCAAGCTCATGTCGGAGAATATCAAGCTCACCAGAGAGACCCTTCTCTAATGGTCTGGACAGTGAACGTGACATTGCTGGATTCTGGAGTTTCTGACAGGGAAAGTGACAAACACAGGATTGAGAGCAAGACAAACTAACAAGGCAATCACTGGCTTGAGGAAATGTTACGGAACCCAGATACCAATTGTAATTAACAGATTTGTACTTGTTTTCAGACTGATTATGTTTTCAAAATTATCTTCTGGCGATAAATTCTCATCAATACATGCTAACGGTGACCATAACACATTGTCAATCCATCAATCAATCACATTTTATTTATATAGCACTTTTCATACATAAAAATGCAACTCAAAGTGCTGTAAAACATCTAAAACACAACATAAAAAGAAGACCCGTTCGCGCCCTCCCTCCCAACAAACCCGAAGACATATTTCCACCAGTACATCAGCACTCACACACACGCGCACGCACACAGACACAAAGCACACAACCTGATAAGCTGTATTAGAAAGACATGACAAGGCACAGAGAAACCATATGAGGCATTGGCAGTTGTTTAAATAAGCTTCGCTTACCTGATCCAAATCCAGGCTATAAGCTTGTTTGACCAAAATGTTCTCTTTTCCTGTAAAACAGTACAAATTTAATTAACACTATCAAAAACAAGTGAACATTAATTTAGCAATACATTTAATATTTTTTGGGGGTAATAGTTAATTTTTATGAATGTAAGTCAACCTTTGATCACTGACTGTCCAGAGTAGTCCCCCTGCAAATACAAAGAACAACACATTTTGAATATGTGAACAATATATAAAACAATATTACACACTAATGGAGCATCTGAGCAAAATGCACTTCAAAAGTTTCCGATAAGGAGATATCAAATGATCTGTATACATTCACAGACCATTGTGCTTTTGAGCTGGACCTTGACAGTCTCCAAGCCTTGTGACCCTTCTCGTTCGTTGGCACTAAGTAACACCTTTAATTGCTCCTTCTGACACAATGAAAAGAACAACAAAAAAGAACAAATAAGTTTATCAGCGACCACTTCCAAATTAGCACTGACTTTTGCATGGGTTAATAAAAATCAATTCAACTATCATTGGCATCATTTAAAAATGCTGAATCGGCAGCCACCCAGATAGAACTGGCTGCAGTTTTATCAGTACTTGACATGTCATAATTAAAAGAAGAGCAACGGATGGTACTTGATAGGAAGAATCTTATCGTTATTCTTTCCCATCTGGCTTGGAACAAGAAACTGTCATATAGGCATATGTCTTACGTCTGATTGTTGATCTGATTGGCCAGTGATGGATGAGACAGACAGGATGACTGTACAACTCAAATTCTTAATCTTCATTTAAGTGCCTGTCCTTTTCAAACAATTATTATAGGCTCTTAACCAAATGGCCACGTAGAGGGGCATCCAAATTAGTATTACATAATCCTTTATTATGGTAATCTAGTGATTTTTATGGGTACCAATAAGATGTTCTGTACTGACTTTAATACTGGCCAAATGATCATATATGGCTTGATTGGTAGTCATCATTTTAGCTTTAAAAAGCACAAAAAAGATGCAAAATACATCTCTGTATTGATTTACTGCACTTTCACAGCTAAATTTGCGATTGGATGAACACATCCATATTGGCCACTAATGGCAGAAGTGCACTTACAAGTGTACCACCATGCTGGTCAGTTAATCAATTTAAACTTACGTTTACTCCTTGCATTTGCACTCGTGAATGCATGTTTCAAGAGTACAGGGACCAAAATGAAGAAGGCCTTATTCACAGTCACACTCATGGACTGTATTTATTGATTTATTTAATTTATAAATTCCAGTCCAAAAGATTAGAGTCAAGCCAGCTGCTACAACGATTGTTCATACGATGGATTATGGTAATATGCATGAAATGCGCTGCAAGGACAACTTGACAAAGCATTGATGTCCATGTCATTATTGGTTAAGCTTCTATTTTGAAGTTGCCCGAGAGCACAGTGGCGGGAAGTTTCCGTGATGTAGAGTATGAACAATTGTTGTGGTTACTGGCTTGTCGACTTATTTCGCGCCTGCAAATACAGCAAAAGGCACAGCATTTTCCTCATCAGAAGGAGGATATCTCTCTGTAGGCTACTTGTTTGGGTTGGTTGGTTGTGCTTGTGTCACGTTTGATTAATATAAGAGCGGACATTACATTTTTTTACAATTGTTTTTAAAATAACTACATGTGCATGAATATTCACCATATTTTCAAATTCATTAAAAAAAATATGAATTTTTGCTGTAAAGAAATAATGAAAAGTACCCTAACTCTTGAAGAATCAAATTTTTTATGTCATTCTGGCATGACATGTTATAACGTGTTAAACAGAATCCTTATTGCACAAATGGTCATTATTGTTCACGCTACCTCTTTATGAGTGTCTTCTACAGCCTTCTTTTCCTGCAAGTAGAAAAAAAAGAGCCAATGAAGGACTGCTCTATCATATCTAAAAATATAGTTGTTAGAAAGCCCAAGTTGTTTACTCTTAGTATTTGTTGGCATTTGATACATTTACATTAAGTTTCCATGCGGTGTCTGAGATTTACATATACATACATAAAAACATATATACATATACATATATATACATATACATATACATATACATATATATATATATATATGTATATGTATAAATAAATATATATATACATAGAGAGAGACACAGGTGATCAGTTAGAACAGACTTGTCCAAAGTCTGGCCTGAGGGGGAAATGTGGCCTGTGTTCAAATTTCCACCAGCCCGCAGCCTCTGGTATAAAACGAATAATCCGTGGCCCGTCAGGACTGTTGACTACAGTAGAAAAAAAGCTATTTGATATTTTACCAGAAGATGGCTGCAAACCTGTGGCTGAACTCTCGGGTGTATTCAGGAATCCACTCCGAGTGAGCTCTGTCTCTCCGAACACACCTCTTGTATTAGGCGTCGGAGTGAACCCCTTGCTGCATGACCTTTGTGTGGCCCTTTCTAGCGCATTTCTAAAATAGAGACTAGTGAAGTAAAATAATATTGACACAATTAAGTGGAAATAGGCATATTTTTTCACTGAAATACAACTGTCTAGTTAGCAAAGAGACTGTGGCTGTGAAATTCAATCTCCAAGTCACTACCAGACAAAACATGTAACCTACAGGTGACTGGTAATCAACGCCGTAAACAATTAAAGCAAAAATTGAAGTGGGTCAGCCCCCACACCAAATCTGTCCCTCTTTGCATAAGGTTTGAGCTAGCACATTAAATATCTTATCTTTGTAGTGTATTCACTTGAAGTTAAAAATGATTTGCAAATCATTGTTTTTTGTTTTACGCAATGTCCCGACTTCACTGGAATTGAGGTTTGTACATTCATTCTTACACATATTTTTGTTTTTAGCCTCGAAAATTCTCTCTCCTACAAAACCAACGTGTACATAGTATGACAAGCATTTACCTGTGTAAGCTGTTGTTGTAACAGGTTGACTTTATCTAACAAGGCCCTCTGCTCCAAGTGGTACTTCCTGAGACTTTCCTGGAGGGACTCGTTCTGCCTCTCCAGGTCCTGAAACACAAAGCCAGAAATAAAGAGAACTCACTACAACATAAACCAAATGAAATATCAGTCACTTGAAGAGAAAAGAAGAATTACCAATCTTATAGACAAGACTAACATGACATGCATTCATTTTCTGCCCAAACTGTTATGCAACAACATGAAAAAGAAAAGACGGTATTTACATGTATGATATGATCCCTTCTGTTCGCCTCCATGGAGTCTGAGCGCTCCATCGACTGCTGACGAAAGGACAATTTTTATTTTTTAAGTTTTCTGGAATTATTGAAATCTAAAGCAATTGCATAAATGTGCAAAAATTATGCAAAACACACCAGATTTCCTGATTTTGACGTAAAAGGATTGGCGACTGAAACGAAAGGGTGCTTAATATTATAGTAATGATATATGGATGCAAGCAGAATAGATGCTCATATGATGCTGATCATATTAAGAATGCTAGTAGCCCGAAGGGAAAAAAAACCTTGACGAGCCATTGAAATGTGTGAGTACTATAAGTATGGGTACCTACTAGTAGTATAAAAGAATCACGAGTGAAATGTGTTTGATATTTGAAAGCAATTCCTTGAAAGCCACATTACCTGTCTCCTCCACTGTTCTACCTTTGCTGCCTCTTTTTCTGTAAGGAATGAAACACATCTCAGAATTAATTTTTGCTTAGCCAAAAAGAAAAATAATCTCATCTATAATAAACAGTGGCGTGGCTGTGTCCAGGAAAGACACAAAAGATGGTGATCTTGTTTTTTGGTTGTTCTTTTTTAATTTATTGAACATATAAACAGATAACAGAGGGAACAAAACATTAGGAGTACATTATATATATATATAGACATATATATATATATATATATATATATATATATATAGACACACATATATATATATATATATGTATATACATATATATATGTATATATATATGTATATACATATATATATACATATATATATACATACACATATACATACACATATACATACACATATACATACACATATACATACACATATACATACACATATACATATATATATACATACACATATACACATATACATATATATATACATACACATATACATATATATATACATACACATATACATATATATATACATACACATATACATATATATACACATATACATACACATATACATATATATATACATACACATATACATATATATATACATATACATATATATATATACATATACATATATATATATACATATATATATACATACACATATATATATATACATATATATATACATACACATATATATATACATATATATACATACACATATATATATACATATATATACATACACATATATATACATATATATACATACACATATATATACATATATATACATACACATATATATACATACACATATATATATACACATATCTCACAAAAGACCAACGTTGCATTTGACTAGTGGTGTATAGACTTTTTATATCCATTTTATGTCTTGATTGACACTCACCTTTATTGGCTTTCTCGAGGTAGCCTTTGACCAAAGTAACAAGCTCCGGGTTCTTGCTGAGGCGAGCATAGTGGAAAGCATCATGACCCAAGCTGTCCAAGTCCTTCACATCAGCACCACTCTTTAACAACACCTCCACTGCGTCTTTGCAGCTATACTCGCAACCGAGAATGAGTGCTGTTCTAAGGGTGACGGGGGAAAAAAATGCTTCAGCAACAAGTAACTTTAATATATAACAAGCAACGTACATACTAAGTAATTATAAAATATGTCTAAAATTAAACTAAACACATTTTAGTAAGAAGTGTGACATATTATTCTCACAAAGTGTCTATTCATGAAGGCAACTCGGACTCCTACTTTTTTTGTTTGTCCCGCACAGAGATATCAGCCCCTCGCTCTACAAGTAGCTGACAGATGCGTGGATGACACATTTGGGTTGCAAGCACCAGAGGAGTCCTGCCATCCTAAAGAATAGAGGCATGACACACATTCACACACGTGAATCCAACTGGTGTTACATAAATGCATAGTAACAATAGTCTTTCACTTTAATACACAAATGCCCACCAATTTCAGTATGCTATTTCAAGAGTGCATTTTTGCAACGCTTTGTGCTGCTGGCACTGTAAGCATGGAAAGTGCATTTGAAGACACAATGAACCTTTTTTTCTTTTTGCTCTTGCTCTTAAAGAGGAAGTCAACCCAAACATATGTTTTTCAAAAATATGTTTTATGCAGGTCCACTAGCTGAAACAAGGCAATATGATATTAAATATGAGTTTAGCAGCAAAATCCACCCGTTTTTAGCCATCTCCGGGTAGCGGCCACTTTGTCACTTCTGTCGACTGAAAATGATATCACAGACCCTCAGGGCTCAGATAACGACCAATCACGGCTCACCTTTTTTCTGAAGCTGAGCCATGATTGGTCTTTATCTTAACCCTGAGCATCTGTGATGATATAATCAGTCAACAGAAGTGACAAAATGGCTGCCCCCAGAGATGGCTAAAAACAGGTGGATTTTGTTGCTTAACTCATATTCTCGAAACACAATATTAATCAGAATGCTGTGGTTCAACTAGTGGGCCTGCATAGAACATATCTTAAAAAAATGTGTTTGGGTTGACTTCTGCATTAATGTCATACTGTTATTTTCGTCGCTGGCCTGTGAAAAACATATGTCCAATTTGGCATTTTAAAAAATGTTCACGTTAATTGGATCACTGTAACGCGGAAACTCAATTAATGTTAAAATAAAAGGAAAAAAAAACAGAAAAAAAATTGACAATGGAATTGTATGTTTGATACAATCCCAATGTTTTAAGAGTATTTTTGGTCTTTACAAATGTTCAGTTGTAAGTGTTGCGCTAGCTGCTGTTGGTGTTATTGTTAGGCAAAAAAATGGCAGTTTGTCAAAATGTGTTCCTTGCATAAGAAGGTGTTTTTGGAGTAGATAAACATGAAATAAAATAGAACTGTTTGCACCTTACCATGTGACAGAAAACATTTCTTGAGTTGAATTACAAACAATTTCAAAATACCAGTAGAAACCGCTTTCACCCATAAACTGACAAATTTCAATTAATAGTAACGTTCATTTGACACCAGATGGCCTCATGGTAGTGCAAACATTTGTGCCGTCAGCCTATGACACAGCCAGCAAGCAGCAAGGGATCATGACATAGCAGTATCAAATGGCATTTTTTTCCCCCTCTTCATCTTGGCCCTCCAAACAGAGGACTCATGGGGAGGGGCGAAATAAAGTTGAAGGGCTACGTGGAAGAATTGGGATTGAGCCTACAGTGTATAGTGTCAAATGAAATGGAATTCTTACAAAATCACTGGCATTGACAGAAGCGCCACTGTCGCAGAGAAGTTTCACACTGGATGAGCAGCCTGCCATGACTGTGGAGAAAACAAAATAGCCAGCCAGTCAGTCAATCAACTATACAAACAAAGTTTCTACAAGTACTAAGAAGGATTTCTCCAGTGCTGAATAAGCTTGGCAGGCCTTAAAAGTTTCGTTGCCAGATTGAGTTCCAATAATGCGCAGACTACAACTACTAACTCTATTGCACGTTCGCGAGCCTGGTGAGGATAAGTGGTTCAGAAAACGGACGGATGGATGGATGGATAGTAAACGCTAGGACATCGCACTGTGTCGTTTCTGTCATAACAGTAATTAATACTTGTTGGAATACAAACTGACCCGGCTCATTGCAGTGCAGCAACGGTGAGTGATATTTTTAATCATTTGTTTTTATTTTGGTCCATTAATTTGTTTTCACATGAAAATGACCACGAGCACCAAAATGACTGGGGTCCTGCATTTATTTTAAAAAATATATGTGTGCGCATGCATGTGTGCAATGTGCATTGTTGAAAGGTCACTGCTAAGTAAATAATTCTGGGAGTCATTTATTCTTTTAAACATTAATATCAAATACTAATATCAATTTATACAGTAAACACACCCACGCACAGTCCTGCTGTAATGTTCCTGACAGAAATTTAAAAAAAAGGAAAATTAAGATAAATTGTTCAGGAAGGAAGGCGGAAAGGAAGGAAATAGAGAAATGTACTCTGCCACTACAGATACTGTATGTGGTGTATGTGTTGTGTTAATATTTCTTGAATGTTGAGGTTGTCTAAAAAAAATTAAAGGAGCCTGTTTTCTTTTTAATTTTATTTCATTTTTATTTTTTCAAGACATTTTATTGTTATACATTTCAAAGCAAATGTTCCATATAATTGAGAATTAAAAGATTATTGCACTTAAAAGATGTACTTTAATTAATTTCATCATTTTATCAATGGCATTCTAAAACAACAACAAACAAACGATACTATCGTTTATCATGATAGCTTCTGGGTAAAATTTTTTTATCGTGACAGGCCTACCAATAAATCATGTAAATGCAGTACACTGACGAAAATAAGAAATCTATTATGAAGGCAGTCGGGTTCTCTACTACAAGGCTTATAATAAGCACGTTTTCTGGGGGAAACACTGGATTAATATTAGTTAGCTAAAATGCTGAACAAAAACACAGTATTGACTAACGATAATCATTACTAATTATCTTTGCTAAGTTGGTCCTGTAACGAGATACGTTTTGTTCTGAACAATTAGCATTGTCCGCTACATTAGAGTTGAATGCAGTTTGCAGTGTATAAACAAGGTCACAGACCCTTACCAGCATCATGTAGAGCTGTTCTTCCTTGAAGGTCCACGTTTCCAACTGGACAGTTGTGCTATAAAAATCAAATACAAGCTTACTAGAGCTATTAATGCACTATTACAACATTACTTCATTTTAAACTTAAAAAAACAGTGGTGAAGCATTAATGACCATCTTTTACAGGTTCACAGTGTGAAATTCAAATGTATGTTTTATTCAACTTCATTTATTATCCTATTGATAATCTATCAAGAGGAAATTCAAATTCCACTCTGCTATACAGTAGTGGTTGTGTTATACATCTCATGGAGTAACTGATCACACACATACAGGCATGCAAGCAGAGATGTCAGAGTGAAGGAGCATGCAAACAGGGTTGCACCTCTTTGAGCTGGGAGGTTTATCGTGCATTTCTCCAACAACTATTGGCCTTTTTTTTTTTTGGACTGCGGCCATTCCTACTGATGTCTAAATTTAATACATTTTCAAAAATGAAACCGATAAAACAAGCAAAATTACAGAGTGCGACTACTGAACACAGTGGAAATGACTAAGAGCATGCCTGCGGTCCCACTTCTGACTTACAGTCCCACAGTTCAATCTCAAATCAGACCAGGGTCATGTGACCATTGACAGTCAAAATATGTTCTCACATACAGCGTCTGAAATAAATATTTAAAACCCGTCACCATTTTTAGCACTTAATATATTTCCAAAGGTGTTATTGACATGAAATTTTCACCAGATGTTGGGAACAACCCAAGAAATCCATACATGCAAAGAAAGCAGATCAAATAAGCCTAGAAACTAAGTTGTGTGTAATAATGTGAAATGACACAGGGAAAAAGTTTTGAGCACATGAAGAAAGGGAGGTGCAAAAAGGCATGGAAAGCCAAGGCAACATCTAGACTGTATCAATAATCAAACAGAAATCCAGCCCCTTGTCTATGCAAATGAATATCAGTTGGTTCAGTCCTAATTGATGGCCTACAAAAAGGTCTTATTGCCAAGGTGTGAGTAAAGAAACATCTCATTTGAGAGAGGTTGCAAGACCATCGCAAACTAACTGTTGTAAAACATACAGACGGCAATGGTTACAGGTGCATATCTAAGCTTCTGAATGTTCCAGTGAGCACGGTTGGGGCCATAATACGTAAGTGGACACTGGAGAGCCACTCATACCACCCTAAATTTTCCTCAATCAGGTGCTCCTCACTAGATTTCTGACAAAGAAGTGCAAAGAATAATCAGATGAGTTCTCCAAGAGCCAAGGACCACCTGTGGAGAGCTTCAACAAGACCTGGAATTAGCAGGTACTGTTGTCACAAAGAAAACTGGGTAGCGCACTCCGCCACCATAGCCTGTACGCACGCTCGCCACGCAAGACCCCATTGCTGAAAAAAAAGAATGTCAAAGCTCGTTTAATGTTTGCTGAACAACATTTGGACAACCAATTAAATACTTGTTTGATGAGAGCAAAATTGAGCTGTTTGGATGCCATACTGCAAACACACCACGTTTGGAGGAGAAATGGCACTGCACAATACCCTAAAAACACCATAAGAACAGTGAAATTCGGTGGTGGGAACATGATAGCGTGGGGCTGCTTTTCAGCAAATGGTACTGGTAAACTTCACATCGCTGAAGGAAAGATGAATGGGCAAACGTACTGAGACATTCTTGACAAAAATCTGATGCCATCTACGAGGATGATGAAAATCAAAGAGGGTGGACAATCCAGGAGGATAATGATCCAAAACATTCTGCCGAGGAACTCTCAATTGGTTTCAAAGAAAGAAAATAAAGCTGCTCGAATGGCCCAACCAATCACCTGACTTGAATCTAATTTCAAATATATATCAATTGGCGTATTCAAAACTTTGCCCCTGTGTCATTTCACATTATTACACACAACTTAATTTCTGAGCATATTTGCCCTGCTTTCTTTGGATGTATGGATTGCTTGGGTTGTTTCCTGGTGAAAATCAGTAAACAGCACCTTCGGAAATATATTTGGTGATAAAGATGGTGGCCTGTTAAAAACGTATTTCAGCCGCTGTACATATAAATATGCTTAAAATGTCACATGAACTCAAACCTATTTTATATTTTTATAACATGCGAAACATCCATTTGGATTAGCAATGAAATATGTCGCAGACTGGTACAACCAGTTTGACATACACTTCTGAAATAAATTCACTCAAAATACTCCCACTCATCCACTGTGCTGCTGTTATTAATAATAATAATGCTATTCATATATGTGAAGACACTGATCATGTTAACGTTTATCACAATTTGCAACAATGATTCAATAAGGTAGGAAACAAATATAGCGCATATTAATAAGCAAAACTATTTTTGTAAAACCTTTAACATTTTCAAAAGAACCAAGGCTGCCATAAATGATTTTAATGATTAACAATGATTAACTGCAGAACCCCCTCCCTACGCACAAATTATCATTCGGTTACCGGTTTGGTTGGTAACATATCAGAAAATAGTTTAAAAAATGTTTTGATTCATCACAAAGATAGTCAATCTGTTTTTATGGAGGAGTACAGAAATCTGAGCATATTTAATGTTGGGATGCTGAAATTCCGAGCAGTTGGAAAATTGTAAACTAAACACAGTCTCTAAATGATTAATTCATTCTAAAAATAATTGTCCATTAATCATTGCACCTCTAAAATCATCAAAAACGTTCTAAGGAAATTGTAATGTCGCCGTTACTGTTCAACAACCCTTAACCGTAACCACTCCCCCGTCCCCTCGAACATCCCCCCACCCCCAGTTGTTGCAGAAAAATTGCCAAAAGCATCTATTTTTGATGGTTGAGGGTGAAATGTGAGGCACCTAGCATGTCAAGTTAGGACAAGTGGGGCTATGATACAATGCATAACACATTTCAGCCAACAAATTTAGCAGCCACAAGACATACTGTTCCGCTGTGGTGAAGAGGACTTGCTTATGAGAGCCATCAGGTCAGAAGGAGTCCGAATGTTGCTGGGTAGTTTGCTAGTGATCACGGACACTCCCCTATCGTAACACACTATAAAAATCATCTTCTCTCTGGCAACAGGGGCCAAAATTGAGCATCATGCTCAAATGACCATGGGTGAGGGGGTGCGAGATGTGCTGGGGTTAGCAGGTTAGCAGGGGGAGCTGACGTTAGAGCATCTAGTGGGGATATCCTACACGACAATGATGAAGTTACACTGTGGTGGTAGAGACTGAGATCGCTGGCAGCTTGCTGCTATGTCTGGAGCGATGACGGCACCCAGAATGGACGGCAGGGCTGTGAGGCTTGTCAACACTTTGGAAATCAACAGGCATGACCTCTCTTAAATCATTGCCACGTGGGAAAGGGAGGTTTGGGAGGGGCATACTGCAGCCTCTTTGTAAACACAAAGCCAATGCTAACTGACAGTTATTTTTGCAAGAATTATTCAAAGGAGTTGAGAGGGAAAATGCTATGACTGTAAGGCATCGCTGTCAAAAACACGCATTATAATATGCATAAAAACTACACAAATGACATCAGCAGCCACAATAAACACGACGTGTAGTACCATACATCTGCACAAAATGATCAATCCGGTGCAAAAGTTGCTGGGCATCTAATATGCATTCTTTGGACACTTTTTGAAAGGTAATAACTTATCTGCACGTGTATTATTGTGGGTGAGTTAACAGTGCCGTATAATTGCACTGCATTGCACACAATGATGTACATGTACTGTAATTATTAGCAATACCTCGACTCGGGCAGTATCATTCAAAATCTTAAAGCTCATGTGATGGATTGCAATAGATTGTGCAGGTGTACCCGGTTATGTGACTAGACAGTGTACATCAAGAGGCAAAAGAATGGACTGATAAAAAAGACATTTTGACAACACATGATACAAATGAGAACCTTAAAATAACACATAATAATTCACTCTACCTGAAGGAGTTTTTGCACACACAGCGAATGGCCATTTCTTGAAGCCAGATGAAGAGCATTTTTACCTACAGTGTTAAAAAAATCACAAATAGGAATTAAAGCACCATCAGGAATGATTTGGAAATATACTGTAAATACCCTGATTATAAAAGTAATTTCAGAGCAGCAGTCCTTGCTTTGGTTCGCAGTTATAATGAGTTTAAAGGCAAACCAACATAATACCAAAAATAATAGCAAATGTTGCTCTCATCAATTCGAGGTTGCATGATGTGTAATATAGAGAAAAATAAGAATAGGAACCTCTGTGAGGGTATTTGTTTATTATATTGTTAACTGTCACTGCAGGTAACTACGGACAAGTTTTAGAGTGGAAAATAATCTTATGATGCAATGGAGTCACTAAATGCCTATTAAGGAGGCAGGACAGGATCAAAACAGAGGCATGGATTAAACCCTCTGGAAAGCTGACATACTCAGCAAAAGATCCACAGACCCTTCTGGGTATGCTCAGATATAATTGCCCTAGTCTAGTTATATATTTATACTGTGTATGTACGGAGACAGACCTTTGAACTTTGTGAAATACTGCACATCTCAAAGGTTCACGTCAAGTAAGATTCTCTAGCTGTTCATCAGTGTCAAAACACTGTAGAGAAGTACGCTAGTGTACTAGTGTCACTGAGCAGGGACTCACCAGTGGCGTCAGTTGCAGTCACATCGGCACCGTGTGACAGGATGAGATTGAGACAGTCCAAGTGTCCTCGTGTTGCAGCCAGATGAAACCTTGGAGATACAGAAAGATATGATCCGTGATCAAGCCATTGAAACAATGGTTTCAATGTGAATACACTTTGTATAACCTCCTGTACGTTATCAGGTCTTTGAACCCTTTGTTTGTCCTCTTTGTGGCATGAAATTATTCTGGAGGAATACAGTGATAAGGATTGCAAAAAGATAATGAGATCAAATGCACAACAGTCTTACGTGTCTTTAATCACCACTTTGCATAGTAAAGATTTGTAACTCTTTGCTATGACTTAACCCAAAGCAGCCAAGTGACCACTGGCTGCTCCGCAAAGCATTCGTACTGTGTAAACTGACCTTAGTCCATAACACATCAAGTCACATGAATCTGTTTATACACTAACCCCAAGGTATCTGCCAAGGCGACAGCATGGCTGTCACCTCAACACCCATATGAGTATTAAAAGCAGTGATGATGGCCCAGAGAGGCTGGGTCTTGGTGGGGGGTGGGGGGGGGGGGACACTGGAGGGTCCCCACCTCACTGAGTAAAAACCTCAGAAGCAGAAAGTAGTTTGGGGGGGTAGGGGGTGTTAAATGTCATTTGACTCCACACAAAGAATGTTAAGACACCACAATGCTGCCAAGAATGTTGATAACGGAACATAAAGATATACATAAAAGTTGAAAACAGATACAAGCGGCTACCCAACAAGCCTGCTTCATAAAAAGGCTAAACATAATTCTGGGCTTCAAGACCGCACATTCGGTGATGTCATTTTGTCATCCCACATGCTATTTGGGCAGCTTTAAGATTGGCAGTCTACGGAATATGGTGGCTATTTTTAGATTGACAGAGACCAGTTAACCAGAGTAAATACTCAATAGTGTAGCTAAACCTATTGACGATGAGGAGGCTTTCACTAACATATGTACACCGACTTAAAAAAATGTCTAAAATATTTGTATTCAATTTGATTTGATAACTCCAATATTACCTTCACATGACCCTTGCAAAGCTGAGGTATACAGTCCAAACATTTTTTTCCTCTTCAGAGACCAAAGCAGTACTACTAGGAGAAATACGTAATGCATTGAGTAACCTGAACGACAGAAATTTTGTTCCCCCATGCAAAGAAAGCTATTAGAAACAGATACACATATACTGTCTAATGATGGTTCTGAGGAAGTATGCTCCAGCCAAATTCTCACATGGTGACCCACTTTGAGAGTCAATATGTTTTTCGCTTTACAAATAAATCACCGGTTTTCACTGCTTACAATATTGCAAACATACTTCAGTGACAACATAACCTTATTGAGATTTGTTCTGTCATTGGTGTGCGAATGTATTTTGAGTGGTGAAAAATTAGTTGTGACCACTCCTTCTATGTGATATGCCAACACACCCATGTAATTAAGAGCCCTTTATAAAATGTGCTAGCTTCAAAAACAGTTATTACCAATAAACTGGCAGGACGTCAATGCAACACAATACCGTTTTATTGAGTCCGACATTGTCCATAACGTGAGAATACGTCAGCAGTATAAAAAAATAAAAAAAATCCATTACAGCTGTTACATGTTGAGTCCACTTTAGTAAGTTGAACCGACTTTAGTAAGTTGAACTGGAAGTTCAACGGTTTCACTGGAAAATAGGATGTTAACGTTTTTAAAAACTCGTTTATTCAACGACGACCAAGTAAGCTACGTGTCCAGCATAGTGTCCAATTACATTGGTAACATGCGATAAATAAAATAGATGTATACATTTTTTCACACACAGATGATAAATATGTAATTCCTATAGGTACGTTAAATATCGCAATATCAATACCACTGTATATGGTGTGTTTTTTTTCCTGAAAATTGCGATTGGCATTTGATGTGCGATTTTTTTCCAAGGTCCCTTTGTAATGTGTTTTTTAAAAAATAATCTTTAATAAAATACACAATATCCGATCTGTTATGCATTATAGAATACTAAGGTTAAGGCAAATAAAGCAGTGATTAATATGAAAGAGTCAGCGATATGTAATCCCCTCTCTTCCTCTCCATTCCGCTGTCAAGAAAGTAATGACCATTTAAACCGCAGCCTTTACGATTACAAAATTGTACTTTATGAAATCGTGATTACATACTGTATATATAATATATATAATGCAACACAAATTTTCAATGGGAGACAGCTCTGGACTGCTGGCAGGCCAGTCTAGTACTCACACTCTTACTACAAAGCCATGCTGTTGTAAGACATGCACATGCATACAGTGATATTCATGTCTTTCACCACACGAGTAAAGTAGTCGGTTTCCTCCTGGCTCTAAAGTGTAGTTCTGTGCTGCGTCTGAGTTTCGCAATGTTTGTTAATTTCTGCTGGTGTATTTCCGGTGGGTTGTGCGATAGACGCCGCGCATATAAGTAATTCCTGTTCTCAAATGACCAAGACTCCTTGCGGATAGAGCATTTGCAGAACAAAAACTACTTATCTCTTCAATGGACGTATCCCGATAAGTGTTATATTACCAAATATTTGGGTTAGAAAAGGAGTAACCCAGGGGCCTTACTCTGGTTTTTAAAAAAATGGAATATGAGCAAATTAAGGTTTTTGCAGGCGTTTACATGGCGTTGCAAAACCAGAATATTTGCAATATTCTGGTTCTAAAAGGGCTATTGACTGCATATAAATATAGTCTGTCTTAACTGATAATGGCTTTCTGAAGTGTTCCTGAGCGCACGTGGTAATACCCTTTACACAATGATGCGGTATTTTAACGCAGAGCAGCCTGATGGATTGAAGGTCACAGAGAGTCAATGTTCGTTTTCTGACTTTCTGTTTACACGCAGAGATTTCTCCAGATTTGTAGATTATGAAATTTCTAAATTCAGTGCAATTGCACGTTGAGAAACGTTCTTAAATTTCTGAACCAGGGGTGCCCATTGTGTCGATCCTGAGTCCATCACGAAAGAGGTTTTGGTAGAGTCATTCAAGGCTTTTACTCAATCACTGCCAGCCCTCCCAGCTGTAATGATATCGATTAGTGTTGTCACGATACCAACATTTTGACTTCAATACTATACCTGCATAAAGTACCTTGATACAGATACGCTACTTTGACAAAAATCTAAAAATAAAAAAAAGCAGCAAAATTATAACTGAGAAAAGAACTTAACATTTTTTTAAAATATATATTAATTCAAAATATCAGGATATGCTTGATAAGAAAATATCATTTTGAACATTGTTAAACACTTATGAACATTTGCACACATGAGGGAGAGCGAGATAAATATATTAAACTGTTTCTTTCTGTACTTGATTATATTTTATAGACTACATGTGAATTAAACTTCAAGAAAACTAGTTCCCATTTATGTAATTATTTATTTAAAACGTCACTTCTGGAAAATGTGCACAGAGGTTTATAGAGACATTAGTGTGACATCTACTGTAATGAAGTATTGAGCAGGTTATGATTATTTTCATGGCCAGATATGCAGCTGTATAGCCCCTATGGTTTTTGGACACAGAATTCACCAACTCAGATTTTAATAACGATATATATTTTTTAAATACTGAGATCAATGCCTGCATTTATATGGTTATATAAGCATAATGTATACATGTAAATTGTCAATGTATGTTCACATACAGGTATATACTAATTCACTTTAGGTTTTTACATTACATGCCATATTCTTGACCTATTTGACTGCATTTCATGTCATCCATTGTTGATATTGACAATACATTTGCACCGTTACGGTGGGCTCCATGGCGGGGGCAGCCATGGGAAGCACATGATGCAAGGAAAAGTACCAACAGAGACTACTGTAAAACGTGCACAACAGACAATCCATCAGATGAGGAAACTGATCTCTATCATTGTCAGTGTGAGGGTAATTTATATTGCTCATTTATTGAAAGTCTGTTGACATTTTCTTTTGTCTGCTGGTTCAAGAGATTGTCTATCAAGGTCAAGAACAGTTCTAACACCATTGTTCAAGTTCGCTATAAAACCACTGGAAGTGTGTTCAGTCTGGGAGAACCAGGTGAAAAACACGGCAAAGAGTATTCTCAGCCAACCTGATCACGTGATGTCTGCTCAGTTCACGCTGATGCTTTCAGGCTGCAGCTGTTATGCACCTCTGAAAAAAACTAACAGATACTCCAAATATTGTATACCTTCTGCTATCAGGCTATTGAATGCTGACTGACAGCAGTCATTTCAAATGACATTTTATAAGAATTTGTTCTTATTATTGCTTATTTATTGTCTAGGACCTTATTGACCTCTTTTTTCTTTGGTTTTTTTATTCTTACACAGGTATGCCATTTGTCATATAACACGCTGTGCATCGTCTGTGTGACTGTTCCGGGGAACTGCAAAGGAATTGCCCTTTTATGGATCAATTAAGTGTCTGAATCTGAATGGGTGCAGCAGGTGCGCAGGGGCAGATTTGACAGCGAACACCCACATTTTAGAGTTGCTCCACCCAGAGTGCAAAGCTTGCACGAGAGTGCATGACAGATTTGAGTAGATGAGAGAATGCGCTCAGCCAGAAAAGACGTGCATCTTTTCTGCAGCCAGAAAAGACCTGCATCTTTTCTGACTCAGCACTCAGTAGAATACAGTATGGCCCCAAGTCTTTAGTTCAACGTTGACCTGAATAACTACACAGGCATATAGTATATTGTTGTCAAAATAAGAAATAGCATCTGCTAATCCTGAATAAAAAGTGGACCACAGTGAAGTATAGGCAGGTATGAGGCTGACCAAGTGAGCATATCAAGTGCTATCAGATTTTAGCAGATGACTCCTTGTTAGCATTCGATCACATCTGCACTTTTTAAGCAGGTGTGGTGAATTAGCCAACTAATGCCGTGGCAGGCATTAACTGTGTTTACTCAGCTGGACACCTACATTCATTACTTCTACACAATGCTAATCCATCTTCCGAAAGCCCTATTATTAACTAGTACAGATTGACAAGCAAATAGAGCAAATTTAATTAATGGGCTAGCAGTTTGTAATTCGTTTTCCCCACAGAGAAGTCTTTAATAACCACCGGTCACCATTCTACATTCTTTCCCGGCTTTCAACACGTGTTTGTCCATGTGTGGCACACTGAACTAAATGTAGACTTGCTGAGAAGCAGTTGTGGTTAATTTTTGTTTTGGGCAGACCAAGCAACAGGATGATCTCTTTTCTTGTATTTTAATCCAACACCAAGTTACTGCATTCAGTCCTGATGACTTTCAACACATTATGAGACATTTGAGAACAGTATACTGATTATTTTGCTGTTTAATGCAACAGTGCCGAGAAAGCAATTTATACAGACCACTGGAAACGCTTGTAGTATTAGAGGTTCTACAGTGATAAGCTATTAAAGTCTTTTTCACACTGACCCTGGAAGCAGCCAGAGGCTGCAAAACATTGGGGATTAAACTAAATTCATTTTATGAAACATGGAGTCACGTTTTCCTAGCTTTCTTTGCAGAAAACTGTGAGGCTTCCTGACAATAATATAATCCCAACAATGGATTGCATCTGAGCCAAAACATCTGTCTGACTTGATGTACTGAACTCCACAACCGATCTAAGATGAATTTTTGGGCAGTCATTTCCTGTGAGAACTATCCAAACAAAAGTGTGGTCAAGCCTCGAGAGGCCACAAAAATTCTTGAGACCAACTCCTACACTGACCTCCAGAGGCAGATGGCCATTTAAAGGGACATGTTGGATATATATAAAGCACTGAACTAGTGTTCAACTGTGATACAAAAATGTTAGGCAGCTGGATGAAGGTTTAAAGATGAAATGTGAAACCTTCTCTATAACCGTGAGGATTTTATTGCAGTTTTTAGAGGGTAAGAAGGGGAGATGAAGCCTTGCGGTCATAAAGAAAGGTGTCAAACTATTTCTGAGTAAGCAGTTAAGAGCCGAGTTAACGTTTTTTTAAAAATCCTATGTAAGAAAAGGAGCGAGAAAACATTTGCGCTCACTCTATTGCTATTGAACATTTGAAGTGTTTTGTAAAGGGTCTATTTTTGTATGTCAACAGACGGTGACTGGGCGTGAGCTTGTCTGTGTATGGAAATGTGCGTGTCTGTTTACTTACGCAGAGCGTCCCTCCACATCAAGCTTGGTTGGGATGATACCCTTCTTGCTTAGAACAGCAGCCGCCTTATCCACTTCCCCTCGTTCCACTGCCTTCATCAGCCGATCATCGTACTTGTTCCAGTCTGTGTTCTGACAATGACAATGCAAAACTATCAGAGATGTAGTCTTGGACAGTTATTGATGGGATCACAGTGATCAGTGATTAAGAACTGTAAACTTTTGAAACTACGTAGTATGAAAATGAAATGAGTTATATTAAGCACCAACACATACAAAGCCAGGTTAAATAAAAACATAGTGCCATACTCTTTGTACATGAAGTGAATTACAGCAAGTGAGAATGTTTGCTGGATTTGGCCGCCAACAAGCCACCAAAAGAAAACATATGAAACATTTTGCCATCATATAATTCAATCACCATTCAGCCTAGCTCAATCACTGCATTACTTTTAAACGGGGATGAAACAAAACCTAAAGCAGCATTTACAAGTTGTTTAACAAAGGAGTACCTACAAAGTGCATGGAGGTGCATTTCAACCAGCGGCTCATCTTGGGTGAGTGTAGCTGGTCCTTGCACCGTGCTACCGAAAAGGTTGCCAGCGTTCCGGTTTTAAAAGACAAAAATGGAGGGCAAAAAAAGTATAAAAATCTCTCCTTTATGCACTCAACCAGTGAGTGCAAGAAAATAAAAGAAAAAGATCAAAATTGCAGCAGAGGTCCTCTTATAAAAGGCTCATCCTCTGGAGTGGTATTCCTTTGAGGAATATTCAAGCATTCCTGGGTTTCTTACAGGCTCTACCTGTAAGTTCACCACAGCACAGCAGTCGATTCTTCAAGGGTGGATAAGGAAGAGTGGAGGAGGAGGAAAAAATGGAGGTGGAGAAGCAGTAGGGCCAGCCCCTGCCAGCCTTGGGACCTGCCCTGGCCGGCAACTGCAACTCCTCCTCGGGGGTGAAAGTCAGCTCAGCTTGGCTACTTCTCAACTCCACCAAATGTCTTCCGCTACGCTCGTCAAAATCTCACACAAGTTGCCGTACTCAGTTTTCTTTTTGACAGTCTTCCTTCTCCTCCCTGGACTGCTTTCAGTCTGCCTGCAGACACTGGAAGCAGCTTGCTTATTAAAAGAGCTTCTCTCTTTCGCAGCTTCTTTTCACTGTCAGTGGTCTCATGCGCCTTAACCCCCAGCAAATGGCAAGGTCAGTCAAGCTCAATGGGGTAAATATGTGGGCTCTCCGGTTTAAAATATCACCCCCTCCCTGGTAAATAGCAGTGGTGCAGACAGTCTGCAGACTGGCTACCTCTTTTTTTGACTTGTAAACCTTTCTATAGTGACTGATTGGAAGACAGGAGCCAAGAATACATTCTGCACATTACTGCACCATGAGTAATGGCTATAGAGTCTCCACTCCCAGGACGAAAGAAGGCCATCCAAAAGACACCGCTTACATTAGCGCCCCCCACCATACCCCTTACTTGTTTCCATCTGAAAATATTAATGTCAGAGAGGGATTAGGGTTTGCGCATTTGAAAGGGTCCTGGCATTGACACTCATAGCATATTAGTTGGGGCAAATGCTGCTGTTGACCCGTCCATCTTGAGAGAGAGGCGCTTTAACAAAGCCCCGTGATCCGAGTTCCACGGTAGCAAGGTTAAGTCAGCCTTTTTACAACCAGCTGTCTGAGACTACAGCACAGTCACATACTAATACCACCACAGACGTAGAGTTCAGAGTTCACTTGATTAAGCCAAAAGTTACATGTAAAAATAAGAGTGAAAGAGATGAGTAGGGTATCTAATTGACACAATTTTCAGGTCAGAGTGAACTCGTGTTACTGGCCTCTGCTCAGGAGTGGTGTAAACAGAGCAGCCCTGAGATCCACAAACATGCACATGCCTCCTCCGCATGACATGTCATATGAAGAAGTGGGTGTCAATTTACGAAAGCTGCTCACCCTAGCATGGAGACAAAGGTGCCAAAATGGCACCTTGCCACACAGCATAATGTAGAACACATCACGTAAATATCTCACATAGGTTGATTGTGTGTGTATTTGTTTGTCAGTCTGTTTATGTACTAGTTAATAATAGGGCTGTTAGCAAGACAAAAATAACCACTGAGCTAACTGCTTTTGAGGAGAGCTGGCGATATTAACAAATACAACATCTTTTCAGAAATCTTGTTCCATATACACTGTAACATCCATTCATCACGGACACACAAACTTGTGACGTCAGCACTTTCTCATGACTACATCCTATTTTGTAGTGGAAAATCAACCACCACAACCGTGGATGAGCACAGCCAAGTGCAGTCAAGGCAAGTGGAGAAGATAGAGTGAAGTGGAAAAGGGGATTATGAAACATTATTGGAGAACATAACAGGGTGAAGTATGGGCCAACAATAAGATTTAACATTTTAAACTGACCTTGTTGGAGTTGTGAACTTTACTAAATGCCCATGCAGTTTCACTGGTGTATTAAAAACAATATACATAACACAGCGCCACCTTGAGCCACGAGTTTAATTGTTGTATGACTGAGCTTGTAAATGACGGGGTTGTGGGGGTAACCAAATAATTAAGTACTGCTCATCTTTTTTGAGAGTACAAGTAATACAGTTGCACATGTCTATGTTGAAAAGGCAGCCTAATCCTTGTCTTGTTTGCATAGCATGTCACTATATAAAGTTGCTATTTAAACAGTGACCTTGACAGCATAACATCACCTGACACATCCAAGGTGTTTAAATATTCACACATTCTTTTTGCCTGGAAATATTTCAGCGTGTGGCCGCTGTCATCCTTTACACCGGCTATCAACCCCTCAGTACAGGCTGTAACTCTTCATAACACCTTGGTTTCCTGCCTCTCTCCCAGCTGGACTAACGGGTCTCTAATGTCTTGATGGATGAAATCACTGGCAGCAAATAGAAAGCCAGTCATCTAATAGCCTACTGGCAGGACACACGCATAAAGCTGTAGGCTAATATGTAAAACGACACTGCCAAACTACTGATGTTACAGATGTGGTTTCACACAGTTATGACGATGGTGGGGAAAACGGTCATAGTAGACATACTGTATATATCTATTTATTATCTATGACATATGGTGTGAAATGTCAAAGTATGATGGGGAAGGGCTAGGCAGCTTATTGAAAGTATTAGCAATAATGCTTTTTCAAATAGATGCAGTTTATATTAATGAATCATTGTCAAATACCAGAGATGGGCATTCTGTCCCACGGAAGAAACAGTATATCCGTCCGGGACATTTTGTGGACGGAGGATGATAATTTTTTTTTTTTTTAAAAAGCAAGGACGGAAGTCGGTATTCGTCTGTCCCTGTAATCGTCCCTAACCGGGTCAAGAACGAACTGACGTGTTGTGTTCTTTTAAAAGGAAAGACCACTGTTCTCTTCTGTGAGAACACACTCACAGGTATAGTCTGTCCTCTAGTTCAACACATGTAATGATTACGCCCAGCCTGAAATCTGGGATAAACTTAGCATGGGTCGAAAAAAGGTGGATAGCAATTGTGTTCTGTTAACTTAAGTAGGGCTGTCCAGGCTAGTCGACGTCGCCGATGACGTAAATAAGTCGGCCCCGCACAACATACCGTCGACGACGAGTGCTTGACGTAAATACATCGGCACGCACATACTGTCGAGTGTCGATGATGTAAAGAAGTCAACACCTGCATACAGTCAGTTGTAAACAAGTGCGCACAGCATAAAAGAAAGGAGAGCAGCAGAAAAATGCAGTGGCGCCGGATCTTGTGTTCACGGCGGGAAGAGGAGAGCGGCACCACGAGGAGAGTGGTACTACGAATCAGCTAAAAAAAAAAATCAGACAAGAAAGTTCAAAGTATGGACATATTTCAACAATAAGTCAAACGAGTTGATAACGAAAAATAATAATAATAATTTGACCATATTTGGACTTCCAAGTACTTCAGCCGACAGTGACTATATAATTTTATTCTAATATTTCGCGGTCACAATCTTACAGTTTACAAATACAATTAAGAAATGAACACACACAAATAAAATACTTTGTTCAGATATTGTGCAATTTTGGTGTCGCAGGCAGGCAGCCATGCTGATTTTTGTGGTACGATATCGCCAATACAGTACCTCGAATGACTTAAGTATCAAACATATCGATATGTTAAGTTTGGAAATTAATCTCAACTCTAACAGTATCAATCCCCCCGCCACTCCAGCAGGCATAATGGCCCTCTAGGCACTTTCACAGTACACTCTGGGCTGTTTTTTTGTTGTCCTTGTGTGCTTTGGCTTAAAAACACCACTCCATGTTGGGCATGTATAGTCGTCAGTGTCTTCTGAGTTTTGGATTACGCTGCGAAGACGTTTACAGGAAGCGAACAGAGCATGAGCAAGGTGAGTGTGACCCCCCAAAAACCATCACCACATACTGTATATTTCAGAGAACATAACTCAGTTAAATGAGTTGTCCACAATTATACATTATACATTTTAAAGCTGTGTGAATTATCTTTGTGACACAAAAATATAATGGCAGACAGCCGCCCCGCACTGAGCCTTGGGTCTGCTTGAGGGTTCTTCCCAAATGGGAGTTTTCGCTTGCCTTTGTCGCCTAGAGCTTGCTCATGTATGATTCAGTTGGGTCTCACTTAGTCCTATAATAAATGAGTGCTTTTGCTAATGATATTTAAGAGGTGTTCCTATTACTATTACAATAATTCAGAACACTATTGTGACTAAGTAAAAACAATGTTTTATTCAATAAAATCGTGATTATTAGAGGCGAGGATACATAATGGCTCATAATTAAAAAAAAAAAAAATTCAGTAAACAGTGAATGGCATTAACTACATAAGAAAATGAAATGATCAGTCAGTATCACAATAAGGTATCACATTTCTCCACTAAGCACATACCATGACATTTGGTCTGTGATGAGACCCAAATTAGACCCTTATCACCAGTTGGTACATTCTATCATCACTGAAACGGAAATATATTGCATTAACATAGCTGCATGCTGTTGAAAATCACTGTGACATGCTGATTTATTGGTGCAATACACTTTGGCGGTGAGATCCCAAATCCCTGGCTATATTAGAGAAATAACAATGACATTAGCAAACTGTAACAGTGTCACTGCAATATCCAGGAATTATGTCAGCCCTAGTAGTTGTTTGCCAGGGTGTCCAGGTATTTATGCTGTGAAATAAGTACTATAATAACCACTACCTATAATAACAAAAGAGATTGTCTGTTCCACAGCACGTCTCAGCAAGTCTTGCGACTGATTATTATTTTTATTCAAGTCAAACGACAGTTATTTTGGGCTTGCTATCTGAATTTAGGTGACCGAGTACTTAACTGTACTTGGTCACCAAGAAATAAAATCATATTACCAACATGTTATGAACGCCTCACAAAATGTACCCTAAAATACGTTCCGTATAAACTTCTCTGCCCAGGCTAGGGTTGGGAAATTTTCACTCCACATTTGTTTTTATGGCTCAATTCAGGCGTCATCAGTACATTCCACCTGCATACTTGTCAGGCTTTTAATTACATTAAAAATCTTCATAAAGACAGTGAGAACAGGTTTTTTCTTCATGTGGTTAAAAAAATAATGTTTTTGTTTTTTTCCCAAGTATTGTGCTTATCTTGGATCCGTATGTAGCGTATGTAGTATGTATGAGAATAATTATATTTGTTGATGGTGACTGCTGGCTCGTTGAACTGCAATTCCCTAAGTCCTTAGTGATTTAGTGCTAATTCAAAATGCGTTTTTTATTTCAGAGTCGCCATGTTAAGTATTTTAGGCAGACAGTACTCATTGGGTGTATTGCAATTTTACACCCTCAACTTCCTCTCCTTCCACCCTTTCAACTATAAGCAGCTACATATACCTGGCAGTTTGAACCATGCAGCTGTCTGGGGCAGGGGTGGCCAAGTCCGGTCCTCGAGAGCCACAATCTAGCCTGCTTTAGGTTTATCCCTACGGCAACACACCTGATTCAAATCATCATGCTCATTATCAGGCTTTTGCAAATCTTGCTGATAATTTGAAACACGTGTGTTGACGTAGTGATAAACCTAAAACAGGCTGGATTGTGGCTATTGAGGACCGGACTTGGCCACGCCTGGTCTGGGGCATGTAGCGTGCAAATTAAATGCATCAGGGCTCGAAAATGCGAGGGCAAAGAGGGAGAAAGATAAATTGTGTGTGGTAAATGGACAATAAGACAAGTATAATTGTGTTCAAGAACTGTGGGTTCACCCAAACAATCTGATATCCAATGCCAGCGCTCTATCAAAAGAGAGAGGCTCAGTTTTAATTGACACAGTCAGGGAGGTACTATAGTCATTTAAAAAAGTTTATCATCTGGTAGTACTGCCTAGCATCTAAGCCTGTCACAATAACACATTTTTCCCAGAAACTATCACAACAAATGATCTTTGTTTGTTTGTTTGTTTGTTTTAATGCCGCTGACATAGTGAAGATGTTTAGGGCTGCAGCTATCGAATATTTTGGTATTCGGATATCTTACCGAAAATTTGAAGGGATTAATCGGGTATTCGCATACAAAATAAGAAAATATAGATTTTGGCTTGGTTAGAGATACAGAAGACAAAAACTAAACAAATTTCCACTTAATAATCAATGCCCAACTGGTTTTCATTTTTAGATAAATTAACATTTTATACTTAAATTTAAACTGTGCATAGGAGCACACTATTTTACTCTCCAGAAACATTAGTGACATTTTAGACTATTTAGACTTAGAATATCTCCTCATGGTTTTTGGTCTATGAGACGAAGCGACGTCATATCCATAGTAATGATTTTGTTGGCTAAAACAGCACACTTGAGTAAGCCTGGTTTGTTAAAAAGTTGTTTGTTGGTACAGCAGCTGTATCAGACTGTAAGCATCAAATTGAATGTGATGGCTCTCGCCAGCCTATATGGGGCACTTGAGCGCTGCTAGGGCTTGCTAACTCTAGCTATCGCGGGAGCCACCGCTAAATGCTGGCAAGAGGCGCTGTACAAAAAAGTATCAGCCTCATGAAGTCATTTAGCGGCCTTAAATTGCGAGTGAACGTTATTTCAGGACGTCGTCGTCATCGTGTTGGTGAAGTCTGTAGCAACAGTTTGTGACACGCGTTGTCGGCGTGCTACTGTCATGTTGCTGCAGTTAGCTTGACTTCTTTCTGACAGTGTATATAAGTGGGTACTTGAGGCAGAACAAACATGCCTGGGCCATTCTTTTTTTTTTTATTTACACCTGATCAATATCAATAGAAATTGCGTTCAATATAATATCAATAGAAAAAAGTAATTATTGTGACAAGCCTAATAGCATCATACTAACAGGTCTTTACAATATTACGGGAACCTTATTTAGCTTTGTTCTAAATCAATACATCTCTGATAGGAGAGGAACTGAAAGTATAGTAGCTTTCTCGACTGATATCTGTGTAGGTAGCGTGGATTCAATTCCCATTCAGCAATGCTGTAACTATGTGCACGAATGGTTGTCTGTCTCTATGCGCTCACCCTCACCCTGTAATAACAAATAGGCCAGAGTGTGGTCCACTTTCCGTCAGATGGGATAGGCTGAAACTCCCTGTTTGACCTCAACAGGAGCTGTATAGAAAATAGATGGAGGGGCATCACTGACAGCAAAAAATAGTATAGTTGCATTTTTGACATATTCGATTTTGAGTCTCACTCCAGATTTTTCAGGCCAGTTGTTTCTGAGTACAGCGTGGTACACACACTTGCTGGTCAGAGCATAGCCACTGCTGGTAGAGCAGATTAATATACCCTCTAGTGGTAAACAGTCAAATCACAGCTCTTGAAAATTAAGATATTTCCTTGGACATGTAGCAAAGACAGACAGACAGACACTCTTCGAACTGCAAGAACAAAAGCAAAAAAAATATTGCAGGATACACAGACAATCGACTCTGAACAGACCTTGCTCCACTCTCCTCTCCGGGGCAGCCTGTCAAGTTTCCAGGCACGCTGGCAGTGGAACACAGCATTTCTACACAGCCCACAGCAGCTGGGCAGCAGTGGCCACTAACCACTCAGCAAGTGCAACTCAAGATAAAGGTAGAGGCTATAAGATTATATCTAAGCAGCTTGATGTGCCTGTGAATGCAGTTGCACATATTATCCCTTTCAATTGACCACTTCGTTTGACTTTTTCATAGTTGCGTTGACCGCTTATTAATTAAATGGGAAGTCAACCAAAAAAAATTCTTTACAAGTGTATGTTCTATGCAGGCCCACTAGTCTAAACATGGAATTCCGATTAATATTGTATTTGTGGAATATGAATTAAGCAGGTTTTTCCTACATTCAAAATTGAGAGGCGGCCACCTCCAGTTATTTGAATGCCCGCTTCCAGCCAGAATGATTGATATTGCTCAACACAGTGCGATTGATGTCCCTCTGTGCAAGGTTTTTTCCTGCATTCAAAATTGAGAGGCGGCCACCTCCAGCTATTTGAATGCCCGCTTCCAGCCAGATCGATTGATATTGCTCAACACAGCGCGATTGATGTTCCTCTGTGGCCACTATGGAGGCGGTAGATCAGGCCTGGCCAACATGCATCTCGCAAGCCGCATGCGGCTCTTTGCCGGGTTTCAAGCGGCTCTTTTCGCTCTGAACTTGCAGAGCGCAGTTGTCAACCCCATTTATGTGTATGTGGTGAGGGGAAGCACCACAGAATGGAACGTTGCTGGGCGGCGCTGCGCATAATCCCCTCGGATTGAAACATATTCTACTTTACGGCGGCGCCGTCGTGACTTCAGAAAGCATTTCCAATAGGAGAGGCCGGCAAGAGATTTACTGTCATTTTGGCGGACTTATTTACAAGTGACGGCATGAGGACAACGGAGGAAGCCTTGATAAATAAAGTGCATTTACTGACACTGAAAGATACATCTCGTCTCCTCTTGATTTTCCTTTTTCAAAATGAGCAAAAGACTGTGCTTTCCTTTGTAACAATGAAAGATACAATTTGACGCAAATGAGATCGAGGGCAAAAAAACGTTGAGTACTGTTGCCTACAATGTTCACTTTTAAAATGGGAGGGGAAAAAAAAAATCTGATCATAAAAATACGAAGTTCAAAACAGGGCGTTTTAACACAATTTTTGTTGAATCTAATGGCAACGCCACAAAAAAACAAAACAGCAACACCAGCGCAAATACACAGTAAACTAGCATATCTTGTGAGCTCATATCTATTTTGAGCGAACATATGTATAATTTGGCTCTTTGCAGTAACACTTTAAAAATTGTGACTAGTGTTAATAAATGAATGCTTTAATGTGATGATAGTCATTCTTATTAGAACTCTTATGTTATTGTGTTCCCTGTAAAAGAAAGAGAGTAAGTTGAATTTACAGCGCGCCATGCCGCATGGTCAGGATGGCCCCACCTCTGCCTCAAGCTGAGCCAGGAAAAACCCTGCAGAATGCCATGTTTGGACTAGTGAAGGCGTATAGAAGAACATATTATTGCAAATAGTTTTTGGGGTTGACTTTCTCTTTAATTATTATATGTATGCCTTTTTTCTTTGGGTCATTATTTTCATTATTAAGAAAAACTGAAGAAAAAAAAAAAAATTATATATCGACCATGCCTTTTTTCTTTGGGTCATTATTTTCATTATTAAGAAAAACTGAAGAAAAAAAATATATTATATATCGACCAATATGAAATACTTAATGTATATCGTGGTATACTTTTCAGTCATATGGCCCTGCCTTAGATTCAAGTTATTTTTCTGTGACCACTGGGGGTTATTCATTCATTAACAGACCAACTTTGTCTACGTGTATACAGTGTCTCAAATGAGTGAAGTATCAAAACTCAAAAGCATCATTATTTAAATCTGAGAATCAATCTTATTGGCAACAGAGGCATCGACAGCTCAAACAGTTATCGATCCCCCATACCACTCCAGCAGGCATAATGGCCATCTCGTAACAGCACACTTGGTGCTGTTTTTATTGTCTGTGTGTATTTTCGGTTGGAAACACACCTCCATGCTGAGCAAAGCCATACATCATCAGGATATTCTAGAGTTATGGATTACACTGTCAAAAGACTATTTCGGGAAGCGCACCAGTCAAGAGTAAGCCGATTGATTTATTTATCTTTCTACAACGCCTATTTCAGAGAGTGTAACTCCGTTAGCTCAATTGTCAACAATTATATTGCATTCCTCATTAATATTTTGGGTGACGTGCCCCAACTTTCTGGCTCTGTTGCTAAACTATGACACTGTAGCCATCGCGCTTCTGTTTACATCACAGATGACCCATATTATCACTCCTGCATATGCGCATAATCACGGATGAGACGGACCCATCCCATAAATATTATAGAAAGATAAGGGTAATAGTGCTTATTCAAAGCGTCTGAATGTGTGCAAAGATGCAAGGCATCAAAGATGTGGATGTAGCAGAATGAAAATGCAAGAGGCTTGGATTCAATATATTGACAGGTCATTTTGTACTTGACAAAAAGAACACAGTGTTCACGAAAAAAAATGTTCATCGTGCAAAAATGAATCAGCATGAGGCTATGAAGATAGTTTTGAGCAGTTTAATTTGAGTAGTTTAATAAATATGAACTTTTGAAAACAATGAATAATCGAGGGCTGTCCCGGCTAGTCAACGTCGCCGATGACGTAAATACGTCTGCCCGCACAACATACCGTCAACGTCGAGTGTCGATGACATAAATATGCCAGCGCGCACATACCGTTGAGTGTCATTGACGTCAACACGTGCATACCGACAGTTGTAAAAAGAAAAGAAAGAGCAGCGGAAATGGCTGCGTTCCTGGCGGCGAAGAGGAGAGTGGTACGACGAATCAGCTAAAAAAAGCGGACAAGAAAGTCCAAAGTATGGACATATTTCAGTGAAAAGTCAAAGGAGTTGGTCATCTGTAGCCTTTGTAAAGCCGAGTTGGCGTACCACTTAGCGATGAACAAACACCTGAAGCGACATCACCCAGGTGCTGCTAGAAGACGACAGAATGCAAAAAGCTAAAGGATCGTAAGTCCATCTAACTAACTACTAATATGACCCGGTTTTACTCAAGTTGCTGTTATGTGCGATGTATTAACATGCATCATTAAGTTTCATTTCTCAAAGCAGCGAGTTGCAGTCAAAATTACACAATGTTGTGTTTCAGCTTTGTGCATTATGGGGCTAACATTTGCAGAGCTATTTCACTCCAGTCAAACTGCATTGGTGCTTGTAGGTAACGTTACTGGTTCCGTTGCTTTATGTATCAATCCAGAAACAATAACGTGACATCTGTGTATATATTCACTCCGCTGCTGCTCCGGAAAGCTCTCGGTCTCACCGTCTCAGTGCAGACTCTGGGCGCAGCACAGCATGCACCTTGTATTTAAGATATGTCCTGCTCCTGCTGCTTGAAAGAAAAAAAAAGAAAATAAAAAGAAAAAATAGAGGAAACCCTGGCCTGCTTACTATAGTCCGTGACTGCACTAATATATAATGTGTGCCTTTTCAAATTCATTGTAATATTTCAGTATGGGCTCTTCTTTATCTGTCCCCCTGCAAAAAAGAGAAATGCACAGCAGAAAGAACATCTGAACTAGGGATGTGCGTGACTAGTCGTTTAACCGTTTAACCGTCTACGATTTATTCAACGTTTTGTATTTTACTAGTCGGTTAAACGCGGCATTAAGTATCACGCATCTTGTTCCACACGCCTCTGCCTCGGCCTCTGTAAACATGCTGAGCACCAAGAGAGAGGATTGCTCCCTCCCCGACCACCCACTCTACCCCCGCGCTAAGATTGGGGAAGAACATTTAGAAAAGCAAATTCTGATGATGTCGAAGCTAACACGAAAAAAAAACAGCACCGTTTGGCAGTATTTTGATGTAGCATATGACAGTGGGCATGGCGGCGGGACCAGGCAGACGAGCATGAGAGCGTTTGTTCAAGCCAGGCGCTGCATGCTCGCCGCACAGCAAAGATTACCCAAGTAATTTGTGAAATGACTGCCCGCGACATGTTGCCGCTTTTTGTTGAAGGCAAAGGGTTCGAAAAATGAATGCTGTATATCGAGCCTGAGTACGCGGTGCCAAGTGGCAAAACAATCACGTCCCAACTCGAGAGTAGCCATAACCAAATAGAAAAGGAGATGCTACGAGCGTTTGAGCGAGTCAACTACCGTATGTGGCCATAACTACAGACGGATGGACGTCCATAGCCACCGAATCTTACATGACTATAACGTGTCATTATGTGGACGAAGGACATCTCCGCTGCTGTGTGCTTCAGACATGTGCCTTAGAGGAAAGACACACAGCTGAAAACTTGGCTGCTCACCTGCGGAGTGTGATGGGTACTTGGGCACGACAAAATAAAGTCGTCGCCTGTGTGCATGATAATGAAGCTAACATGGTGCTAGCGAATGAGACCCTGCTGGACTGGGAGTCGGTACCATTACTCATTACATTATTCATAATAAATGCCACGCATTGCATTGGAAAATGTATCAGAAATGTATTTCTCTTTCAATTGTTCACCTTTATTCAACCAGTTGTTGTTACATCGATAGAATTTAAATTAACAAACTGTCCTGAATGTTTGGGCAATAATAGCCCCTAAATACACACATTTGCATTTCAAACTTTGAATTCAATATGTATTAAATTTCAAGTTTTCTTGCTTATAGACTAGTCGCAAATAAAATTTGAGACTAATCGGCGGGCAAATTAGTCGAAATTCCCATCCCTAATCTGAACTCACACAAAGTATCCTTAAAATGATTGTCCAGGACATGAAGCACTCTGCAATTGTGGAAGGTGGTCCTCAATGAGACTTTGTGTTTATTAAATTATTTAATTTTTAGTTATTTATTCTTAATGATTTTACTTGGGCTGCTTAACATGCGCTCACACATTGTTTCACTGACAGACAAATACCTCATTCATGTTCACACGTCATGGTGCTTGCCTAAAAGAGATGTGTTCATTCAATTTCAATTTTTTTCTTACTTCTATAAATATGTTTTAAAACGTTCAGAAGTGTTTTGGTGAATTACTAATCATTAACTCAAAAATAATCGCGAGATTATCCATCCATCCTTCCATTATCCTAACCACTTATCCTCACGACGGTCGCGGGCGTGCTGGAGCCTATCCCAGCTGTCTATGGGCACCCTGAACTGGTTGCCAGCCAACCGCAGGGCACACAGAGATAAAGAAACATACACACCCACAATCACACTTGGGGGCAATTTAGAGTGATCAATTAACCTACCAAGCATGTTTTTGGAATGTGGGAGGAAACCGGAGTGACCCGGAGAAAACCCGTCAGGTACCAGGCACGGGGAGAACATGCAAACTCCACACAGGAAGGCCGGGGCCAGAATCGAACCCACGACCTCTGAACTGTGAGGCAGACGTGGTAACCAGTCATCCACCGTGCCGCCCATCGCTAGATTAGTCAAAAAATTAATTGTTAGACTAATCATAAAAATAGTCGATAGATTCATCGGGAGGAAAATAATTGTTTGGTACAGCACTAATCTAAACCGTTGCTGCCCCGGTCTCACCATCTCTGTGCCGATCCCGTGCGCAGCACAGCATGCCCATTGTATTTAGGACGATGTCATGGTCCCGCTGCTTAAAAAAAAACAACAACAACATAGAGGAAACACTGGCCTGCTTACCATAGTCCGTGACGGCACTAATATAGAATGTCTCGATTTTCAAAATCATTGTGATAATATTTCAGTATGCGCTCTGCTTTATCCATCTAGTTTTAAGATTCAAGAAAAACTGATGTTACACAGTTTCCCCCCTTCCCCCAAAAAACAGGAATGCACACCAGAAAGAGCAACTCAACTCACACAAAGTATTCTTAAAATGATTCTCCAGGACGTGAGGCCCATGGCATTTGTGGAGGGTGCTCCTCATTGGACTTTATTTAAGAGTTATTTATTTTTTAGTTATACTTCGGCTGCTTAACATGAGCTCCACATTGTTTCACTATGTGTAATGCATAGTCAGAAAAATACCTCATTCATGTTCACACGTCATGATGCTTGCCTAAAAGAGATGTGAGTGTTCATTAAATTTCAAAACTTAGCTTTTTTACTTTAAAAAACAAAGAATTTTACAAAGTGTTCAGATGTGGTTTTGTAAATTAGTAATCGTCAACCCAAAAATTGCTGCATTAGTAAAAAATTGTTTTGTTGGACTAATCGTAAAAATAGTCGATAAGATTAATTGGCAAAGAAGTAATTGGGACAGCCCTAGAATGATCATTTTAATAATTGTGATTTCAATCTCAATCAAAATAATCATGATTATTTTTTTCCATAATCGTCCAGCTCTAGTTCACACTGCCAGGGGGAATATTAGTTTTTCATTTGGCCAAGCCATTTGAACTTTGCCCATGCCAGTGTCCCAATAGAGACACTTAAGATGTAATAAAGCCATAATTGTGTTGGGCAAAGGTGGAGAGAACTAAGAACCTTGCTCATGATAAGTTGTTGTGAGAATAGACTACTATTGTTAAATCTAATAAAGCTACTGTAATACTAAAATAATGCTATTAGCTGCCTTTCTACCTAATGGATTATACAACTAACACCTTTTAGGCCTTAAAATCTTATGGAAGAATAACATTGACCTAAAATTCACATAAATCGTTATTAATGATCGACCGGTATGATTTTTCTCAGGGTCTAAACAGAGACTGATTATTAGGACCGTATTTTTCCGACTATACGTCGCTCTGGAGTGTAAGTCGTAAAAAGTCCCAAAAAGTATCAAGAAGAAGAAAAAAAAACATACAAGTCACACCAGAACAATGTTCCCTCTAAGATAGGCGCATGTGCAATCACACACTGTTCGCATCCCATCTGCACACGAAAAATCTATACAGAGCATTAAAAAATAAATTCAACCAGAGCTGCACTGGGATTTTGCACTTTTCTATTTACTTCATACAAAGAAAATGAAAAGTTGATTTGGCACATTTGGTTGACTGAGTGGGAAAGAAAAATGAGTAAAAAACAAAAGACAGAAAATGATCAGTGTGGGAGCATTTCAGACTGAAACGGAACCGGTGTCGAGTAATCAGTGTCACACAGAGCTTGTTCGAAGACGCTCACTTGGTTAAGTAAAGGTAATTCAAGTTAAAGATACACTGTCAGGAAGAAGAAGTCAAGTTAACCGCAACAACAATTGTTCATGCTATACAAGACAGTAATATGCCGCCAATACGGTAAGAAGGCCAACTTCAAAATAAACCTTAGTTACCGAATAATATATGGACATCAATGCCAAGGTACACTTTTATTTTTAAGGCCGCGCCATAATGATACATTTTTAAATTTCAGTTAATATTATTTATTTATTTGCAGACACAGGTCCATACAATCAACACAAAAGAAACACACGGGGGAAAAAAGATAAAAGAGAAAGGATACAAAACTGTGCATGTTAAAATTTATACAAGGCATGGCACCAGTGCAGTTTAATCTTAAAAGTAAGCCTATAACAACTTTCCTCTGGGCTGACAAGGTTCTTATATGGTACTCTGATGTGTCTAGTTGACAGATTAAGGTATAAATTAGCTGTCTGAGTATAGTGCATCAAATGTTGGTATTCTTTTCACCACAAAAAAATTGACTAGCACTGTACGACCATGATACTCAAAGAAGGAGCTTCAGTGCGTCATTATAGGCAACTTTTAGCCTCTGTTAACTCGACTTCTTGTAGTTGGACCATAGCTGAGCAATGTAAAGTGGCGTAATATATGTTTTGAACAAAGAGCACTTAACAAAATCAGAGCACATATAAAACTTTCTAATCGACAAATGAGCCTGAGAGTATACTTTACGGCGCTGACGAAAGATGTCTTTGTCATCCACCAAGTCCTCAGATTTGATATGGCCAAGATATTTCGTTTTTTCACACACTGCAAGTGTGCAAGTGCAATTTCCTATCCCCAGCACTTCTAACTGTCATTATATTACTTTTTTGGCATTATACATAATATCATGACTTATGCCATGAGCATAAGCACATTTTCAGCATCTGCTGCAAACCAGCAATATTTGGGCTAAAGAGAACCAGGTCATCGGCATACATTAAATGATTTATTTAGTGTATTACCCACGAGACAACCTGTATTGGATCCATTTAACTGAATTGATAAATCATCCATATAGACATTAAATAAAATAGGAGATAATATTCCTCCTTGTCTTACTCCGTTACTAGCACAAAAAGGAGCTGATATTGCATCTTCCCATTTAACCTGAAACGTTTGATTGGCATACCAATGCACTAGAAATCTTACTAAAAGTTTCGGGACACCTCTGCACAGCAATTTCAAAAACAGTTTTTCGCAGTTAATTCTATCAAAAGCCTTAGACGCATCAATGAAGTATAAAAAAACAGATGAATTGAGACTTCTGTACTTTGATACAATCTCTTTAAATGCATAAATACAAAGATCCGTACTATGTTTTTGTTTGAAACCAAATTGGTTATCAGTTGAGGGGAGAAACAATTACCAGCTTTGCCATCAGAATTCTTTCCAGTACTTTAGACAAGATACTGGCTAAAGCAATTGGCCGATAATTGTCTATACTATTCAATTTCCCAGCCTTGTCTTTAAGTACTGGCAGTAAAAGTACAGACATAATAGAGTTGGACAAGATACCATGGACAAGGAGACCAGCGAAGCACATGGATAGCAGTGGATTGAGTCTGTAGCTGGCATATTTCAGATGTTCTGCACTAATGCTATCCAGTCCACATGCTTTAGCGTTTTCCAGCATATTAATAGCCTCATAGATATCTGATGCCCTAACAATCACATCTCCTATGAGACCAACATGGTCATGATCACTAAGAATTGTATTGCTTTTTACACAGTTAAAGAGATTATAATGCTCCCGCCATACCTCAACTATTTTTTTAGGGTTGCTAACACCATTCATATTTCAAAGTTAAAGAAGCCATTCACATTTTAGATTTTCTAACTGAAACAAAAGAAATATCTAAGAATCCCAAGAGTTGGAAAATTCAGCAGAGGTAAACATATTTGTACTCAATATATGAAGATAGTCATAGAGGGGAATACGCATTTAACGTAAATAAACAGCATAGAGACATTTGAGACAAGGAGGAAGAACCCTTAATTCCTATGTTACCACATTCCTGCGGCACCAAGATCAGTTGAGAAGAAGCATGTACAAACCTGCCTAACTCATAACAAGGGACCTGTGACTAACAAATAACATTTCAGAAAAGTCCCCACCCTGTTTTAAGAAACATAATAGTATACGCACAGTGCAAAGTTATTAGAGAAGCTATGTCGTACAATAAACATCCCGGCAATAAAACTAAACTCCACAAGGATTACACTGAGGGGATCATGGTTCATTTTAATAGTGAGGAGAGAAAAAAAAAAAAAAAAAGAGTGCTATGACCTGTAAATAATTGATTTGCCATTTATATATTTCAATTTTGAGACAGGAGCACAACTATTTTTATTATGAAAAGAATGGGGTTTAATGTTGCAAATGGGATACTGTTGCCTTGTTTTCACCCATCATGTCAAGTTTTACATACCGAAGTTTTACACATTCTGACTGGATTACAATGCCAAATAACATGTTTTAGACTACACTAGTAGAACACAAATCGGTGAGAAAATGTCTAGAATACAGCACCACTTTCTTTCTTATGCCTTCACAGAGCAACAAAGATTTGCCTGTGTCAAGTATGGGCAGGGCCCAAACTTGTCACAAGTGTCAGGTGAAAGATAAAATGAACACGTCTCCTGTATGTTTAATGCATCAAGAGAGAAAAACAACAACGCCCAGAGCACAGCTTCATGAGGCTTAGTCTGAACCAAGTCACAACAGTTTGCTGCTCATCAGCAGAAAATGGGTACACTGCTGCTACTGCTTAGCATGCCTAATAGCCTACATACAGTATATGGGCGTCAGTGTGTGTGTGTGTGTATGTTACGTGTGTTTGGGTGTGCCCATGCGTGTGTGTGTGTGCATTGGCGTTGGAGTTGATATTAGCCGGATGACAAGACAAGATACATGTCTAGAATATTAAAACACAAGTCTAAATGGCTGTTGTAAAAAAGCTACAAACACGCCACAGCATGGGAACACAGACGGGTAAAACCGGAGATGACCTCATGGTTGGCCCCCGTGGAGCCAGACGATAATCCTAAAAACACAGACTGTCACTAAACCACACATTCTATCGCCAACACGGCATCCCCGACACTCGGATGTTGCATTAGAGTGTATCATATTGTCAATGTAAGTAAAGACCTATATGAACTACTTTGTATCACTGGTGAAACTTATGTTATAAGTCACTATTTAGCAAAACTAAAAAAAATCAATAAATGAAACCACTTGCTTAAAATTAAATACAGCCACATACAATGGTACATATTTAATTTGGCGGGATTTTATCATCAAACACTCTTGGGATTTAGGATTTTAGGAATAAGATGTTTTTTTTCCTTTTGGCATAAAATCAACCCGCACCTCATATTAAGACCAAGACAACAAGGTCGTCTGTAGGCTTTGTAAGCATAAACTCGCTTACAACCACTCTCCCGGAGCGATGAGAAACCACATCCAAAGTAAATCTCGATGTGAACCAGCAGGTCGATGGCGGCGGGGCCAGGCAGACGAGCATGAGAGTATTTGTTTGTTCCAGCCAGGTGCTGCGATGCTCACCGCACAGCAAAGATTACCCAACTAATTTGTAAAATGACGCGATATGCTGCCGCTTTCTTTTGTTGAGGGCAAACGTTTCGAAAAAATGAATGCTGTATATCGAGCTTCAGTAGGCTACGTGGTGCCAAGTCGCAAAACAATAACGCCCCAACTCGAGAGTAGCCATAACCAAATGAAAGAGTAGATACTACGAGCGTTTGCAAATGTAATTCTCTTTCAATTGTTCACTTTTATTCAGTCAGTTGTTGTTACATCAATAGAATTTAAATGAACAAACTGTCTTGAATCTTTGGGCTAAAATAGCCCCTACTGTACATTTGCATTTTAAACTTTGAATTCAATGTGTATTAAATTTCAAGTTTTCTTGCTTATTGACTAGTCGACTAGTTGCACATAAAATTTGAGACTAGTCTGCGGGCAAATTAGTCGAAATTCCCATTCCAAGGTGCATTATTGTATTGTCTTTAACTTCTAAAAAAAAATAAAGCTCTTGTGAAAAATAATACTAAATAATAATACAGAAATGTTTATTAAAAATAAATACACTGGTTAAAAACAGCCCTTTGAGTAATTCATGGTAAAGTTCACAAACATAAAAAGTTCATGAAATTAAAGAACAGAGAAGTTCATGTGATTTTTCCAAAAATAACTCCTTTCCTTTTTTTTTTTTTTTTTTTAAAGAATCGGAATCGAGAATCGTTGGGAACCAGAATCGAATCAAAGAACTGGAATCGGAACCGTAATCGTCCATATTCAAACGATGCCCAACCCTACTCAGGGCTCAGGTAACAACCAATCACGGCTCAGCTTTAGAAAACAGCTCAGCCGTGATTGATCGTTATCTGAGCAGTTGTGATGTCAATTTCAGTTGACAGAAGTGACAAAATGGCCACCCCCTGAGATGGCTATAAATTTTACCTTTACCGATACATACAGTTTCTAAAGTAACATTACTGTCACGCAGGTACAATTTTTGGCAACTCACCTCTGGCTACACTCAAATAGAGCAAACAAATAAAGAACCAAAGAAAGAATCAATAATTAACCAAACAAAATTACGTAAAATATGGATAGTTGCAATAAATATGACATCTTTCTCCCTTCCCAGAATCCTAACCCCCCCCGCAAAAACAGACAGAAATTTGACCTGCTACTATTTCCCAACAAAAAGATGATCCAATTCCAAAAGCAAGATCACAACCCTACCCTAGAAGCTAAATCAAGAGTACAAAAAACTCAAGGACCACAATAGCCGCAATAGAAAAGTTTACAAATGGTACGAGCGACTTGACGCCATCCACGCACCCTCCATCCACTGCGTGTGGGACAAAGGACTCGGCAACCGCATACTGGAAGCCATGTGCAGCGGCAATAGACGAAGGTCAATGCAAAATAAATCCCATAAATACTTAATTAGGTTGTTGCCTGTTGTAGCGCTTCCCCTTTTTGTGGCATGTTTCTTTTGTTTGACCGGCAACTTTCCTGCTGGCGTTACTTTACTGAGAACGACAAGTTTTTTTTGTTTTTTTTTAAATATATATATATATACAGTCTATATGTACAGTTATTCAATGATGTATACAGGTAAGGGTCTGTCCACATCGTAACTAAACCTGCTTTGTCTCATCACACAAGTAGTCATATAAACAAGTTATACACAGTATAGGTAAACAAAACGTGACTAAATATTGATTAGATGAAAATGCATTGAATGATGAATAAAAATTACAGATTAAAAGAACGTTAATATAATTTTTCAAGATGAAATACAATGCATTGATTATATCACTGGCCAATATCGTCGAACCTTTTGTCTAAATGTGTTTTACTTCATAGCTGGATCAATCAATCATTCGCTGTTACTCATTAGATGGACATGTTGTGACAGTTTCACATGAGGAGACCAGTGAGAACTCTCCATCCACGAGTAGAAGCAGCACTTCTAGTCCAGCGTCTCCTACCCTTCTTGCCCGTCTCGGTAAATGACCAATAAAATTAGACTTTACAAAATTGTGTATTATATAGCAGTTGCTGCTAATCATTTACTGTTGCTCATTGTGTGTTCATATGCCTAAAAGTAAGCAGAAGAGGGACAGAGAACATCTTTATGGATGCCTTAGAACGAATTGAGGAAAGAAGCCAGGCCAAACTGGAGCGAGAGATGATTCGGGAGAGCAGAGTGCAAGACAGGGACTTCCAATTGTGCTTTCTGGCAGTGATTAGCAAAAAAATTCATTTTTAAAATCACTTTTTTTTTTTTTATAAACAAATAAAAACTTGCGAAGCACAATCCTTTCTTTTTTTTTTTTTTTTTTTTTTTTTTAGGAAAAACAGATCATGTCAACACAAAATATTTCAAATCCCATACTTAAGAACTTCATAATAGCTGCATGGGCATGACTCCCCTCCCCTACTGACCAATTTGAATAAACTACCTTGCCCACCGTCGCTCTGTGTGAACGCAAACTAGTGGGCCACACACAAGTCCAAACTACCAGGAACTCAAAGTTCAGGGGCTGTTTGGTCTGAAAGGGGCTATTGTGAGTGTGCAACCACTTCAGGGTGTCCCCTGCCTACTGCCTTAAATCAGCTTGGATAGGCACACCCGCAACCCTTGTGAGGATAAGCGGTTAGGATAATGGATGGATGGATGGATGGATGCAACTTTCTTCTTATCTCATTGTAAATGTGTACTGGTACTCCAAGTAGGGCTGAAATGAATCCTCGAGTTATTCATGTACCTCAGCTCCAAAAAAATGCTTGAGGCATTTTTCCTGCCTCGGGTAACCACTTATTTACGTCTACACTGTCAGGAAGAAGTAGCCAAGCTAACTGCTGCAACAATAAATAAATAAATAAACAAAAACATGTATAGATATTTGTTTTACAGTTATTTAGTCTTAGTAATGTTGCTAGATACAGTACTTTTGTCTTATTGGATGATGACATGCATTAAGGGTTGCAACTGATTGGTCGGAGTCACATAAAAGCATACAATTCTATATGGCAGTATTCATTTACTGTTTACATCTTTGCATACGCATATTGCATGTACTGCGATGACGATATTTTTGCGATATATGTGCAGCCCTAAGATTCTCTCGCCACAGAGAATGCAAGCTATCATCTGGTTATTATCTGACAAATAATCCGTTCCATCACCGCGTGCAAACAAACTCTCACTGTATTGCTCACTTTGTGTAATACAGGGGCCAGCAATTTAGTTTGGCGGCGAGCCAAATGCTTTCCGAAGAATCCTATTATGAACCTAAATTACATTTTCATCAGACAAACCTGCTCTATCAATATCAAAAGCTCATGGTTTGGTTTTATCACGGAATTGATGTCACTATGATATTTATTTCAATATCATGTGAAAGCTCACAGCACTACAGTAAGCCTCACTGTATTGCTGGAACGGTCACGGTACACGGTCTGCTCACTAATTTGACAGAATCATATTTCTTATTTGAAATGTGCTTTGCTTATTAAGTCAGAAATACAGGAACACTCGGAATAAAGGCAACACAGGTATTAAAAGCCAAGTAACAATAAATAAAATAATAACCTTGTTAATTTCTGCATCTGTGCCTACTGAGTTGCTTAAATTTGGAGGGCACTTTATCTCTGATGTGTTGTCCGAGGCTAGAGGTGGAAGTTCGGGCGAAGCGGAAATCGCTTCCCACCAGATGACGGCACGTCGCGGTGACATATGCGAGCCGTCTCGCCCAAAGATCGATTGTGAAGCCTGTGCGCCAGACAGCCAATCATCAGTGTATTTCATCAGACGTGTACATTATCATCACATGGGTTATTGCGAATACAGGCATCCGATTGGCCGCGTGACACGAACTCGGAAGTGACGCGCTTAAATGCTATACTGACTAGCAAGTTCCGTGCTCCCCACTAGGGCTGCACAAAATATTGAACAAATATCGATATCGCCACAATGGTCTATGCAATATGCATACTGCAAAGACCAATTTCCTTATGAAATTCTATGTTTTTATCTGAATTTATTTTTTTGAAAAGCAGCCCCACAACATCATGTACATCATGAAATCACAATCAAATATAAATAAATATATAAATGCATACATTACATACATGGATACATACATACAGCATTACATCCCATGTTTGACTTTTTTTTTTGATTTTTCTACTAACCACTCCTGGCACAACTTCGGCTTTTATATTGTAATAGTTTTTAGTTTTTAAAATAAATCAATAAAATAGCTATTTTGTTAAATATTAATTTTAAAAACGCAAGTTGATTTTCTATCATGTATAGAGCGTAGACAATGATATGAAAGACATTGATGTCTTTGAGTTTTGATCTAGATCAACAATCTGTATGGTGTCAGTTTGCCCACATTGTTGAACAACAATCTTGTCAGGTAAGGATTTTTTTCATCATACTACTGTTGTACGGCCCTATTTTTTATGCAAGTCATGTGTCGTCATTTGTAATGTATTAGTATTGGACCGACGCACCTTCCTGTCTGGCAAAACCTTGAATCTGGCCCGCACAGCAGGACATCGTGAGAATTTAAGCTTCAGAACGCGGATATTAGTCAGGCTAGCAAGAAAACAACCAAATGGACGCCAAGACCCACTTCGAATAGAAAACAACGGTCAGTCAAGTTTGGTTGTATACTTTGAGCTGGCCGGCAATTGTGAACGTGCACAACAAGTGTCTGACTCCAAACAACAAGCAGGTGCTCCGCAGGCTTGCTTTAGTTTCCACTCGGAGAACAAAGTGGAAACAAGACGTAGTGGCCGAGGAGAAGAGGTCAAACTACACTTGTGGGGAACATCGTTCACGAACACACAGCTAAAGCTAAATCAGCTATCACAAACGGAGTCGCATTCGTCAGAAACAACAAAAGTCTACTCACAGTGATGTTAACTTCGTGCTTTTTCAGCCGGTACTTGAGACTCTTCATTTCGAATTCCTGGTTTGTCCGAGTCCTTCTTTCTTTGATAAAAGCATCAACAGCACAAGGTGGGAAACCAACTTCCCGTGGACTAATACGAAGTTTTATCCTGTTCTCCCACGGTTCCACCTGACTCCTAACCGCAAAACGAGATCACAGAAGTGAGGAGCCCCCGCAGCCAATCAGAGGGGAGTATTAGCGGGCTGGTTTGTTTTTTATCCAATTGGCTGCATTATAGGGCGGGACTTCCTTGTAGTATAGATGGGAGAAGTTGGAAACATCCTGGGACGAGAGGGGTGACGTTAGCCTTACCTGAAACCGAAACACCTGGGGGGGGGAAATCCCCGTAAAACTTTTTTTTTAATCTACGTTTGATATGGATACCTCAGAACGAAGTGAATCTAATGAATGAAATTGTCACTTTGCGATTTGCACAGCATCAAGTGTCAATTGGCGTGTCATTTTAGCCGAGGTGGGCAAAGAAGCCCAAAATGTTCCTTAACATTATTGTTACTTTAAAATGACTAAAAAAAATCATAAATAAATAATAAAGGGGGTTGATTGGACACCCTAAATTGCCCCTAGGTGTGATTGTGAGTGCGGATGGTTGTCTCTGTGTGCCCTGCGATTGGCTGGCAACCAAATCAGGGTGTCCCCCGCCTACTGCCCGAAGACAGCCGGGATAGGCTCCAGCACGCCCCGCGACCCTTGTGAGGAGAAGCTGTATGGATAATGAATGAATGAATAATAAAGGGAGTCCTCCAAATAATTACTTTGATATGAGTAAGTATTCAATAACAAAACTACTCAAGTGCTACAATAACAATTAGTAGTACAAGGACTACAATTTGATTATATTTAAGTTTGACTGATTGATTCACGGCGGCACGGTGGTCGACTGGTTAGCACGTCCGCCTCACAGTTCACAGGTCGTGGGTTCGATCCCGGCTCCGGCCTCCCTGTGTGGAGTTTGCATGTACTCCCCGTGCCTGCGTGGGTTTTCTCCGGGCACTCCGGTTTCCTCCCACATTCTAAAAACATGCATGGTAAGTTGATTGGATACTCTAAATTGGCCCTGGGTGTGATTGTGAGTGCGGATGTTTGTCTCTGTGTGCCCTGCGATTGGCTGGCAACCAATTCAGGGTGTCCCCCGCCTACTGCCCAAAGACAGCTGGGATAGGCTCCAGCACGCCCCGTGACCCTTGTGAGGAGAAGCGGTACAGATAATGGATGGATGGATGGATGATTGATTCACCCTTGCGGCATAGATGATGAATGGATGGATGGATGGATGTTTGATTCACCCACATTTATCGGCAACGCTGTTATCTGGTTGATTACTCAAAAACACAGAGTTCTGCCAACTTACATCTTTATCTTCAGTGTTGTGCATAAATTCGAGATTGCTCACTCTCACCACCCCTGAATGCGCAATTTGCGCTCACGTTCTGTGGTTGACCTTCTGGTTTTATTCCACAAAACATTACATTTTGCAAACAGAGGCCGAGACAGCATCTTGTATGTTTTGTCAAGTTCAAAGTGGGCACCTTGCTTGCTGAAATGTCAATATTTTAGGAGCATGACATATAGCTGTTGTTTATCATTGTCTATCCATTTTCTGTCTTCTCCTCACTTCGGTCGTGGTTGAGCTGTAGACGATCTGTAATGTAAAAATAGATTTTACCCGTATGTAAACAAGTCACTTAACTTTGCTTTTTTATGGGGCCGTGTGCGCTCATGTGACTACCTGGCTCCGTCTGATTGGTCAAATGTAGTCAAACGTTACTGGTAGTTAGTTGCATTGGATCGGTGAAACAGAGTCACCTGACAAAAGTCTCTCTGATGAACCAAAATGAAATGTGTAAGCACTAATAAAGGCCTGTAGATAAAAATACAAGTAGAACACAGAATGTAGCTCAATGTAAAAGAGAAAAAAGTAGCATTTCTTCTTCATAAAAATACTCAAATAAAACTGAAAATCAATTCACCTAAACAGTACATTTTAGTGATATAGGAGGAATATTCACACAAGGACTGGGAGAACATGCAAATTCCACGCAGAACAATACTCCAATGCTGATTCAAACTCAGATCACCTGCTTTAGTATTGTTAAGGGTACGCCATCATGCTGCCTTTGGGATCAATATCCATGATTATTTTACGTGTATGCTGATAACTAATTGGTGTTTTGCTAAGCACAGTATTTAACAAAATCAAGGATGTGTAATGTAATGTTGCAAGCAGTGTATGCATACTGACATCACTCAGTAGCGGCTGGATTTGGATCTTTAAACATGTGCGACATGCTACCGGCTATGAAATGTGTCAGTGACTCCATGGCAACAGTGTTACCATGGAAATGAAGCTTGAGGAGTAGGACTTGTGATGCAGAGTAACAATGCCCTAGCCCTCGTTTGTGGACTGTGTAAATCACAGACTTAACAGCCCAACATTGTTGTTCCGACCAGAGCCCTTACATTCACAGTGCCTATATTGTGTTGTATCTTATCTGAAACGTTACAATAAACAAACACAATGTGCAGAAAAGTGAATCTGACTGTGGTAACTTTATCTGGTCAAGTACAGACTTGATGCCAATACAATAATTTGTTTATTTAAGATTTAAAACAACATCCTGTAGAATTTTTTTTTTCCCCTTTTTAGGAATATATAGAAAAAATGATTGCTGTTGAATTACATTCAAGTGGCAGAAATAAGACTACAAATACAAAATAAAGACAGTAATACACACATGCAACAGCATAAACCATACAACAGTGAGTGGTAGTACAATACATTAAAGGCCGTTTGTAAAATCAGTCAAATTCTTTTTCGTGTGCTTTTTTGAGAGAAGGAACCGAAAAAGGAAATCAAGGATGAAAGGATAACCTTTTAGCTTCAAGAGGGTCCTTAAAATTTATCACTTAAATGTGAAGAGCACTTTAGGCATTAGTCCAAGTGAAAATGTCATCCAAGTGTGTACTCGGGAGGGTTGTAATGGTTATAATGCCGGTGGCCTGGGAAACGTGGCAATGTGTTCAGCGAGCACTCACACAGCCTTGCAGTGGTACTCTGCTCTGGGGGCTTCACCTCATATTCGCTTGCATTGAAGAGTGGAGTCTTACTTATCTACAACCTATTGAAAAGTCAAAAGACCTCATAAACGGCAAACACAAGTAGAAGCATTTGTCTAACATATCGGGCCCTATATTCGTGCCGAGCGCAAGTCTAGCGAAAAAGCGCGGTCTAACTGTGCGCAAACTGTACATGGGTAAAGTTGTCTTTCTTTTGGTATTTTACCAGACTCGCACAGGTGGAAGAGGGCGTTTGCGCCGTTGGGGGATGGAACGCAGCCGGTGTTTGAGGCGCACACAATACTTGACATTGCGGATGCAGAAACCGACTCGTTGGGCTCTGTGTTGACCAAGTGCAATTATACAATTAAAGTAAAAGCTCTCCCCTTGTGGATGATACAGTCGGCGACGCATGTGACATGGGCGATTTGCACCGCTTTGTGTGAGCCCCACCGCCCCTTCCCCACCCGACACTTCCATAGTTGTGCCACATGGTCAGGGGGGTTTCAATTCAAATATTTCTAAGATGATAATAATTCAATGAATTTATTTCTACAATGATTCAGAGCGTTTGTCCCACGCTGTTGTCATATTTATAAATGAACATACGATGACATGCACCACACTCGTCCGCAGAGCTCAGAATGACCGTTCATATGCCATACGCTATGAAATAAAAAAAATCATAAATTATAAAATGACTGATGGAAGCGATGACGGAAGCGCAGTTAAAATAACATGACGGAATGACCGACCGATGATTACAGTTTGGTTCAGCTTGAAAAAAATGACGGAATGACGATGACGGATGACTGCCCAGGGCACTGACAAACGATAGTTAAGGCAAAATTTTGTAACTTGCCCATCTCTGGCAATTAGCACAATCAAACCTGCTGGAGAGACCAGAGCTGTAAAGAAAGCTACCGCTTGCTAGCTAAATGACATTATAGCAGAGATGGGCACTTTACCCTTTTTTGCCGGTCCGTCCTCCGCCCGCAACCTGGGTACCCTTCCATCCTTGTCCCTCCGTCCTTGTTCATAAAAAGAATCGTCCTTTTTGACCCCGTCGTAAAAAAAAAAAAAAAAAACGTCCATGCACTCATAAACATTATTTCAAGCTCTTTAGCTTTAGCTGGCACATCCACTTACAAGACCGTTGTGATGTGATGATGATGATGATGATGATGATGATGATGATGATGATGATGATGATGATAATGATGATGATGATGATAATGATGATGGCGTCACGGTGGTCGTCCGTTTAGCACGTCCACCTCACAGTTCAGAGGTCGTGGGTTCGATCCCAGCTCCGGCCTCCCTGTGTGGAGTTTGTATGTTCTCCCCGTGCCTGCGTGGGTTTTCTCCGGGTACTCCGGTTTCCTCCCACATTCCAAAAACATGCATGGTTTGGTTGATTGACACTCTAAATTGTCCCTAGGTGTGATTGTGAGTGCGGATGTTTGTCTTTGTGTGCCCTGCGATTGGCTGGCAACCAATTCAGGGTGTCACCCGCCTACTACCCGAAGACAGCTGGGATAGGCTCCAGCACGCCCTGCGACCCTTGTGAGGAGAAGCGGTACAGATAATGGATGGATAATGATGATGATGATGATAATGATGATGATGTTGATGATAATAATAATGATGATAATGATGATGATGATGATGATGATGATGATGATGATGCGTTCCGGAGCAAGCCAGGGGACATCATGAGAATATTTAAGATTGCGTAATAACGCAATACTAATGTGTTTAATTACAAAGCCTTTGCGTTTTAACGCAAGACGTTTTCAGTTTTTATTGCATTTTGAAATAAAAATAATTAATGCGCAAATAACGCAATGTTATTTAAACTCCATTGTGAACTGTCCGTTGACAAGGAATGTTGGGATATTTAGTGAAACATCTGGAAGCAAAATGTCACGAATAGCGATGCCCTTGTCGGCCACCACCATGTCACCTGCTTCAAGGTGTTGGAGTATTCCGCAGTCTGCTGTAATCGATTTGTCTGGGCGCTCATATATCCACAACGGTGTACAGCGACCCAGTCTGACGTTACTCTCCGTGCTACCGCGGGTCACCCGCCGTAACATTACAAAAAAAAAAAAAGTTTGTCCATGCACAACAGGGCCTATAGGTTTACAAAACCCACCAATCATACGTCATCTACGCCACCGAGGCTGACCACAATTGAGGACCTTAAGAAGGCAGAGGAGTTGGTGCTGCTGATGTGGATGCATTGCACAGTATATCCACACTTGCAGTCTCCAGTGGAAAAAAATCCACCAGATACTGCCAATCCTTCAGAAGCAGCACAAAACAAACATTACACTGTGCAGGCACATTCACCAGAAGTATCAAGGACAACATTTGAAATGATCTTTCCAAATATTACCAGATAAAGTTATCGATTGTTCTATGACAAGAAAGTTTGTTATTTCATCACATTTTCCCTAAATGTGCGTTGGGTCAGGCTGTCTTCCATTTTAAACGTCTTGGATGATATCCCGAGATTCCCGGAGGAATCTGCTGTGCTAGTTTCAACATTCAAATCCAAAGTGGACATTACAAAATGTGAGACAAAATCAGGGAAGCAGCAGCTGAAGCAGAAAACGTTCTCAAATTCGAAAATCCCGATGAGACCTTTTCTTCTTGCTCCGTTTTTCTTTCAGCTGTCGAGCACGCAGCGACACAGAGGCAGGCAGAAGAAGATGGCTATTTCAGTTTTTCTTATTGTGCGGAATGATGATAGATGGCATGGGATATTTCGTCTATAAGAACCTTTTGGTCATATCCGCAACTTCAGACCCCTTCCATAAAGTAGCAAAAGACGAAACCCCTACACGAACTTTTCAAAGAAGAGTACAGTGAGCATCTGTTTGTGCAGCAGCAGCCTCGTGTACAAAGAGGGAATCAAGAAGTCAGACTGTACAAGGCTTCCTGCCAACTGGACCAAGGACAGCGCCACCCTCTGGTGGTGAATGAAGAGAGACACTTTACCAATGATTTCAGTTTTAGCTGAGAAGCTATGCGAAGGTCTTTTGACATACTTTGAGGAATAAGTCACCTTATTTTCCTTTTCTCCTCATAGGATACGTGACACATGATTAGACACTGGATATGTTGTATCTTCCGTCCAAAGTTGAATATACTGTACTAAAGCAGGGGTGGGCAATTCTGGCCCTCGAGGGCCGCGATTAAACCAATCTGTATTGATTCATTCCCTCACACAATGAAAATGGATTGAGAATCGATAAGTAATCAAATCGATGAGTGGTATTGATAATGGAATCAGAATTGTTTCATTCTTAGCTATACCCATCCCTATCGATGACTAAGGGTGGAGCGGGCGGTTGGCCGCATATTCCACTTTTAATGAATCTGTGACAATGCCCATCATTTCCAGATTGCAAGTACGGGAAGATGGTGCTTGCGCAAAGCCACCACTGATAACAATATCAATCAATTGCAATTTGGCAAAAATGTGAGGCAACAATCAGTTACCACTGGATGAAGCAAGGTGTACCTATAAAGTACTCTACCAGAACATGTAGCCACTCCATGCAGCTTTTTGCTTGCTAACTTGAACAAACTCCTTAATTCAGAAATTGTCATCATACTTTACACAGTATTGATTTTGTTGATATTACAGTAAGCATTTCTTATTTCTTAAAAAAAAAGTGCATCCCACTTTCTAGTATCTTATCACTCCCTATTGGTTGAGAATATGAAGCATTGACTAGTATTTTTTGTAATTATCTATTTATTTTATCGATTGGTATTACATATGCAACATATTTAAAATAAATGTAAAACATGTTTTTAATATTTAATTAACTTGTTTCTGCAGTGTTGCAAAACCTTTTTCAATGTTATCACTATATTTCGCAACATTTCCGACTCCTCCAGCAACTATTTTCCCCCCAAAGAGACTAGCAAAAGTAACTACAGTGGTCTTAATGTTAGCAACATTCCTATTTCCTGCCCGGTGGAAGGAAGAGGCCAAAGATTTGGCCTGATAATACTGTGAGCAAATCTACTAACTATACTGGATGTATTAGCAGTCATGACACATCCCTCTCAATAATATTATACTTCCCACTTATCTTCTGTTTGGTACTCCTGACAATAAGAACGAGTAATATGAGTTGGTGGTTGGTACACAAAACTAATTCCACAAAATTCCTCGAAGGATGAAACTTCAAACAGAACCCAGGTTCTGTGGGGTGAAGGTCTGCCTCGTCCGGTTGGGTTGAGATGGAGCGACAGTAGAGGGACAGAGACACCGCAAGCGGATTTGACATTGAACAGCTAAATTTGACTAACGCAAATTAACTTCGTAGATGTCATCAAAGACTTTCTGACACGTTGTAATCATTTAATCACATTTTGAATGGTTGGAATTGCCATTCAAGATATCTAAAGTGTGAATGCAGTGAGTACAGTCGATGCAGACTTCTGATAGTGGATTACAGATATCTTCAAGTGAGTATGTGACTCCATTTTAAGGTAGCTAAAATGTCATTTTGACGAGCCATAATTTACTTAAAAGTGCAAACAACATAATTTTGCATTTCGTTACAACTTAATTGAACATATCTGAAAAGGTGCATCTGGAATTCAGGTGAATCAATATCTTGAACTGGAATTATGGTGAGTCAAAATGACTATGTAGGTATCTTAAACTGGAGCTGTAGCAGCATAAAATTTAAAACAAACTAGCAATTAATTTTTTTTTTTTTCATTTTTTGTATATTGGATTATAACTTCATTCAATTAAAAAGGTTAATAGTGTGCATCAAGCAATATTAAACAACTGCAAATTATTGACCATGATGTATTTTCACTGTTCAGTGTGAGGTAATTGAATTAATCATTTGCAATATTCCTAGTAAATATATTGGTCTGTACACATCATGTGCTGAATTTACTCAATTTTATTTTGTCAAGTGGTTGCACATAATAAACTGCTCTGTATCCAGACACATTTTTAAAGTTGATGTATAGTCTTCTTAAAAATCTGTCTGGATTCAGATTTGTTTTTTTGCGTGCAACTACTCTATGAAATTAAATGAAGTTAATGATGCACAGCATTTTTTTCAGTGCACGAGTCATCCACTCCATGTGCCAAATTACTCTAATGTCTATTTCATGCACTGAAAAAAAATACTGTGCATCATTTACTCTGTTTTCTTTCAGTGGTTGCATGAAAAAAAACTGAATCCAGATAGATTTTTTTAAGCAGACTATACATCAACTTTACAAATGTGCCTGGATACAGAACTTTTTATTTTGTGCAACCACTTGACAAAATAAAATTTATTAAATTCAGCACACCATTTTTTTTCAGTGTACACTGAAAACAAGTGTCGCAAGATGAGTGGCTGAATAACATGAACTGTACTAATTCCCCAAGAATGGCCGAAAATATATAACATTTAAGGACATTTAAAAAAGTCCTATTGTAGAACAAATGTCATGAAGAAGTGGTCACTACAGCCATGGTTTCATTTTGTGATGAAAAAAAAGGCAACGTGACAAGCTGGAATGTGGCCACACAAATGGCTTGAGCCGAGATACAAATATAACCTCGTCCATTTGTCCATTAAAAAATCAATGTGGCGCTTGTGCACATCGTTTGACCCCGCTCAATATAGAGAGGAGTGTACGACGGATAATGTCAGGGGGCTTCACCAATAACACCTTGCCCAGCAAAAACTGCGAGGACATAAGCAAATCAAGGTCAGATGCTTTTTACCAGGCCATTTTCCCGATCTAAAGACGTCGCTGAGTCCACATAAGCGTAAAACTACACTGAAAAAAACTGTTGAAATTACACCGTTTTATTTAATCAAGCACGAAATAAAATCTGGTTCCAGATAAAATTTTTGAAGTAGACTACCTGTACATCCGCTTGAAAATCTGGATCCAGATGATTCTATGTCGTGCATCCACTTGATGAAATAAAATTGAATGAATTCAACACACCATTTTTTTTTCAATTTAGTCCCTCACAACAGTTTGCTAAAACAATCACAAATGTGTGATAAACATGTCCGAGCCGTGCGTAAATACGCACCGTCCCAAAGCTACACAAGCTAAACGTCTGACGTGGGTCCCCCGTGGATGAGAAGCCTGAGCTTGGTCCTGAAGTCGGGCCTCATGAGGCAGTAGATGACGGGGTTGAGGCAGCTGTTGGCGTGGGCCAAGCACACGGTGAGCGGGAACACGTACGTGTGCGCCACATAATAGCTCCTGTCCCAGTTGGCCACGTTCAGTTTGACCAGAACGCTCCACAGCGTGACGGCGTGGTTGGGCATCCAGCAGAGGAAGAAGGAGAGCACGACCATAGTGACGGACTTGGTGACTTGCGATCTTCTTTTGGGGTTGCTCGTCTTCATGCTCCTGATGCGAATTACGCGCAAAAGCTTGATGTAGCTGACGGACACCACGGAAATGGGCACCACGAAGCCGACGAGGATCTTGTGGATTTGGTACACGGCGAGCCAGTCCTGTCCGCCGGGGAACTTGAGCAAACACAGGTTTTCTCCGCTCACGTGACTCACGGTGGAGAAAATCGACGTGGGTAAAGTGGCCACGGTGGCGAGGATCCAAATGGCGGCGCAGGTCCACTTGTCGGAACGGGGCCTCTGCGCGTCCGTGCGCTTGAGAGCCGACCTGAGCGACAAGTATCTGGTGACGCTCATGGCCGTGAGGAAGAAAACGCTGGCGTACATGTTCATCACCGTGACGGACAGCACCACTTTGCACATGGCGCCTCCGAAGGGCCAGCTGAAGTCCAACGCCGTATCCACAGCCCAGAAGGGCAGCGTCAGCACGAACTGCAGGTCCGTCAGCGCCAAGTTGAGCACGAAAAAGTTCATCCGAGACGTCTTGCGCTCGTGTTTGGTCCCCAGGAGGAAGAAGACCAGAAGGTTGCCCACGAGACCCGCGGCGCACACCAAGGAATACACCGAGCAGATGAAGACTCTGAGAACGGGACTTTCGTCCGCGAAGACATCGATGTCGTCCAGGTTAAGAAAAGTGGAGCTGTTGGACCAAACGGTGAAGTTGTCGATTTCGTTCATGGCTCGACGGCTCGCGGCTCCACCGCACGCATGAGCTGCTCTCGACTCCCCAGCCTTTATCCCTCACATCGCCCCCCACCCCCCACCCCCCCCAAACATCATCATCGCGGCTCTTTTCTCTGAACTGAATGTCCAGCACGCAAAAAAAATACAAACAAACAAAAGAAAAAACTAACCACCAACATGTTTTTGTTTAAGATTGTTAATAAAGAAACAAATAGGTAACATCTAAGAGAATGCAAATCAGTAAACTGGTTTTATAAAGCATGGTTATTAAACCCACGAATCACTCAAAAAAATACTGCAGCTCCAAGACCCACCAAAATGACCAACATTAAAATACAGTAGCGTAGTAGGTCAAAGTGTTCAGGCACGACCCAGGACATGCTGGAGAAACTGTCTCCCGGCTCGCCTGGGATCCCCCCCGGAAGAGTTGGAAGAAGTGGCTGGAGAGAGGGAAGTCTGCATGGGCTTCCCTGCTCAAGCTACAACCGTCCCAACCCTGGACGGATGGTCAAACTCGTGTTAAGTTACTATCAGCACACACATGCCGCCGTTTAAAGGGTCCACGATTAACCCCAAATAAAATTCGAAACCTATAGGTTTTCCAGGCTTCTTTTTAATTGTTAACAAAGAGCTAAGGGTTTCAGTTTTGCGTCATCAGTAGGTGAATGAGGTACAGTGTGAAGCGCTTTGAGTACGGAAGGCAGAAAAGCGCTGTACAAGTGACAACCCATTTACCATTTTGACATCACGCTGACTGCTATTTGGAACTGTGCATAATTCCGTCCATCTTGACAAAGGTCCCAGTTTCATTTGAAGAAAGTGAGTCCCAAAAGCACAATGTTGCCACCACCATGCATCACTGTACGTATGGTGTTCTTTTGCTGATGAGCAGTGTTGTGTTTAAGCCTTTTGGAATTATGACCCAAAAGTTCAATTTATGGACCACAAGGCATTTTCCCCACACAGCTTTGGGATATTTCAAGCGCTGTCACATGTTGAACAGCCAGTTCTTACCAGAAATTTCTGCAGCTCCTTCAATGTTGCTCGTAGCCTCCCTGACCAGTTTTTCTTCTTGTCTTTTCATTCATTTTGGAGAGACGTCCAGTTATCAGTAATATTGCTGTAGTGCCATATTTTCTCCATTTCCTGATGATTGCATGCATTCACTGTTTTCCATGATATATTTCATGCCTTGGAAATTATTTTGCACTCTTCTCCTGAATAATACCTTTGAACAATGAGATTGTTGCGCAAGCTGTCTGTGGGCCAGGACTTTTGCGGTAAGAGGTGACAACAAAAATGCCAGAATAAGCCTGTTAGAACTGCTTAATTTATGCGGGCTTAATCAGGGACACTTAATATCGGCAGCAGGTGCATGCTGACTCCAATTTAACATGAGTTTGAATGTGCACACATTATCTCAGTTGTTCATTTTTACTTCCTGTTTGTTTTTTCATTTTAGTTGAACATATTATAGGTCACATTAACGCTGGTCTATTTTTTTTTTAACAGGGGCCCGTAGACTTTCTGTAATCCATCACGGACTGAGGGATTTTGACCCAGCTCAAAAATAACCCAAAATGGGTAAAATATTTTACAACCCAGCATTTGGGTATTTTTGATTTTTACTGTAGGTGCTCGCCAGCATAACCGGTATATATTATAATATTAACAATAATAATGGCAATACTACTAATAACAATACATCATGTTTAAATAAATAAACTTTTCTGGACACTGCTGGTTTTGTTGTGTTGTTGCCGCTGGTCTTGCAAACTGCTAATTATGCTTTGTTGCCACCCAGACTTCAGTACGGAGGTGGAATTTAGTCAAGTTTACTCAACCTAACTTTATTTCAAGCACTTTAGGGTCCAGAAGTGGTATTTGGACAATTAGTTGATAACCAAACAAGATGGGACTGACGTGCATACGCCATCATTAATTCAAGAGGCTTCACAAAGATATTTGGGAAATGCAGACATTTGATGTAGGCTGCTTCCATTTTCATGGACCCTGTAGTAATTGGACACTTGACTCAGAATATTTTAAAGATCATGTGTGGGCAAAATATGGATTGAGGGCCACATACGGCACTAAGCTAAACTAGCCGGTCGAGCATTTACACTACAAAAAGTCCAGTGATATATTGCATTGTTTGCAGCCCCGCCCCACAGATTGGTTAATTACTTACTCTTTTTTTAAAATTACTGTTTATCTTTATCTCATTCGGTAATTGGTTGAATATTAGTGAAATAAACATGTTTTATTTCTTTCAACAGTTGTTTCATTACAATTTCCTCATGAATAATATTAAAAATGAGAACATATTTTCATAAAGTTTTGTTCATTTTACATTTTTTTGTATTCATTTAGTTTGTGTACATTTATCTATTTAAATAATTGGTTTCTTCATTTATTCCACAAAATATGGAATAAAACCCCCAATTCCAATTAAGGACGTTTATAACATAAATTAAAAACAATGATTTACAAATCATTTTCAATCCTTTTGAAATTTAATGTTAAATTCTGTATTTTTTTTTTTTTTTTTTCAGATATTCACTCATTTTGAATTTGCTACCTGCAATACACTCCAGAAAAGGTGGGACACAGGCATGTTGACAACTCACCTTTCCTTTTAACAACACCTTTTAACAAGCATTTGGGAACTAAGGACAGCAATTGTTCAAGCTTTCGATACCATTCTTGCTTGCTGTACAACTTCAGTTGAGAAAATAGACGATTACATAGAGTGAAAAAAAAAATGCGCTTCAGACTATGCTTAGTCCGACTATTGTTTTAATTTCCCCATCTGTCGTTTATCGCCTACAAAATGGCCGTCTGTGATCGGCGGACCAGGCGGGACATTGCTCATCCACTGTGAGAGGAATGACAGCCTACAGCCACAGGGAGCGCCACTATCACGGAGACCCCCGGCCTAGATTAACCGGAGTAGACCCTACACATTATGCAGAGGGCACCCAGTCACCCGGGCCTAAGGAGCCCCCAGGAGGGCGCCCCCCCCTGGGAAGGCCAGCCACACACCCTAGCGCAGAGGCCCCCCATAAGGAAACAATGGAGCTAAAAGCTAACAACAACTAATCTAAAAGACAAAACAAAAAAAAAGAAGCTATAAGAACCAAAAACAGTGAAATTAGATAAAAATAGTCCTAAATCAAAAGAGAAAGAGAAATTATTCAAAAGCCAAACTAAAAAGGTATGTTTTGAGCCTTCCTTTAAAAATATCAACAGTCTCTGTGGACCTGACATCCTCTGGCAGGCTATTCCATAGCTGTGGACCACAATGGCTGAATGCAGCCTCACCGCGCATTTTGGGTCTCACCCTTGGAATAATTAAAAGGCCGGTGCCGAGAGCGGGTATGAAAGCAAATCAGGTAAATAAGATGGCCCATGACTGTTAAGACATTTAAAAACTAATAAAAACACCTTAAAATCGATCCTGAAACACATGGGGAGCCAATGCAGGGATTTTAAAACGTGCTCCTGCGCTCTGGTCCTCGTCAGCAGCCGTGCAGCTGAATTCTGGAGTAATTGTAAGGTGGAAATACTCTTTTTGAGGAGGCCAGAGAGCAGGGCATTACAAACGACATGTTGTAGTTTTGGTAAATGTTTCTCTCTCTGACCCTCAGGGCCAATAACTAATACCTCAGTTTTGTCCTGATTGAGCTGTAGGAAATGATCTGCCATTCATGACTTAATATCTAAAATACAGTTTAAAAGGGTATCAATAGGTCCTGTGTCATCGGGAGACACGGCACAGTACAGCTGTATGTATGTCATCAGCGTAGTTGTGGAAGCTTCCCCATGGGGAAGCATATAAAGATTAAAATTATTGGGCCTAAAATTGAACCTCGGGGAACCCCACATTTAATTTCATGGGTTTTGGAGGAACAAGTATCCATACTTACAAAGAAACATCCGTTTGTGAGATATAAAACCAGTTAAAAGCAGTTCCAAAGATGCCCAACAGGTTTTTAAGTCGATTTAATAACATTTGGTGATCTACTGTATCAAAAGCAGCGCTTAGATGCAGTAGCACCAAGACTGTGGATTTTGTCACGTCTGCAATGCACCTGATATCCTTTAAATTCCTTAAAAGCGCTGTCTCTCTACTACGGTTCATCCTAAAAACAGATTGATATTCCTCCAAAATATTATTTTTATTGAAAAAATGATTTAACTGGAGAAAAAACAGTTTTTGTAAAATCTTACTGAAAGAGGAAGTCAAACTAAACATATTTTTTTTCAAGAATCGGTTCAATGCTAGCCCACTAGTTGAAACAAGTCATTCTGATAAATATTGCATTTGTGGAATAAGAGGTAATCCACCTATTTTTAGCCATCTCCGGGGGCGGCCATTTTGTCACTTCTGTTGACTGAAAATGACATCTGCTGAGGGCCCAGGTAACGACCAATCACGGCTCAGCTTTAGAAAACAGGTCAGCCGATACATACATTAAAATCGCCGGTTATTAGAATTCTGTTTTAGTGGAATATAAAATGGATAAGAATTATGGAAACTATCTAATAAAATAAGTGGAGTGATGGGGAGGTCTATAAACAGTAATGCAGGGAATAGGGGGACTGCTAAAAACAAAAGCATGGTGTTCAAAAGATAAATACCTTTTCAAAATGATCTCCTTTGAGATAAGAGTATTTCAAAAAATTGACGCAGTCCCGCCTCCTCTTTTACCATCCCTGAAAGAAATTAAAAAGTTAAAATTCGGTGGGAAAGCCAGAGCTGGGCATTTTATTAAAAATTGAGTGTCCGTTATTTGTCATTCGTCTGCAGCGTGGGTACCCTCCCGTCGTCCGTCATTCGCCTTTTTTTCCAGGGGGAAAAATAGTATCCATCTATAGGCCGGTCCGCTCTAATTTTAAACAGTCGTCTATAATGTTTCACTACTCCCCCCCATTCATTTAGGGAAGAATGTACTACTGTACTGCATGTAGGATTATTGTGGGTTGAAATTCAACTTTATGTGTAGGACTCTATGTGATGAATCAGCTCATCAGAAAGATAAGAAGGAGTCTGATAACGATACTGATCATTTGAATCAGGTGTGTTGTAGCAGGGAGAGATGGAAGACATGAGGACCCGAGTTTGACACCTGTGGCCTAAACAAACGTGAATCAGAATGATGTGAACAGAAAAGTATGGGAAAGGAAAGGAATAGTTCATGGTCCAAAAGCATAAAACATCATGAGGCAAGCATGGAAGTGCCGTAACAATTTTGATCTCACTTTTACAAATGGTGGCTGTATTTACTGTATGTGATGGCCAAATACATCCGAGCCCGTGTAAATGGAATGGTAGCTAAAATGGCTGGAACTGCAATGGAAAATGCTTGTAGGCCAAACCGTCAGAAAGGTGGGAGGGAAATACAAACGCAGCGAATTAGCAGAATGCACTTTTAATACATCTAAACTTTTCTACATAAACAGTTAACATTCAAGAAGTAAACAATTTATTCCAATGCATGTAATAAATATTTTCTTCCACTTGGTACGGATTTGTACAAACTGACAAGAGTTTACTGTAGTCTACACAGTCCTTCTTTAAAAGCCTCATGTGGTTTTGAAGTTGGAGCCACGAAGCCAAACCTGTGCATGTTTTAAGGCAGTGAGTGCGGGTGTTGACTATTACAGCTGGACGACACTCTTTATTAGCCACAGTCCTTTCTTCGCTAATTAGCTACGGCTCCCATTCGCTTAAAAAATATATAAATTACTTTCTTCGCGCAGCTCTGAATCGACACAAAAAGCATACAAACGGACATCAAACACGTTTGGATCCGAATATTCGGGATTCCGTACAGGCAGAATATACACATTGAATTTTCCCTTTTGACCATTGGGACACATTGCGAGCGTTTTTGAAGCGGGGCCTCATTTCATCCGCTGGATTTAGAGCAGGCTGGGCCCCGCATGCTCACCCTGACCTCATAGGGTGCAGCACATACAGGAAGATGATGGACAAACCGCAGCTTGCACGTGTGCAGACGTGCTGGCTGGCGTGTGCTTATCCATCCCAGCATGCTGTCTGCTGTCCTCTCACACAAGACGGTCATTGTGAAGGAGAGAGAGAAATACAGTAGCTTAATATCTGTAATACTGAACCACAAGGGCGGCGCTGTAGACAACGGGAACATTCGATTCGAAGATGACTTTTTGTCCATCCATCCATCTAAGGCGGGGCACTTGAGCAGAAACACAATCAACACGGCCTGCAACGCCCCCTACACCAAAATATTGTATAGTCTGATACACAGCCCAAAGCGCTGAATTCATTCCGACATTTAATTACGAGTGTCCCGTCAACTTGAATTTGATCTTCTTCAACGCTTTTAACCCTTACGTCCAACTAACTGTTCAACGTTTTGTTACATTCACGCTCTAAGGTTTGGTGAAGCTCAAATCATTAATAAATGCTTGTCATGAAATGTTCTTTTTGCACATTATGTGAATTATGAATTGATCCATAGAATTAACTTCGAATGACTTAAAGTGGAAGTCAACGCAAACATATTTTTTTCAAGAATATGTTCTATGCAAAAGCCCACTAGTTGAAACAGGGCATTGTGATAAATATTGCGTTTGTGGAATAAGTGTTAATCCACTCGTTTTTAGCCATCTCTGGGGGCGGCCATTTTGTCCTCTGTCGACTGAAAATGACATCACAACTGCTCGCAACGACCAATCGCGGCCTGGATTCAGAAAACAGGTCAGTCGTGATTGGTCGTTGTGAGCAGTTGTGATGTCATTTTAAGTCGACAGAAGACAAAATGGCCGCCCTCAGAGATGGCTAAAAACAAGTGTGTTTTGCTGCTTAACTTATATTCCACAAACGCAAAATGAATCAGAATGCCGTGTTTCAACTGGTGGGTTTGCTGGGAACATATTCTTGAAAAAAATCTGTTTGTGTTGACTTCCACTTTAAGGACAGGAAGACATCCTACATCCATTAAGTCATGACGACTTTTGGGATTCTTACTCCATTAAAGCTCTCAAGGAAATGAATGAACATGTTTTGCTAATAACTTAACTGCACCTTTGTCATTGGCTCGAAAGAACACTTCTGTCAAAGCAGGTTAAATACAAAATCGAACAAAACAGATCCGGAATGATGGTGACTCACACATTCGCCCACAATAATGACTTTGTGAAAAATAAAATACACATAGCAATAATACTAAATAAATAAAACACGGCACAACACAGGAAAAAAAAACATGAGAGCTTACTCCCAAAATTGATTGAGTGTGTTTGATAGACTGAGTTGGTTCTTGTGAAACTCCCAAAAGTCACTATTACACTTCCGGGGAAAACCTGCTCATCGGGGAGAAGGCAAAGTGAATCGTTTCTTCAAAAAGCTCTTCTATGGACTTGAAGCAAAGCTGAACCGGGAAACATCTCTAAAGGCCATCCTTGCTTGGTTCATTCACATTAGCACAAAAAATGCTGACTAATGGCTACGACTTCATTCGGACTGTTCAACGGTGGCCAAGAGTGAAAGAAAAGTGGGTCACCTGGCTACACGCCAAAAGCTGGCGCTTGTTGTCTGGGACGCAGACGTTTGGGAGTCCAAGACAGAAGTTTCAAGACATGCAGGTGAAAAGGGACGGGGAGCTTGACGGTGTCAGAGGCCAATGTGAGCAAATGACCGCAACGTGTCCAACACCCAAAAATGTAACAATGTCATGCTCTACATTCATGAGGAAAACTGCCTGGTATTGTCAGTTCAAGGGTCACCCGGTGAAGACGTTTCATCTTCACACGTTTGACTCGCTTGCAGGCTTCCCGGTTCTATACGTGCAGTGCACAGTGGACCCTTTGAACGACTTCAACTTAAAAATGTCATAAAAATGGTCTTAAAGTTACACATTTGTGCAAATGGCTTGCAACCAGTCCATGGCGTACCCCGTTGCTCGTCCAAAGTCGGCAAGGATGCAGCTCACCTGCGGTCCTCACGCTGATAAGCCGTAATGAAAATGGATGGATGGAAGTCACAAATTTCAAGTTTTAATTCAAGGATGGGCATAGAAACCAATTGCTGGATTAACTGATGGCTGACAATACTGATTATTGTGTGGAATTGTTTGTTGATAAAGTAAGTTTTGGGAAAAAGGAGTCAAAATGCAGATGTGTTAGTTGGCTGCAGAGGCACTGTTGATTCAGTTACAACTAGTTTGTCTCCAGAAGACAAAAAGCCTAACGCGGGGATGGGCAACTCACAGTCCACGGGCCACAGTCTGAGTGGACCCTTGAGAAGTCTCTCTCACACACACACACACACTGGGTGTTCTACTGCCCTATACTACATGAGTAGGCCTGATTATTTTGGGCAGATTTGGAATGATTGATTTGAATGGTCATTTTATGCAAAAAAGCACTTGGAACCAAAAAATACAATGTGGTATTTTGTTGTTTGCTTCAAAGCCGATAGTGGATCTTTCATACATGCATTGTGTTGCCCATCCCTGGCCTAACATGAGTTTAGGCCTACATCCAGGCAGCATTCATCCACTCAGGAGTTCAGCACATTCAGGGGAAAGTTCATGCAATCCCTTGATTGTAAACGTACACACGAGTGCATAATGAACAGAGGAAATTTACCCAGGTTGGCAATTCATTATCTCTCCATTACCGAGTTTCCATTTGCTTGAATGGCTGTCATTGGACTGCGTGCCTGTTGACAGGCAACAGTTATATGTGGCGTGTACGTTTAATGAGGTTTAGTCACACAATTGACTGTATTAAAAAAAAAAAACGTTGCCCTTTTTTTTTTCATTGTTTACAAAGCATTTCACGGTTAAAAAAAATAGAGACGTTGAATGCCACTTTTTTCAAACAGATAACAGTACAAGTATTCACTCTTGAGTACTCACCGATACCAAGCACCGATACCACTAGTACTTGTGATACATACAATTTCAATTAACCCATTAAGGCCGGCAGCGCATAACCACGTTTCTACCCTTAAAGCCGGGAGAACATTTACATCATTTCCTTTTTTAAATCCAATTCTCGGTCTCTTAGCCAATGAAATGCATCATAATGTACAAGTGACGGTGTGGTGACCCCTCGGAGGTTGTCGTAGATTTTTTTTCGACCATAATGCGGACGCGCAGGCGATCGCGGGACCTCTGAAATAAGTAAGGGCAGTGATATAGACAAGCGCGCTTGTGAACTTTGAACCAGTCAAACGTGATATATGGTTAAGATATATGTGTGTAGACAATGACGGTATCGACGTCTTTGTAACAGAATAGATGATGGTAATTACAACTCGATTTTTAAACATTAAAAATAGTGCTTCTCTTGCATTGACACTTTTTTACATCTTCAATTGAAACAGTAAATAAAAATAAACTCGGGTCTGTGTGAAAGCCACATGACTAAGGTCTCAAATTCTTTTGGAATTATGTTTCCATCTGCTACATGGGCTGAGATATCAATTATTTTGTAGGTGTTGAATTTCTGGGAGAACCTCAGGTTTTAAAGTGTAATTCCAAAGATGACCTCAGGTTTTGGGGAGCTGTTGAGCCAGGCGCTTTAGTCCTGAATGGGTTAAAACAATGACAGATAATTGTGAACAAAGACCTTTCTGTATTTCTGACACACATGATGATTCGCACATATGTCAAACAACCGCAGTGTAGCACCAACTACTGGCAAGGAAGACTTATTCCATGCCAGATTTTTCTTTTTTGTCTTAAATAGCAGTGGCTGGTATTAGTATCCTTCACAAGAACTCAATATTTTGAAATAAAGTCGGTATTGGCCAAACATCAATGCCTGGTGTCGGTACTCGACCATCCCTATTAAAAATGGTGGTGAAAAGTATTTTAGGGCAAGTCAAAATAATATAGAAATATTTCATACAACATGGTAATTTTCCTCATAGTCCAATGCCCATCCCTAAAAGAACAGCTTTCAAGCTCCAAGGGTCCACTGTACTCCAAAAGTCAAGCTAACCCTCCACCTAAGTTTTTGTCAACTCCTCCAAAATGTTTCAATGGAGAGACCGTTGTTTTCAAAACCAGGAGACATATCAAGACATTGTTTTTTGACTCAGGAAACACCTTCGTCCCTAACATGCAGTGACACATTCTCACCAACAGGTAGTAGCTGAAACTCAAGTCCGCCACGGAACGACTCCTCAAGATGGGCTGCGGTTCGACTTTCAACTGTATCGTTCATTTATTCTCAATGGCAATGGCAAGCAAGAACGTCTCAAAGGATGCGGTTCAAGTGTCCAAAGAAAGACACATGAGGACTCACTTTTTGAGTGCTCTAACTGCACTCTGATCATCGTCATGGTACCTTATTTTTGGCATTAGCAAAAAAAAAAAAAAAAAAAAAAAGTTTCCTTCCATCTCATGATTTAGATATATAAATAGTGTAAAGCTCTAAAAACAGTCTAAATGCTGTATGCCGATGGAGTCTTCAAAAGGAGTGAAAATGCTAAAACAGCCGCTCCGCCTGCACACTGCTTGTAAAGGAGTGCCTATTGTGAAAAAGCAGTATTAATAAGCATGAGGGGGACATGATTGCGGGGGATTTAAGGGGGACAGATGCAGTGAGGACTTTGACACAACAAGGCAGGAGCCACACATGATGTATGAACTACAAAGTATAACGTGGTCAAAAACAGCAGTTGAAGCAGCTCACTAGCCTGGATTGACCATACAAAAGTAAAAGGAGAAAATAGATTTTGTTCTCTGTACACGGTGCGTCTCCTTGTGTTCTTAAAAAATAAAATAAGATAAAACAAAAGAGCTGTCCTCTTTTGAGTTTTTGCTGTTTGTGCCGGGTGGGGAGCAGTCAAGCGAGCCACTGAAAAAGTCAATGCGCTCCGCTGACCTTCACGACTTTGAGCCAACATCGCCGTCAAGTCCTCCCGGTGCTCCTCTTACACTCCGACTCCACGAGGAGTCGAAAGATTCTAGTCTAGTTTGTGAGTCACTTCTCTACCCTGCAGTTCAATTCATCGTTGGATCCGGCCTGACCCTTTGTCAGTCCAACGATATAACGTCGGGAATTCCTCCGTAAATAGCTGCCACCGCCGCTTCTGGGCCGCCCCGGCCGGCCAGCACCCCGCCATGCGAGTGCGAGGATAAGGAGTGAGCGTCCCGCAGGCCGCCGGACGACACCAAGCTGCTGCTGCTGCTGCTGCTGCTGGAGCCGCCGGCCCCGTTGGTGGGCGGCGTCAGTAAAGATGTCGAGGAGCCGGAGGCGCTGTAGGGCAGGAAGCGGTTGAGCAGAAGCTCGTGGTCTTCCGAGGCGGAGGCGGCCGCTGCCGCCGCCATCACCATGTTGTAATGCTGGCAGAGAAGATGTGACACTCGGTCAGTCGATTCGATTATTTTAAATGGGTAAAAAAATGAAACATGTTGACTGACATGAAATACTATACTGTGAAACATTTTTCAGCCATATCGCCTAGCCTTACTAAGAACATTATGATTAAAAAGTGTTTATGTAATCTTTATATTGACCAGTTTATTTGACTTTTTCATAGTTGCGTTGACCTCTTATCAAAGATTAAATAGTATATGTTAAAATGAAATAATCTAAATTCACCCTTTATTCTTTGAGGACTTTTGAATAATAATAATATAATAATACACAGCGGTCAGCGGCAGACTGTAATCACATTGTTTAGTTCCAGCGATCGCTTTGAGAGTAAATGGAAATAGTGACTTTTCAAAGTTTGAATAATGGCTTTCACAATATAATATAACGTCTCGAGCACCGAGTATGACAAACAATCCCCCTCACACCCCCGCCATTGTGATGTAGTCTTGACACATACCTGATGATTGTCACCTTGCAGGAAAGAGAAGAAGTTCAAATCTGCAAATTGAGTAGGAGAGAGTTTGGTAAGGCACACGTACCGACCAACAATTGGGTCAAATTTGATTTGATTGGCAGATATCGCTGATTGACTATCCTGTGGTGTGAGGCGTGTTGAGTATTTTTTCATCAGAATCAAAATAGTCGGAGCCGAGAATTGCAGTTATTAGACCAGTTCAACACCGAGTTTGGCTGTGACGGACTCGGTGATCGCGCCATGAAATCGAACAATAGCTCATTAGGAAGCGACCGGGGAACTTGCTTTGTTGCGTTGCTGAGAAAATGGTTGCGTTGAGTGTCTGTATAACTCTACATTATGGAAAGGTGTTTGTAACTGTGATGTAGTTACCAGCAGAGGTGGGCATTTTACAAAATTTTGCTGGCGCGTCATTCATCATCCGTCAGCGGCCAGGGAACCCGTCCGTCATTCGTCAGTCTGTCATTTTTCGTGGCGAACTGAATTCTAATCAGTTAGTCCGTCAGAAGTCCGTTGGTCCGTCAGTCGGTCCCTACCAAAAACGTCAGAAAAAACGGGCGTCCGATCTGACGGACGCGGTTTGTGACAATTTGTGACGGATGAAAACACACTTTCATCATTCGTCAGTCCGTCATTTTTAAAAGTTGTTCCATTATTCGTCAATCAGTAGCAAACCGGGCGTCCATCAGTCCGTCACTGACTGTCAGTTTGACAGAATGCCCACCTCTGGTTACCAGTAGTGGTAATTTCGTTAAAGGCAACTAGATGAAAATATTTTTGTCAACGCAGATTTTTCACCAGACAAAAAAAAAGACTATACGAGACTAAAACCTCCATTATTAAACAGTAAGTGGGACTAAACCAGTATGCATTTTTGTGGACTAAAAAAGACGAGTCAAAAATGTAGTTCGTGAAATAAAAAATGGGCTAAAATCTATGGAACTTTTAGTTGACGAGCAAAGACGAGACGAAAATTAATATATGATTTATTGGCGTCAATTATCGCTCTCTCGACCAAGTTCTCGTGCGATTCACAGCAAAATAACGCTAGATCAGTTGGTAGTGATTGTGTTGCCGGTCACGGGAAAATAACCATGCGTAAAAGTCAAGCATTTGCACTGGCCTCGAGAGAAAAAGAAGACGTTATATATGGACACATTTCCACTATATTGAAGTGGAGGAAAAAAACGGCATGCTTGATTTTGGTGGAAGGGATTTCGGCACAAGAACATAGCAAAACTGAAAAGACACATCGCAGTTCACCACAAACCCGCTCCGGAGTCGCATGCGGCTCTTTCTAACTTATGTTGCGGCTTTGTGTGGCTTGGGAAAATAAGTGTCCGATTGAAGTGCATGTTATTTGTCTCAAAAATGTGCATCATGTTTTCTTAGTAAGTCAAAGTTTTTGGCCACTTTCATATGTGGTCCTAGATTGGATACCTATGGGAATTTTTTTTGCAATGCCACCGCAGTCTGAACCTCCAGGTCGCATACATCCGACATTAACGTCAGGAGCCCAGAAAGCGCTCCGCACGGGTTAGTGCTGACAGTGACTGCAGTTGTATGAGTAACAGTATTGACTTTAATTTAATCTCACTTAAAACATGAAGCATAACGTGGACATTTATGGTGATAGTAGTAATTAAGCCACCGGCTCGATCGGCCAATTTTTTACGCACGGTTATGACGTGACGTCAATTTTAGTGACGTCTCCATGAAATGAGATCGAAAAAGCCTCGCCTCATCATTTGATCCAAATCCTGTATTTCTACCTCCGACCGAATCGCTCCACTGTCGAAATGCCCCGACACGCTGCACCACATTTACTTCCGTAAACACAACGTCGTGAGTGATGTCGACTGTCTCTTCTTCTGCGAATGTGGGTCACTTCAGGGGCGCAATTATGCTCACACTAGAAAAGAGACCGAGATTGCATTTATAATGTACTGCAATATGGACGCTTACCCACAAAAAAAAAAAAATCTTAAAAAAACAGCATCTTACAGTCCTGCGTAAAGATGAAAATGACTTCCCATCCCTGATTTGACGCTGCATGTCCCATTAACCAGGTCAAATAAATATGCAGGCAGTTATTTTGCAAATATTTATTTTCATTGTTCAGTGAAGTACTGCTCTTTTTTCTATTGTACTTTTAAATTCAGGCATTTTTGTTTGCTAGATTAATAATGTAAGTTCATCTTTTTAATTCAATTGAAAGAGACCTTCAACGCTATGCTTAAATGCTTGACTTAACAGCTACCATACTTTCTTCCGTTGTTTTTACTTTTTCTTCATCTTTGCGGCAGTCCAAATGCCCTGCGGCGTTTTGCCTCTCACTCGTTTGTGATTGGTGTGTTGTGTCATCTCGAGTATGTCACACACTACAAAAGTAGTAAACGCAGTGATTTTTTTTCTTGGTCATGTGTGAGCTCTCAAATTTAAAAAAAAAGATGTTCAAAATCTTGATACGTGTAACCCAATTTGCACAAACATTCGAAATGCAAGGACCAAGTGGTCCGAGAAAGGCTTGTTTTTTTACCGCTGTGTTCAACATTTTGAACTGAACTTGATCTTGTTGGCAATACCTGGAAGGTCATTGGTGGTGTGGTAGTAGGGTCTATAGTCCTGGATCAGTGGCGGGACAGGAGGCATGTAGCCAGTGTCCACAGCTGGCATGCTGGGAGCGCGACTCACCGGGGAGGCCTGGTGGTGCAGGTTCAACACCCTGATGGCAGACACATTTGGCATCATATTGGATGTTTCATAGCAGTGAAGTCAAAGTGTTCTTGCACTTCCACTCAGCCAAAAACACAAACCTGTGAAAAATGTCATGACCTGAACAAATCTTTGGATGCAACGCAATTATAGCTTTGCTTTGATGCAATTCTATAAGAACACCGTGTATTTTTTATGATGGATACAAATGTTCCTAGTGCATTTTTGTGAGAATCCACACGATGCGGTTTTAAAAAACTCACAAACACGCCCATATACATCCATCCATCCATTCATTATCTATACCGCTTGTCCTCACAAGGGTCGCGGGGCGCGCTGGAGCCTATCCCAGCAGTCTTTGGGCAGTAGGCGGGGGACACTCTGAATTGGTTGCCAGCCAATCGCAGGGCAAACAGAGACAAACAAACATCCACACTCACAATCACACCTAGGGGAAATTTAGAGAGTCCAATCAACTTACCATGCATGTTGTTGGAATGTGGGAGGAAACCGGAGTACCCGGTGAAAACCCACGCAGGCACGGGGAGAACATGCAAACTCCACACAGGAATGCTGGGGTGGGGATCGAACCCACGACCTCTGCACTGTGAGGCGGACGTGCTAACCAGTCGACCACCCATATACATATACACATATATATATATATATATACATATATATATACATATACATATATATATATACATATACATATATACATATACATATATATATACACACATATATATATATATATATATACATATATATACACACACACACATATATATATATATTCCAAGATAAACATCGTTTCCAAGCTTCGTAAAAAAAAATTGCTTGAAAAATACGATTACTCGTGATCAATTACGGAGAATTTGAGCGATTGATTAGTTTAAAAAATTCGATCACTTGATAGCACTAATATATAAATACTGTCAGTACCAAACCAAGTTAGTTTGATCCAGATGTGTTCCTGACTGTAGCTGTACAGTAAACTGCAAACTACTAAGTGACAGTTCTTCATGTCTGTTTCTTCAGGAAAAGTCTCTAGTAAGCATTCTACCTGTCACAAGGGATTTCAAGTACAAATGTTATGCACTCAAGCTTTTATGTGGCTGTTCAAGCAAAATGGTAAAAACCTATTCATGCATTCAAGTGAACACCTCCTGAATCATTTAATATCTACACGCTTCACTTCCCATGTGAGCCTTTTCCGCATTTGATGATTTCTAAGCTATGAGAGCGGACAAAATCTCAACCGTTGCTCCATGTCTGACTGACCCTTTGTTGAGGATGGGCGGCGATGTCGGGGAAATGGAGGGACAGGACCGTTTGGCGGGAGGAGGCAACGGTGGTAGAGGCGGCGGCGGAAGCGGCGGTGGAGTGTCCTGCTCTTCGTCTTCTGAGGAGCTGTCTAATGTCAAGTCGATCACCGCCATTTTCTTGCTGTTGCTGCTGTCGCTGCTGCTGTTGTGGTGGGCTGACAAGGAACTCTGCTGATCTGAGCTCGCAGACGTCGGACACATGCCTGAAGAGCGGCATTGACAGTAGAGTTGTCAAAATTAATTGATTCATCAACAGTTAATCAATCATCACAATAATCAACAACTATTTTGATATCACTCATTTAAAACCATTGTTTATCTTTTTAAAATTGTCCTCATATGGTGGTATCAGGCTCCCAAAAGTAAGCCTTCTCAGATTTATGTAGTTCTTCATGAAAGAAGGCATCTGCTTTTACTTCGGAGAACAACGATCAACAAGTTTTCCCATTTTCTGACATGTTGCGGACCAAACCAATTAAGTGAGTCCTAATAAAATTCAGGGAAAAATAATTGTCCGTTTAATCAACACAAAACTCATTATTTGCAGTTATTGTATGAAGAACCTGTAGTTGACGTAAACCTGAAGCGCAGAAGTGTAGTCCTTTGCATTAGTCACTACGTAAGAAGTAGCTCTCAGTTTCAAAAACGCTGGTGAGGACATCACTCCCACGCTTCTGATTATGCTTGCTTAGCTCGTTTGTTAGTTTTTTTAAGCATTAAACAATAGCAAAAAAATGTGCTAAATAATGTTTTATCAGATTAGTCCATGGAATAAATAACTGAATAATCAATTCCAAAAATAATCTATAGCGACAGGCCAAATTGACAAATTTGTATTGTGGCTTGTTTTTGTTTGATCGGTTGTTAAACTAAGACACAAAACTCAACAGATCAACCAAAAAGAGAGCTACAGAGAGATACAGAACAAACCTGACCCTGAGTTGCGAATTTACACAAATGACTGATGCGCCCCAGTTTAAACCATAAATGCACCACAAACTAAGGTGCAAAAATACTTGAATAGTAATTTCAAATGCTTACAAGCATTATTGTACCCCTCAACTCTGCTGCCAGATTGTGATTGGGTGAGCCAGTTTGGCCGTGGGAGCGGAGTGTGTGTGTGAACGTGTGTGCAGGCAGAACCTCCGCCTACACACAGGTTTGGTAGAGCAGACAACTCGTTTCATGGTTTTTTTCTGGCACCTTTATGGCTGACAGTAATTGTTTATTGTCTCAATTAAAGATATGCTACAATGCAATAAATAACACAGAAGACAGTATTTTGCCATAAAAATCAAAACAAATAATAACTCAGACCTTTCTTTCACATTACAGAAAACCTTAATTAACCATGAATACCAGACAAAAGCCCCCCACCGCCCCCCCCCCCAAAAAAAAAATACATAATCGGGTAATTGGCGAATTTGCAAATGCCGAGCTGCGAATATGCGGCGGTCCACTGTAAACAAACATTCAATATGCTTTTACAAACACTATGTGCTTCCTTAGTTAGTTGTATCCTTACCGATGATGATACAAAGAGAGAATATTCTGTTCTTCCGGGACCACTTCTTTAATGACTTCATTACAAGCTCTTTTCATTGGCTGCTTACTACCCTACCCCCCTTTCAGGGGCCCCTTCATTTCTTACCATTCAGGCTGCTGTTTGAAGCAGCATAGGAGACTTCCTGCAACTCCTTTTTTGTCCTCATGGGGGCCCAGTTCCCATCTTCCTTGAATTGGATCTCATCACAATCCATACAGCTGTTCAGGATCTCCACAAAAAGCCTGAGTGATTTAACAGTGAGAACAACATCACCCGAGAGAAGAATATCAGATAGTCAAAGTAAAGCATTGCACCTAAACTGTCAAACACAGCTGGATTAACACGGCGACGACTGTATTTTGGACTCGGGGTAAGCATACCCTAACACCCTGGTCTAGCTAGGGTTTAAATAATTATGATGATGCGGTTTCAGATGGACAAGACAGCCACAAGTCAGTGCGAGTGTTCACTTCCACATGAAAAAGAAGAACAGAACATTGCACAGGCTTTGATATTTCTTAGCATCGGACAAGTTGTGCTGGGATGAGCAAATTTAAAGAAAAATAAAAGGTGCTTAACAAATATTACTTCAACATACTACTGTAAAGCATTTTCTAGGAATCACAACTTTTCCTGGATAATTAAAGCTTATCATCTAACATGTACACAAACAAAACAGATCCATCCATTTAAACACACTTTGCATTACTCCCCGACGGGGTCAGAAGACAGAAGTAGGGCAATTTACCCGTCGATGATGAGGAGTTCATAAGGGGCCTTCTTGTCACAGACAGGACAAACCCAAGTGGGCTTCTTCTCGTTCATTTGAATATACAGTGTGGCGTCAAAGCACTGCAGGTGGGAGCATGTCAGCGCCCGGCATGGAATCGTCAGCCGCATCTTTCCGAGCTGCAAAGGGTGCATGAAGATGTCGTGAGGCAATAAAGAGGTCACTCGCGCAGCGGGGGCAAAAGGTACTATGCATATGGGTGCCATGAATGGCAAAAACACATCAAGCATATAAAAAAGGCGCACACTAGGGGTCGGTATGTAGAAAAAAAATATGGCAGGTAATGGAATGGATGGCATGCCGTACTTTTGTTTTGGTAATGCGTCTTAATGCTACAGAATATCGGTCGATTGCCTTTAAATGAAGGAAGCATGCTTACCGGGCAGAGCAAAGACACACGAAGGCTAGTTGTGGCTATTTCACTGTCTGGGTCTGCTGTTAGCTTCTCTTTGACTGTAGGCAAATGGGAAATATGAAAATGAAAATAAAAAAACACATCAATAAGATTAGTCTGAATGTACGACGTTTAATCTCGCATGCGTTTTGCAGACTACAGTCCATTAACTTGAGAAAGACATATGTGCACCTGTCAACATGTATTTTGGCCTCTTCATGAGCAAACTGATCCAGATGTCTGCTTTGGCATATGTTAAATTGGATTTACATTAGGACTACATGGAATAGCTCGATGTTTGTGTCTTAACCATTCTTGAGCTGTGTGTTTTGGGTGTTTATCCTTATGAAGGACCAGTGACCTCACACATCAAGCTTTCTCACACCGGGCAGCATATTTCTCTGCAGAATGTCTTGATAGACTTGAGCTCATCATGGGCTACACAGATTCACGACACCCCCACGTTGGATGTCGCCAAAACTGAACCTCCGTCATGTTTCACAGTAGGCATTTATGAACAAATCTGCGAGCTTCGAGGAGACTTTCTATTGTCGTTAGTATGAAAACTCAAAGCTAAAAATTGAAATACTAACAGTAGAAGCTTGTCACTGGAAACTGACAGAGAATAGATACTGGTTCAAACTGGTTCACCATAAATGGACCTGTGCATTCCCTAAACACAAAGAGATTTGGAGGGTTCTTACTGAGTGCTCTGGAGTGGTCTGGATTCCTTATGCCTTTAGCCCGAAGCCTCTGTAAAAGCACTGTGGATGACTGTTGTTTCACTAAGTACACTGCCATAGAGAAATTCTGTGGAGGTGAAAAAACATGGAATTATATTAGTTTTTCTTTTCAGTGGACCAACAACGGGATAAATAAAGGGGTACTAAATGGACACCTGCTTGTCTAAAACTACGTTCACGCTGCAGCTCAATTACAATTTTTTTTGCCTATGGATGACACATCCGATTTTTTTTCATGCAGAGTGAACAGTGCAATTCCATTTTTTTTTTTCAATCCGACCTGCACCTCTTTCATATGTGAATATAAATCAGATATGTATGCGATGCATCTGCAGTATGAACGTTCAGCCACACACATCTGACGTATACGTCATCAAAAGCCCAATATTTCATCCGCGAGGGCGGGGGAGACAGACTACTGACATCGTCCATGAATCTGCAAAGTTGTTTTGGGTAACAGTTGTTAATTTCATTGAATCACACTTGAAACATGAAGCATAACATGGATATTTGTGGTGATGGTAGTAATTCAGTCACGGAGATGCTTCATTTATTACACGCGGCAATGACATGACGTCATCTTTACTAGTTGTTTCCATTAAATCAGCAGATCGAGGAGCGTCGCCTCATATTCCCAAATTATATGTGCCTCCCCCCGGCTCGCTACTCTGTCGATATGAGACGATACAAAGATGAGCCCCTGCCATATTTACTTCCGTAAATGTCACCCAACTTTGTGCTTTGTGCACGTGCGCGTCACATGAGAAGTTGCATTTGTTTTTGTAATATGAATGGGTACATAACAAGATCGGCTTTAGCAATAAACCCAAATTGGGCATCATGTGCTGCATTGTGAACGTAGCCCAGGGGTGTCCAAACTTGGTCCTCAAGGGCCGCTGTCCTGCCTGCTTTCAGGCTTCTTCACAGCTTGCTGATGACCCGATCATTGAATCAGGTGTGTTGCAGGAGGAACATATCTAAAACAGGCAGGACAGTGGCCCTCGAGGACATGCCTGACGTAGCCTAAACCACTTTTGAGCTTGCTTATTAACCCATTAAGGCCGGGAGCGCATTACCGCGTTTCTACCACTAGAGACGGGATCACTGTTGTGTCTTTCTACCTTTAAAGCCGGGAGAGCGTAAACGCCATTTTCTTTTTAATCCAATTCTCTGTCTCTTAGCCAATGAAATGCATCAGAATATCGTGAGCACTCAAGAGATGCCCGGAATTTTTTTTAGCATAGTGGCAGACGCGCAGACAATCACGGGAGCTTGTAATAAGTGATGGCAGTGATATAGACGACACGCTGGCGGACTTTAAAGCCGTGGAACCATCCAAATGTGATGTATGTTTCAGATATAAGTTTGTAGACAATGACAATTCCAACATCTTTGTAAGAGAATGCAGCATGGTAATTACCACTCGATTTTGTAAATTAAAAATAGTGCTTCACTTGCACTGACACTTTATTTTTACATCTTCGATTGAAACAGTAAAGATGAATAAACTCCGTCCGTTCCGTTCCGTCCCCGGGACGGAATACATATCCGATAAATACGGCTATCGGTGAGAAAAAAAAAATTCAGCCGTCTCTGGCCTCATTTTGTGCCTCTAATTTGATTTATAAGAAACAACTGCTCCTGACAAAAATACAATCAATCAGAGACAGACAATGTAACTTACAAGGTGTCAATCATTTGTCGCACACTGGCAGGCATAATCATTATGGAAACAGCTTCACAGCCTTGCTCTGACCTTGCTACCACAGAAAAACACCTTATTCATAGTTAAGTGTTACTTTAACACTAAATGTTGTTTATCAATTTTAAGGTGTTTTTTTTGGAGGGGGGGCGGAGACAATGCTAGGCAGGATGGGCATCTTGGACGAGGTAAATCCAACAAAAGACAGCTTTTATGCGGTTGCTGCAAAATTATTGAAGCAATAAATATCTTCAGTCATATGTTTGTTTGCCTTCCACTAACACTTCCCATTCCACCACTTTAACTTCAAAGTTAATTTGCCCTTGCTGTGCACTCCCAAATTTCCATCCATCCACCCATCCATTATCCAAACCGCTTATCCTCACAAGGGTCACGGGGGCGCTGGAGCCGTCCTATCCCAGCCGTCTTCGGGCAGTAGGCAGGGTACACCCTGAACTGGTTGCCACCCAATCGCAGGGCACACACAGACAAATTTACCATGATGAAAATCATCAGAGCAAGTGCAAAACCCTCTTTTTAATACACGTGTCAGTTCTCCATCACTTTTTTGAAACGATCGCAATCTTAGAAAATGTGGCGCAACGTGGCCGCCGCCAACGCGAACAAGTCTGTTCGAGGGAACACATTTTCATGCCCGCTATTTGGAATCTTAGTAAATCCGGCCCTTCGTCTCTCACCCTTCCGATCTCAGCAGCCCAGGACACCACAATGGCATTAGGGACTGTAGTGGACAATCTGACCAGTGAGGTAATGTTGATGGGTCGGCTGGGCCGCTTCGGCTCAACACCGTTTTTGGTTGGAGGAAGATAACCCTGCGACATTGTATGGGGAAAAAAAAAACCATGTTAAGATTACAAGTACTGTATTAAAATACAATCCAAAACACAGTATTTGACTGCCTCTATTGACAGTATGTCAGATTTTCTCACCGGCAGGTTACATGGCTTGCCGTTTACTTTCACACACAAACTAGGTGGAAAATGATCTTCCTGAGGACAGCTTGTCTCTGACAGGCAAAACCGCAATTGGACTTGAACTGAGAAATCACATTTTGTCCCCGAGATGTCCCTTAAAGAAAAAAAAAACTAGCTATAAGCCATACAGCTTGATGAATAATTAAGACATCATTCACAGTTTGGCTTGGACAAAATGGAGTTTCGCTCATCTTACATTGAACTGCTGATCTGCTGGACTTGCTGTGGCGTTAATGCAAAGGCAAAACATGTCTCCTGGAATCTCTGGCTGTTGTCTGAAGCTGCAGACGGACAAGAAAAGATAAGGAAAGAAATTATACACAACTCCCAATAATTTGAGCCACAAGCGCAGTTTTGTAAACCAATAATGCCTGTCAACAGCAGGATTAAGTCTTTTAAAATCAAGAACTGAGGGACTGAGGGACTGACACACAAACACATTCCTGGTTCAGTTATAGTAAGTATATAGATAATATATCCTTATTTATAAAAATTGTATTTTGAAGCGAAATGTAGCAATTGTTACATTTTTAAGTGGGCATGCAAATTAATCACAAGACTGAGCAATTCTAATGACTGTGGTCTTTCATCCTTTGGGTTGTGAATGTGACATGGAAGAAGAATGCAAGAAATGATTATCAGGAATTATCGTATGGCTCAAAATAAATCGGTGGAACTGATGAAGACACTGCTCAAAATGCATTGCACGTGACGCAGTTGAACATCTACTTAAGATAATAACATCGGTCGTGGTCATCAGGTATTCAGAGTATTTCTTTTCCGTGGTAATTACCACCCACACGATAGAGGATCTTTATGGCATATTATACATTCATTGTCACGTGTCTTTACTTTATCCATTTTGGGGACTGTCTGTGCCACAGAACAAAATGACATGTGATGTGCTTTCAGACTTTTCCTCTTTGGGCAACTGAAGCTAAAAATAGGTCTCGATCACTCTATCTCGATCACACTCTCTCTCACTCAGTCCTTGCTTGCTTTTTCTCACTCTCGCCCCCACCCCACCCTTTCATTGCACTAGAAGTCACTCTCGCTGCAAAACTGGATTTCTTCTCATGTTGCAGTGTGGCTAAAAGAGATATGAAAAAGGTGACAACCCCATCCATTTTTAATCTACAACCATGCAACTGCCACTTTTTAAACATGCACATTTGCTGCAAAAACAGGACAAGAAATCAAGAAAGAAGACACAACTCTGAATGTAGATCAAAGTCAAAATACTCCCATACGTTAAATAATGTAATTTTTTGTTATGCCCATATTTTCTTAGTCGTCTTTGAAAAGCCTAACCCTTATCTGATACATTCGGAAAGCTCACGTGATTGTGTTTTGATGACACAATCAAAACAAAAGGCTTGTGGCTTCCTTTATGATCCCACTCATATTATCTGCAAATACTTCAGCCCCCTCCCTTCATCTACAAATATGTCATCATGTCATAAAGATAAACCAACACGCATGAATGCAGTGAGACTAGAACACCTGGTAATTCCGCATCACATGTAGTGTTTAATTTAGGTACAGTATGTACTGTACATATTTTGCTGTTAGAAAGATAAGAGTAAAGCCCATGAGGAAAGAACATTTCTGTTGCTTAATTTGATCAAATTCTTGCTTGTTGGTGGTTATTATTATACCATGGAACTGAAAGTATTGTTGAAAGACAAACTGTGTGTTATTACAATTGACAAACTAAGACAGAAATGATGATGGGTCAATGCCGACCATCACAACAGACGTTTGCGTGAGTGACATTTGTTGAAATTGTCTTCATGTTTGATTGTCAAAGTTAGGAAAAACAGACCAAGCGCAACCAAATATGTTGGTTAAAGTGGAAGTCAACCCAAACATATTTTTTTTCAATAATATGTTCTATGCAAGCTAGTTGAAACAGGGCATTCTGATCAATATTGCGTTAGCCATCTGAGGGGGCGGCCATTTTGTCACTTCTGTTTATTGAAAATGACATCACAACTGCTCAGGGCTCCGGTAACAATCAAATCATGGCTCAGCTTCAGAAAACAGGTCAGCCGTGATTGGTCGTTACTCGGATGTCAGTCCTGTGTCAATGTTGAGTCGAACAAGGGAGTTTTTCGCCCGTGTACTGCTTTTAATGACAATGTTAGAACGAAGCATATGTATTCCAAAATGTGTTATGCATGATGCGTTACTTTTTTCTCGTTGACAAATGCACATGATAGTTTGTTTGATGCACAAGACAAGAAACCAAGTCACTGAGTCGTTTCAATTAAGAACTCACTGAATAGTTTATACGAGTGAAGCCTGCATGTGACTATTTTTTTCTACTTTGATTATATTCTGAACCGTGCAATGTTTAGGTGGCATGTAATTTATTTGACCTTTTGCATAATTACATATTTTGAGACTGCTGATTCTTTTGATCTGTTAAAAACCGTGTTACTAAAAGCTGTTTTTTCAATTATCTTTGTGACTGAGTAACTGTTGTATTGTGACAGCAACGGTTTTGTATTTCTTCATGCTTTTGAAGATATATATAGATTTTTGTCAAAATTACGGCAATAATATGGCTGGTTTTTTTTTCAGATAATATTGCGTAATAGCAGTCACCATAAATAAATGGAAAAATATACAGGTATTCGGAATCGGTATCGACCGATCTCACTCATGCATGATCGGTATCGGTGTCATAAAACCTGGTCGGAACATCCCTAATTATGATAATAACAAATTTACTGGGACTGCAGATTGAAGGACAACAGTAGGTAGGCCTACTATTGTCAAGACATGTCTAAACAGCGAAAGTGATACAAAATAAAATTGCATAGATATTCAGAAGAACGAGAGGTATTCACCACAATTCTGGACAATATATTTTAGTGTTATGCCAAGAGCCTTGGATTGTTTTAAGAGATAACAGGAGGTATTGCTTTCTTTGGAAATAACTTTGCCAATGAATAACATGCAAGGTGATTCTAAAAAGGTGCAATATGCTAATAGTGCTGATTTTGGCACTAGAGTTAGAAGGAAAAAAAAAAAGCCCCAAAAAACCCTTTTGCTTAAGGTCTGGTCTTAGGTATGAGCTAAGCTAAAGAGAATTCACTCAACTCAATCTGCTTAATAAGCACAACAAAGCCCAGCTGGAGTTTGTTAGCATGGTCCGGCCTTTGCTACTTTTTCATTAATTTAGTACACCACAGGCAAACTGATTCATATGCACACAGACACAAAAGACCGCTCCAGTCCCAGAAAAACAAGAGCAGAACACCCCTCCCCAGAATGTTGAGTCCAATTTGTGACAAAAGATGAGATTTAGAATTTACAAGATAACCTGTGTAATTTCCTGCTCACAAGCAACAGGGATTGTTGGAGCTGAGCGCTGAATGGGGTTTGTTCTCAAGCTATATGGTCATATGGCTCATTAAGGCATTCCAGTGTGCACCTACAGAAATGCTTAGATCGGTGTGTTCTCAGTCTGGCAGCTGGTCCCGCTATTCTCGTCAATGCAAATAGTACCCACTTTACAGACTGTGTCAGTGCTACATGGGCCACACCCAAGACATCACATCTGCGAATAACACGCACAGTGACATTGAACGTTCAAGTCGATTTTAGAGGTTATGTGGCGCAATGTGTTTATCAGCACAGCTTGGAGTTGTGTTCATTTGTTTATGTAGCTTTTACTTTGAGTGTTGGGCTTCGTTATTAGCTTAGCAAAAAAAAAAAATGGATAACAATATTCTTAATTAAGTCTATCACTTGGTTATAGAGTATGTGATATTCTGTGTTTTTCCTTTCACTATGGTAGGTTCATTTAAATCTGAGTTATATACTGATGCCTTATTACAGAATATACAACCACTATAACCGTACCACGAAATCCATACCGCAGTTAAAGACCAAAAAACAACATAATCATTAATATCATAACAAAAAATAAAAATACCCAAATCATCGACTTTTTCACTAAGTGATTTAAAGTAAAGCCAAACTATAAACCTTATAATAAAACCCAAGTATGCATGCATCGTCTACGGTGCTCTGTCATGTCATGTCATTTTCGCAAAAGTGTCAAAAGTATTGATGCTCATGTAGAAGTATAGATATTAGGATTTAAAAAGATTTGAAGAAGATGAAGGAAGTTTAAAGTATCAACCCGAACGTTTTACTAAAGTAAAAGTAGAAAAGTAATGGTTTCAAAACTATTTAAAGTATGAAAGTAAAAGTAACGCCAGGGGAAAAAATGCATCATAGCGAAAGTCACGTCAAAAATATTATTTTTAATATGTTTTATGTGCCCTGATAGTTTAAACATGGTTTTCAGATTAATCTCGTGTTCATGGAATAATAATTCATCAGATTAGGTCACCCCACCCCAAAATTGATCTAACTTTAAGGACAAAAGATGGGACCATGCCACAGGAGCCTATTGTGAATTACCCTACTTCTGCCCAAGATTTTTGTTTTCAAAAGGCAACGATGATAATAATATACTGTATTAAAAATGTATATTGAAGGCTACCTGTTTCAGATGTATATATGCCCATTAAAAATGAGCACATCTAGCAGACCTATAATACATCTTGCTGGCGTCAGGCCAAAACCTTGTAACTCCGAAACAGTAACTTTTCAGGAGACCCCAAAAATGGCAAGTTTGTTCACCCATTAGCATTGCATCACGAAAGAGAAGCAAGCCATTTTCAACACTTTAGATTGGTCAATAACGTGTTAAAGTAAGACCCGCATGTGTGGACTGACCAACAGTACTGATTTTTTTTTAAAATATGAAATTCACCAAAATGGTACTACTGCGGTTTTGGCCCGACATCAGCGATATACTTTGTACATTTAAAGAGCCATAGATAACTACTGAGCATTAATGTGTGTTTCATGGAGCGGAAGATAGACCGATAGTCACCTCAAGTATTGTAATGGTGCAAAAGTCAAACTTCAATGGTGCGCCATCACTAACCTTTATTTGAAGGTACATCCAACTTTGCTACAAATTTGCACATAGCATGTAGCAATAACATAAGTTCAAATAACAATAACAGATAGCTATGAATTCAGATTTGGCAAAAGTCGAATTTCAAATGTCACTAAACGAGCTTGCAACGTTGAACCACAGCCTGTTGCGTGCCGGCAAATCGCCAAGTTCCCAGCCATAGCAAACAGTGCATTTAATTTGAGCTAGCATTGTACATTACTAGGTATTACATACAGCAAGAAATGAAACTCGTAACATTTGGCTGAACTCTAATGAACTCTAACAACCTCGACACCCCTTGATGATAACTTTCAGAATCGACCCCACGCTGCCAGCACGCAAGTCAGGCGAGTGTAGCATCAGCGACTCCTCTATGGTGCTCTTTTTGTACAATTTAATTGCTTTTTTTATGCACTATGGCACGGGTGTCAAACTCATTTTTGCCACGGGCCACATCATAGCTGTGGTGTCCCTCGGAGGGCCGTTACGACTGTGATCCCATAAAAATGTATGATCGCTTTTATTATCACATATACCCAACAAATTGATGGATAACTAGTTTTGAAATCAGAAGCCAGTAAATAGTTTGTTCAACCGTTTTTCAACGTATTTTAAAGGAGGGATTTGTAAAAAATGCTTGCAATATCTCATATGTTGTGTTAACAGTGAAGACAATTTCAAAGAAACACATCAAGTCAATACACATGATTTGCCTTCGGGGGCCACATAAAGAGATGTCGCGGGCCGGATCTGGCCCCTGGGCCTTGAGTTTGACATCTGTGCACTATGGGCCATGAACATTCGCTACACCTGCCAGGATCTTAAAGAGATTGCGACTGGCACCAGATATCCGTTTTGATTACCACAATTACTGAGTCTGGATCCCTCCAATGCTGGAGCAATATATCAGATTTAATGATTTAAGTCTTTTTTTTAGGTGAGTATTGATGAGATCATTTGGAAAATAACCTTTGTTGAGCCAATGTACGTATTTTTCATTACAAAAATCTCACCGGTACCCAGTCAACCAAAATGTAAAAAGTATGAGTAATGTACTGAAATAATGAACTTGTCAACTCTCAATTTGGGGTAAAAGAATTAGACTCACTGTTTCTACTTCTTAAAGGGAGGGCTCCTGGAACATAATTTATTTAACGTGCATGACTGTTCGTGTTGACATTAATGTATAGTGCCATATTTCTAACCTTTAGTATCGTTTTAGCATTTTATGAATTTGTGTAAGGGCAGAAATAAATGCATCAGAAGGAGTGGGGCTAGGGAATTGTTGAAAATGATACCATGGATAAGTCAAAAAGGGATGCAGAAACAATTGCGGGAGTAGTATAAATCACAATCAATACATTTGAGAGAGGCATATGTTCATGATCATGTGGTAACAGGGCTCTCTTCCTTATAATCACGGTTAGGGTTTGCTGAGCAGTCTTTTAGAACTATTCAAATTTTCAGCCTGGTGAAATTACGTGCATCATTTTTCTCTTGTTTTTTTTCCTCACTCGCCCTTTCTCTAACTGTTCAGCGAACACTTATACATTATTAATACGGAAGTATGTCTGGTTTTGGAAGGAACCATATGTGCAGTACTGTATGAGCGCGTGAGAGACCACAACGTCTATATACAATTTCAAGGACCAATGTATTCTGCAGGCACGGTTGTGTGCCTGCCTGCGCAATTTTATCACTTTGAATGCAAATGATTGTATGCAAAGCAGAGTGATGAGGGAATACACAACAAGAGGAACGGGTAGACCACATTTAGCACATGCAATAGAAGGAGAAATGTAAGGACAGAGCTGCGACCAACATGTATGTACATGCCTTGGCAGGAAAATAAATGACATGATAGTTTCTTACGCTATTAAAATGCTAATGAAAAACATTACAGACATATATTTCCATGATTTTACAATATAGTACAAAGCCGGAGCATTTAAATGCTATACTAAATAAATAGTGGATACTAGAACACTCAATAAAATGATAGATCTAACCAAGATTGGAATGAAATCTGGCCAAACTAGAGAATTGATCACAACGCATAAAACAGACACGGTCATTTAACGTGTTCACTAAGAAAAGACGAGCTAAGGTTTTTACATTAAAGAATCTGTCTTGTCATGTGTTAAGCCTAATGCTTGTCACAATAAAATCACATTCTCAAGTCTTAATTTGACAACATGTCATGCATTAAGATGGCACCAATTCACATAGTATATACATTTTTCAATTCAGATAAACAAAGTAGGTCAAACGTACGCACTAACACATACTAAAATAATAATAAACTGGTGTTTTTCAATTTTAAAGTTGCATACACAGTGAAATTAATTGGCTCTGGAAGAAATTTTTTAATTAGAACATTTTGTAAGTAGAGACGTGTTTTCCATGTAAATGCCCTAATCCGTTCCAAATCCCCCAAAATTCAGACATAAATGCTTTATAAAGCATAAAAATGCATCAAAACATGTAACAAATACATGTTACAATTAGATTATTTCACAATAAAGGAGAGTTGTGCATAATGTAAAAAACAAAGAATAGAGTAAATAATAAAAATGACGGTCATTTCCCTTTTAATTGCTGCCCTCATCGTTTTTTGCCCTATTTGGTTCATGCTCTCTCTCAGAAGTGGTTTTTGCCTGGCATTTTGTAAAGAACTGAATTAATAACGTGGCGACTGTCGATACATTATGGTCATATTCTTTGGCGAGATCAAGCTAACGCATCCCTTTTTCTTTTTCCTTGTTTCTCCATCACTTTCTTGGGGTCCATAGCGAATACTGTAATTAACGTAAAACTAACAGAACATCTCATGGCCCATGGGGCGAATGAGGAGGACGCTGCATAGACATATCTATCACATATCTATCTACCTGTCTATCTACACATATAGACAAATATGGGAAAGGTCCCTCTTAGCCAATGGGATGCCAGGAAGATGCTAGATAATAGCCAATGGCAGAGCAGCTATGAGTATGTTGCGTTCAGTAAACTGGAGCTACGAGTAGTAGCCCATACTGTATTTTTACCTTTCGTATCCTGAAATGTATTTCGTAACAAGAGGCACCACTGTGTGTGTGTGTGTGTTGGAGTTTGCATGTTCTCCCCGTGCCTGCGTGGGTTTCCTCCGGGTACTCCGGTTTCCTCCCACATTCCAAAAACATGCATGGTAAGTTGATTGGACTCTCTAAATTGCCCCTAGGTGTGATTGTGAGTGCGGATGTTTGTCTCTGTGTGCTCTGCGATTGGCTGGCAACCAATTCAGGGTGTCCCCCGCCTATTGCCCGAAGACAGCTGGGATAGGCTCCAGCACGTCCGCGACCCTTGTGAGGATAAGCGGTAGGGATAATGAATGAATGTATTGTATTGTATTGCATATAAATACACACACACACACACACACACACATCCACACACACAGTGGCTGAAATAAGTACTTAACACCATTTTTATTTCCAAAGGTGGTATTGACATGAAATTTTCACCAGATGTTGAGAACAAACCAAGTAATCCATAAATGCAAAAAAAAGCAGGACAAATAAGCTTAGAAACAAAGTTGTGTGTAGTAATGATACAAGTCGTAATGATACAGGGAAAAAGCATTTAACACATGACGAAAGGGAGGTGCAAAAAGGCATGCAAAAAGCGAAGACAACATCTAGACTGTATCAATAATCAAACAGCAATCCAGCCCCTTGTCTATACAAATGAATATCAGTTGGTTCAGTCCTAATTGATGGCCTACAAAAAGGTCTTGTTGCCAAGGTGTGAGTAAAGAAACATCTCAAAATGGGCAAGAGTAAAGAGTAGTGGCAAATTGCAAACTAATTGTTGCACAGCATAAAGATGACTGGTTACAGGCGCATATCTAAGCTTCTGAATGTTCCAGTGAGCACGGTTGGGGCCATAATACATAAGTGGACACTGGAGAGCCACTCATACCACCCTAAATTTGCCGCGATCAGGTGCTCCTCGCTAGATTTCTGACTGAAATGCAGTCCGCCACCATAGCCTGTATGCACGCTCACCACGCAAGACCCCATTGCTGGAAAAAAAAGCATGTCAATGCTCGTTTAATGTTTGCTGAACATCATTTGAACAACCAATTAAATGCTTGGAAAATATAGAATAGTCTGATAAGAGCAAAGTTGAGCTGTTTGGATGCCATACTGCAAACACGCCACGTTTGGAGGAGAAATGGCACTGCACAATACCCTAAAAACACCATACCAACAGTGAAATTCGGCGGTGGGAACATGATGGCGTGAGGCTGCTTTTCAGAAAATGGTACTGGCAAACTTCATATCATTGAAGGAAAGATGAATGGGCAGATGTACAGAGACATTCTTGACAAAAATCTGCTGCAATCTACAAGGATGATGAAAATGAAACGAGGGCGGACATCCCAGGAGGATAATGATCCAAAACATACTGCCAGGGAAACTCTCAATTGGTTTCCAAGAAAAAAATAAAGCTGTTCGAATGGCCCAGCCAATCACCTGACTTGAATCCAATTGAAAATCTATGGAAACAAAAGGTCCACAAAAGAACACCATGGAACCTTCAAAATTTGAAGACTGTTTGTTTGGAGGAATGGGCCAAAATCACACCAGAGCAACCAATGAGTCTGGTTTCTTCATACAAAAGGCGTCTTGAAGCTGTCATTGCAAACAAAGGCTTTTGTAGAAAGTATTCAAGCGGAAGTCAATCAAACATATTTTTCTCAAGAATATGTTGTATGCAGGCCCACTAGTTGAAACACGGCATTCTGACTAAAATTGCGTTTGTGGAATATGAGATGCCCCAGAAGCCTGTCGTTTGACTATTTCTGCTTTACGTTTGACTATGTCACCCCGCCATACATAGGATGCCTTGTTTCTACTATTGGGTCTGCATAGAAAAAATACTCAGGAAAAAAATATGTTTAGGTTGACTTCCTCTTTAAATTTGAGCTTTTAGGATGTCCGGTCATCACAATCACTGCCCAAAAAACACACACATAATGAACATAACAAACCCACCTCGCGTAATGGATGAAAAACACTGAAATGCTGCTCTCACCGAGACTGGTTGGCTTGATGAGCTCATCAAGCATGTCATAAAATGGCAACCGCTGAAGCTTCACATCTGGGTGGACGGGGTGCAGCGGGACCGCAGCGGACAGGTGGTGCGTCAACCCGGTGAACTCGTGCTTCCCGGGGCCGAGTAGCGAGAGGGGTAGTAAGGCAGCGGGTGATGGGGTTCCACTGTGACCCGCGTGGCCCTCGTAGGCCAGCTGCGTCAGGCCAGCAGGCAAAGCAGCTCCACCTCCTCCGACCACCCCCGCTGTGGCCGGGTGATGCGGTCCGGGCAAGGAGAGCTCGGAGTGAGACACCATTTTTGCAGGGAAGCGTCTGCGGTACAGCTCTTTGATCTTCATATGCACGGCGGGGCTCGTGGTGGCCTTTACAAGAAGCAACGCCTTGGTTAGAAGCTCGTGCTTACGTCCGTGCTTGTTGCGCCCAGCGTAGCCCAGCAGCACCTGGAGCTCCGACACCCGCAGGCTCATCACCATTTGCTATAGCAGACACAAATGGAGAGAAAGACAAGAATGACAATAGTGCAGCTTGCATTCCCACTCAAATGGGAGATCAGAGGCTATCCATGGCTAAGATCTCAAATCTTCTTTAGGTAAAGCTCAATCCGCAGAACGTCTCGTGAACGTCTTTTTCTGCAAGGAGTTTTCCATTGTTTTACTTTTTTCTCTGTAGGGTAAGCATACCCTTCAAAGTCGACGGACAATACAGAGAGGCAAGATCCGGCCTCGCAGAGTTGCCATTCAAACTTCTGTCAAAATTGCAAAATCTCAACTATATGCCATGTTTGAATGGTCTCAATAGGCCAACTTAAACCACACCTTACAGGTGTGCCATATCAAGATGCTGATTAGACACTATGATTAGTGCACAGGTGTGCCTTAGACTTGAAACAGGCACTCAAACGTCATTTACAAAATCAATGCACTACAGCGTGTAGTCTACAAACACCTTAGAGCAGGGGTCACCAGCTCCGGTCCTCGAGGGCACCTGTCCTGCAGGTTTTCCATCCCTCCCTGCTGTAACACACCTGTTAAAATGATCAGGAGCGTTATCAGACTTCTCAAGAGCTTGCTGATGAGCTGATCATTTTAACAAGTGTGTTGCAGCAGGGAGAGATGGAAAACCTGCAGGACAGGTGCCCTCGAGGACCGGAGTTGGTGACCCCTGCCTTAGAGTGTGTAACTAGCGATGGTAGGATATATTACATTTAGGGACGCTCGATCGGGCACCGAATAATGATCGGCTGATTTTCGTGAAAAATGACGTGATCGGCATATTCGAGCAAAGCCAAATCCGACATTTGAAGAAGTTTGCTGAGTTTACGAGGTTCACCGCATTGAATAAAATCAAGGCGGACACAGCAGCAACAAAGACGGCAGCTAACGCAGCCCCTGCTGACCAACTCAAACCCATATCACCGCGACAGGCAAAAGCTAACGCAAATAACCAGGAAAATAATGACATTTATCTGACTTGATGACGAACCATTCTCAGTGGTGGAAGACACCGGATTCCACCGTCTGCTAGCCCACTTTGAGCCTCGCTACGTGCTGTCCATGCAGCGCACATGGCCAATATGTTTATCGACCAATTTTTGTGGTCGACTCAGCTGAGTTTTTCCAACCCTAAAAGTCACCCATATCGAGAAAAAAAAAATCATTGTTACTACCCCTTTGGGTGAGTTAAATGGTTTGTGCAGTGTGCCCCTGCAAGAGGCTAACAATAGAGCAGGATGGCAGAATATGGGAGCGCTGGATAGTCCATCCAGCAGTCCATTTTCTACAACTGGTTGTCCTGTTCAGGGTGACCAGGAATCTGGAGCCTATCCCTGCAGCCTTTGGACGATAGGCAGACTACACCCTGGACTGATCGCCAGTCACTCACATATTACATAACGAGAGACAACCATCCACACTCACGTTTGCACTGTCAGAGTGTTGGTTCAACAAAAAAACATACAGTGTATGAGTAGCCTTAGATAAGCATTTTCTGACAGTCCAATCACCATGTACAGACACCTGCACCAGCATTAAATGTAGACACAGTTAGCAGTCATGGCATAGCCGTCTCCTTTGTATCAACAGATACACACTGAATGTCCCTCATTGGTAGCACACATTATGTAAATGTAATTCTGAGGGTCTGGATGTGAATAACAGAGGAGTTACAAAAACACATCATTCAAACACAGATGGCTCTGACAGCAAGACAAGGAGCTTCAATCACAGCAGCAGCACGCAAGTAGCAGCTGTCCATCTGTGGATTTTACTAGAATGACTTCCTAACTTAATGTTTTTCTGTTTCATATCCCCTTTCCGCATAAACACGCACCGCCAAGGAACTGCCCTGCTGGTGACATAAATGACGGGTTCCATGAAATATGCATGTGGTGGAATGGGAAAGATGAGGTGGGGAGGGTGGTTTGGCCAAATGATGTCAATGGCTGGCCACCATTTCAAACACACTTTTGTATGTCTCAACACAAACACATACAAAGCAAACCACCCGCTCTCATTCCAAAGCAAACATGCACATAAAAGATATAAAACGTACAGAAAGCATGACACAAACACACGCACACTTTCACCATCCACCACACTGCGGATGTGTAACATTCCTCTGCCAGACCGACAAAAAAAAAAAAATAGGAGAAAAACAGTGGGGGGATGGAGGGAGAAGAGCAAAAGAAGAATAGGCTATAAGTCACCATACGTTCCCTGCCGTTTGAGTTTGTCAGATCTTGACTCTCGACTGTGCTATGTGTAAGTATGTGGTTAAAGCAGACAAACAGGTGTGTCTTCTTGTGTACAACTAAGAATGATACAGTTTATTGATAAACCGTAACAACATTTGAAATGATGACTATAATCGTTTGATAACCTTACTATCATAATTAGCAGGGTAGTAGTTGTCTTTCGGCTTCTTGCATCAGGTGCACACCACAGCAGTAAACAAAACAAAGGGAGAGAATGACGCAAACCATAGAAGAAGAAGAGTGACTAAGACACCGAAAAATAATAAGACATCAAACGCATATGTTATACAGTGCTATACCCATTTTTTTCCGCCAATAAATAAGAATAGGGCAGAAGTGTGGAGTAGTTACAATTTGTAATTTGCAAAGAGGCATATTGTTGCTGATTGTTGTTGTTGCTGTTTATAGTTTTTGTGTTCAATTAAAATAGGTGCACTTATCGGTAATTTCTTTGGGTTTGCATTTCTTTTACCAATATTGTGATAATCTCCAATAAGCCTGATAATTACTTTCATTATAATAGTAGACATGTCCTGATCCGATCACGTGATTGGAAAACAGGCCGATCACGTGATTTTCAGTTGATCGTGGACTGAGGCAAAAAGATTGTTTTTCTTCATTTTCTGAAAATTTTCAAACTCATAAAACGACCAAATAATCCCCCCTACCCCCAACCAAAAAACGATTTATGTGCAGAACGGTTCCCGACGTTGTGAACGTAACCTGAATGCAACAGGTTGCTTGCGTAGCAAGCGTGTAGCATAACTGCATGTGATTCTGCCGTCCATAAGCGTCTTTTAAGAAGTTTAATGACCACCCAGTTGAAGTTTACTGTAAAACTTAACACACGCAAAAAAAGAATTACAGTACACACACTGCATATTTAAATACAAAACATGCTTTGTTTTCAAAACATCGCTAGTGCTAATTGTTAACTCTGACCACTTGAGGACAGCAGTTGGTCTCTTTGGATAAAAACAGGAAGCAGAGTACTGTGTAGAGAGCTGCCGAACCGTATAGTAACCCGATCCGTATTCGTCAGATAAGTGGTTCCCTTCTGGATCAACGAATAGCAGCAGAGCTTCGTAAAGGCGCGGTGGTAAGTGCTAACTTCCTATGTAGCTTATGTACCTAACTTGTAGCATTTTGCTCATTGCTTTTGGAAATCGAGAGGTCACAGTTGGACTATTTCAGTGTTACAGTATCCATGTACTGATCTGAGAATGAAATGACTTGGATGGATGAGAATATTCAGCCATGCTTCTGTAAATGTGCTGTGTCTGTACCACACAGTTTGCCGTTCCACAGTTCCAGTGGTGAACTGGAGAATAGCGCATTGCAAAGAGAGGTTAAAAAAAGTACACAATATCCCGCAGGGAAAAAAAAAATACATATTGATGCTAACTATATATTTTTCTGAAATTTACAGGTACACCCAACAGCAGTACAACTCCCACTACTGTTGGTAGAGCAGAGAAATGGAAAAGTACTCACAAAAAACACAGCAAAAATGACGAAATGACGAAACCAAAAATATTCCTGTATACTTCAACCCCCGGAGCCATATTGTGGATGAGACCAACCTGTATGCACATCAGGGCCTCTCCTTGCACATAGGAGTGTTCTTCCCCCTTCATAACACCCCCAAAAAACTATTGGATTTAAGAAACACGCAGATCCGCATACACACACACACACAAACATTCTTGCAAATCGCTAAACGTTTGTAAATAGTTTATCAAATGTGAAAATGTTGCTATTGACGCACTTTATCATGTGTAAATAAATAACTTTTTCTATCAGAAACACATTTCCATCGTTTTTGTTGATGTTTTATACAAAGAAATAACTGTCAAAGATAGTCTCAAAGTCATTGTTGTGCAGAAAATAAATCTTTTCACAAAAAAACAAATTTTCTCCTTATTCTGTCCGAGTGGTTTCATTCAAATCACCTATTTTCAAATAGCGATTACTAAAGAACAGAATAAGGTAGAACAATACTTTTTTTCTACTTTAAGAGTGGAATCCAATCTTTCATATGGTAACCTCCATGTTTACATAGTCCTAACACAGAATATTCTGTCGGCCTTGAACGATAAGTCAAAATACTCGAGATCGTCTGGCACTCGCGGGGTTGTCTAATGCTTGGCACTGAAAAAAATTTAAGTATTGCTGAGGTATCGGCAGATACTTAAAACCAAAGAATCGAACTCGGGGTGTCAAAAAAAGTGTGATTGGGACATTCCTACATATAATGGTGAGTTAGTGTGGCTGAGAAATTCAAATTCTGAAATTCAATCTGTCGGCCCTCGGAAATAAAAACTGCACAAAGTTGCAAAACGTAGCTACAAATTTAACCTGCTTATAGCAAAGCCGATTTTGAGCCGGATGTGCACCTCCCCAGAAATGTTGCAACATTGTAGAACTGGTGCAGACCAAAAAAAAAAAAAAGGGAATTATTTCAGAGCATCACATGTTCTACTTCCCATTTCAGCATAGCACTTCAAATATTGATCTGAAGGTGTGCTTCATGGAAAGCAACATTTATGACAAAGGAAACACCAGTCAATATTTGTCCATGCAGTGACACAGTTAAAGCTGCACAACAACACAAATCCTCCAAATTCGTTTGTTGCTTACAAGTCTAGTGGTCATCTTTAAATCTTCGGAAATATAGCAGTTACACAAAATCAGAGGAACACAGCTTTAGCCCATGTTGATATAAGTATTAATAGACAATGTATGAAAATCTAAATATAGAAAATGTAACCAGTATTTTGCACATGAAACATCTCTGTGGATGTTGACTTGGCAACAAAGACTCTATTGTGTCCAGAGATGCCAAGCCTCTTGATTTTCCAGAATATGCATGAGACAAAAATTCATGACATTATGGACATCTAATAGTTTAATAGTATTTCTTTTTAATGCATCCTCCATTATATCTGTATAATGTAGTGCATTTTTGTGCTACTATAAATTGTTAATTAAGGGCGCGTTCACAGAGGGTGAAACTTATTAATTACACTCAACAAAAATATAAACGCAACACTCACTATCAGAGATTTAGACTGGTTTGTGAACAATATTTGAGACAAATAGTGATTTTGTGTATGTGAAAGAAGTTTTAGACCTTCGAGTTCATCTCAGAAGAATGGGAGCAAAAATAAAAGTGTTGCGTTTATATTTTTGTTGAGTTTAAGATGATGTCTCTATGTCTACACGTTATTTTGAAATTATGTATTATTATCCGTAATATCAGGAGTTGTACAGAATTTGACCTCTTGGGCTTTCCGTGAATAGCATATCTGCAGTGGCTTGGAAATTTCCCCCAGCAGCATCCCATTAATTCTTAGTTCCAACCAATAATCAAAATCAGCCATTGCTAGTGGACAGACAGAACTGTGTGAAGGATGATAATTGCAAGGGAAAATAATGGATGGGAAGATGAAGCAAAGGGGGATGGGGAGAGTGTGAGAGCGTAGCTGAGCCTCCAAACCAAATGAAATTCCCCACACTTTCAACAGGAAGGGGGAAGATAAGGAAGGAGGGCTTGTGGGCTTGAAAGGTGCTGCTCATATGGACACATCTTGTGGGAAAGGCAAAAATTCAAATAAGGCAGGCCGCAATTTAAAGGCAAGTTTACCATATCGTCGCTGTCCTGTGAAAAACACACACTGCACATTTTTAATTTTCACTATAATGCGATGTCTGTAACGAGGAAACATGATTCAGGTAAAAATAAGAAAATGAAAGAAAATGGAGTGTTTTTTCACATGACAGCGACGATATGTCTCTGTTTGCTAGCCACACTAGCCTAATTTTTTGGGCACTCTTCTGCAACCTACCAGGCTCCATCATTTTGGGGCGAAACATCGACACTGGAGCACAGTGTCCTAAGGAAATATGCAATTAGATTGGTTAGTAGTGTCTGAGATGGGCACTTTACACTATTTTGCCGGACCGTCATCCATCCGTGACCTGGACACCCTTCCGTCATCGTCCCTCTGTCCTTATTCATAAAATAATCGTCCTCCGTCCTCTATCTGTGCTTGTCCTTTTAAAGCGCTTCCGTTCTTACATTTCAACAATCCGTGTCACAACCCTCTCTCCCCCCGCAAAATTTCCCGGCCCTGATAGCAGCAGCGCATGTATCCGTCTTATGAGTCCGTTGCTGTGCCTCTCTCCGGCATCGACCCGCCCATAGCACCATCTGATTGGTTGCTCGTGCAGTAGGTAGCAGCCATTCAGCAGTGAAAGCTACTTGTTGCTCTGCGAGTTTGCTCCGACTCTCAAGACTCACGCATCGGGAGAGGAGAAAATAGGTAAGTTAAGGCGATGGACTTTAGCGAAATTGTAATAAATCTTTTCTACAACTCTCGACTACTTGTAACGTTACTATGAGCCCATTAACGTTATTTAAACACAAGCGAAGCGGCAGCTCTGCTCGCTCTCAGCCTCTCTACACATACCTGAAGTGTTCATCACTTGAATTTTCAGTAATTGTACTTTTGTTTAAAACACACCAAGTTACCTTGTGTATTAAATGTGCGATATAAATAAAGCTGCCTCTCCCCGCTACTAGTCATTGGGGAGCAGTTAGCTCGCAGGCTAACTCCCAACTACCCGCTCATTTGCTGTGTCAACCACGTGGCTCCAGAGAGAGGTTTAATCAATTGAAATAAGGTTGCTGATAACATTAATAGGTAAATAAGTAAGAAGTGAGTGAGTGCATGTGCGTACCTCTTTGTGTCTATAAGCCACATTAAAGCTGATGCAGAAGTTAATAGCAAAGCCCTGCAAGTGAAAGTCAATAATGGCTCTGCCTGTTTTACTACTTTCTGCCACAGAAAAGCAGTATGCCGAAGACGGTGGATACATATGGGAGACACAACAATAAAGGAACACCCACAAAAAGCAACGGAGAGATGACGGTCGTGTTGATGAGATTTTCATTTCGCTGCGGGCCAATAGCTGCGTTGAAGATTCCCTTTTTTTGTATTTGAACTTTAAAACCAAGATAAGTGATATGTGAAAGATGTACATTTCTGTTCCAGCATATTGCATTTGGGCAAAACTATTACTGTCGTTAACTTTAAGGATATATTTAAGTGTATGTTTTCATTTAACTTCATAAGACATGCTGCTGAGCCTGGGAACTACCTGCACTTTTTGTTAAAATTTTAAAACAAAGTTGTCCATTTTCTAAGATCTAAAAAAAACTCTAACATATTGCAAATCGCAAAAGATGGAGTTCTTATTATTATGAAATTTGATGCCAATTTTTCCTGTTTTTCTGCATGTTAAAATCTGCTTCAAATATCGTTATCGGACTACTAATAACTGGTATCGGGCCTGAAAAAAACATGTCGGTGTATCACTCTTAAGTGTCAACCGGGATAGCATTTAGCTGTCAACACAACCACCGTCGGCCACCAAACTACGGAGCCCGCCAGGGGACATCACGAGAATATTTCAGATTGCATTATAACGCAATACTATTGCGTTTTATTGCAAAACGTTTGTGTCATAACACAATAAGTTTTCAGTTTTTATTGCGTTATTTTGCAATAACGGTGGAAGGGTACCCTGGCTGTAGGCTGTAAGGTTGATAAACGGACCGCAATTTTTTTCGGTAAATTGTCCGGCTCTGCCTATTACTCCATAATGACAGATAATCACATTTTAAGATGCAGCAAGTACTGGTCTTCTACTGCTACAGACCTGGCCAACCTGCGGCTCTTGAGCTGCATGCAGCTCTTTGGCAGGTTTCATGCCGCTCCTGAAGCCCTTTTCAAAAATTAGTTTAGCTGAGCGCAGCGCGCCGTCAACCCCATTCGTTGTATACGGGGTGAGGGGTGGGGAGCACGGAATGGTGACAGGCTGACAGGAGACTCCTCTATTTCTCCATTTTCTCAATTTGAAACAATGACGTTTTCTGCTCGGCTGGGACCACCGAGTCATGTGACTGAATAGAATGAAGGTTTAGTTAGGTTCACTTGATCCTCCTTTGCCATCTATGCACGCTGATTCGCCAAATGAAGACTTTCGTAATTTCCTCCTACTTTGCAGCCAATCAATGGACCCATGCGTCTATTGTTTTGAGACAGTAATAATACTCGATATTGTAAACTTGCACATCGTGAAAGGAACATTGACTAATATTGATGACGATATATATCACCCACCGCTACCAGTCACCTCAGTGCAACTCTTGCAATAAGATCATATTGCGCAAACTAACAAATCTGGATGGATACATGAAAGTAGAAGGCAAGGAGTTTCCTGTCTTTGACGTGCTAGCGCCGGTGATTTTTAGCCGACTCAGATGCTCAACTTCGCCAAGCGGCTACAGTCAGGTGAAACAAGAACATGTCCTGCGGCAATAATGAGCCTGCTAACAAGTTGAGCTAATACGATTGGTCAACTGTAAGGCATGCACTCCAAGAGAGTATTGGTTCACTACAATTACACTTGCATGAACAACGAATGAAGGTAAATGTAACTGTATCAAAGATGGGGTATAGCATCTTCCTCAAATAAACTTTTAAGGCACTAGTGAGCCAGGAGCATAGATGGTAACAACAATGCACATTGCACTGCATTACATGTACATTGTACTAGTTTTATCCATCCATTAGCGATACCGCTTATCCTCACAAGGGTCGCGGGGAGTGCTGGAACCCAATTTAGAGTGTCCAATTAACCTACCATGCATGTTTTTTGGGAATGTGGGAGGAAACCGGAGTACCCGCAGGAAACCCACGCAGGCACGGGGAGAACATGCAAACTCCACACAGGGAGGGCGGTGCCGGGATCGAACCCACGACCTCTGAACTGTGAGGTGGACGTGCTAACCAGTCGACCACCTGTATTAGTTTTACTACCAGGTATTTAGAAAGGTATTTCCACTGGCTAGTTAGTTATGTTTTATTTTATCTTAAATCAATTATTTTTTTCTTAATTGCTTAAAAATATCAATCGCAGTATCAATCAATATGCATTATACTGGTATCAACTGATATGAAATACTTATATTTTGATATTTTCAGTTGTATCACCCAGCCCTAGCATATGTGTTTTATTTTGGAGAATGTAACCCAGTCCACCCCCCAAAATTTTCTTTACAAGAATATGTTCTATGCAGTCCCACAAGTCGAAAGATGGAATTCTGATTAATATTGCATTTGTGGAATATGAGTTAAGCAGTAAAATCCACCCATTTTTGTTCATCTCAGGGGGCGGCCATTTTGGCACTTGCTGTCAACTGAAAATGACATCACAGCTGCTCAGGGATTAGAGAACGACTAATGGCTCATCTTCAGAAAACAGGTGCGCCGTGATTGGTCGTTACCTGAGCCATGAGCAACTGTGATGTCATTTTTAGTTGATAGAAGTGACGAAATGGCAGCTCCCTGAGAAGACTGAAAATGGGTGGATTTTGCAGCTCAACTCATATTCCACAAACGCAGTATGAATCAGAATGCCATTGTTAGACTAGTGACGATGCATAGAACATATTCTTGCAAAGAATTTTGGGGGGCTGACTTCCTCTTTTAGACAACAGTGGTAAGTATTTTTGAGACTGTACGCTAAAGACTAATTGTTCAAATACGACCTAATTTTTCAGAAAGCACTGTCAGTATTTTGTCTCATCTCTGTCAAAACACAGTTTTTTATTTTGCATCAATAATGGCTCTGTTATATCCAAACTATGAAAATGAGCCACCATCCATCATTCTAGGTACCTCAATGAAGACATCTAAGTGAAATGCACATAATAGAATTAGAGGTAATCATGGCAAAAACAGGTTAACACAAAAAATATACCACGGACAATTGCAAACTGGAAAATCGAAACCACACACACCAGCATGGGCAAAAACTCATTCACACACACACGCACACGGTATTTCACTGTTATCATGCAAGGCTTCAGCTTAACTAAGCACACACACAGAGGACAGTCACAAAGACAAAGTGCATGCATGCCAAAGATCTGGCACACAAAAGGTTGGCATGCGAGGGACACCCACCAAGCATTAGAATCCACACACAGCACCAGAGACCATTGGCCTCGCAGTGATTGCCAAATAGCTGGTGTGCACAGCCTAAAGGCATCAATCTGTCTCATGAACACACTTTAGGCATACTCCATATGAATAATTCTGATGAGAAATCTAAACCACCTAAATTGTTTCTACAAGATATAGGATAAACCTTACATTTTCTTGTGGTTTTGTGTTTTATGTCATTATCCTGTGAAATGACCAATGACCTGCGGCTGTAGACCAAGTTTTCTAACACTAGCGGGGTTTACATGGAGATATGTATTCCGATTAGAAAGGATCAGAATGACCAGGAATGAAAATGCTCTATGTAAACACCCCAATGGGAATAAAAAGGCCAAATCCGAATGGAATTTCATTTGGATCAACAGGGGCGGTATATTCCTTTTGCCAATCCGAACGAGCGTCATGTAAACGGTTCAATCGGAATAGCCAGGCTGCGTCCGGTCTGCGCATGCTCTGTCTTGACGTACAGTAAATGCGTATTAACGTCGCTGTATACACACTTTAGAATGGCAGCTTACCAGAGCTTTTCTGCAATGCGATAACTTGTTTTAAAGTACTGGTAACTTGTTTTTATCAAGATGCTGCTTCAATAAAAGTAAAACAATCACATATACTGTGCTGCTAACAGATGAATGAACTCCATCTTGATCACGTGATGTTTACATCGAGCGCCGCGTGTCACATGGCTGCAGGTAAACGACCGATCGGAATAGATCACGTCACATGTAAACAGGTGAACAGAGGTCTGCATTTGGAACGATTAAAATGTGAATGACAAAAAAGTCTCCAAGTAAACTAAACTAAGCTACTGTGTGTGGCTCAGTTTTGAGACTTCACCAGTCCGTCTGTCCGTCACTGATGGACACCCGTTTTGCTGACGTTACACAGGAAACTTAGAAGGGGGTTAGCACAAACAGTAGTGAAGTTTCATCCGTTTGTGTATTCATCACTAACCTTGTCAAGTCCAAATGAACCTCACAGTCCATCATTGACGGACTCCTGTTTTGCTGACAAGAGATGGAAACGCGTCCCAAACTGCATTGACTGTATATGTACAGCAGGTGGCGGTATGCACCCAAGAGAGTCTCAGTCAGAGGCAAAGGTCTCTGTCTTAGGCAGGAGAGAAATTAATGATGTGCATTGAGGGTTTTTTTTTTCTTCATATAAATTCCAGGAGTTATGCAAACAATGGCAGTAAAAATGATATCTTAGTGTATATATACCCAGCATACAGTATGTATTCGGGTTTAGAATTTGACCTTTTGTAGGTTTCCAGTGGTAACAACAGCAGTGTAGTATAGACTGTGTGGATAATCAATAGCAAAACACAAAAATAGCCCAGTGCTTGGTTGTTGTTGATTTGGGTATTAGTGCATGTCTACACATATGCGGATGTCTCACTTTCACAGATAACAGTTTTCTGTGCCTAGACAGAAAGAATAACCATGTCATTATCAAAAACTCCCTTTTTTCTCTTTTTTTATGAATGGTTTCATCTTGGAGTCCCAAATACACAATTATCCCAAACTGTTTTCAAGAGAAAAGAATGTCATGTTAAACAGCTGTTTCCTTCCTGGGTAGAGAAAATTCAGTAAGTTTAGTTGTAAACTCTCAATATTGTTGTCCTACAGCACGCCACTATGTTTTCACAGAGTAATAAAACTATTCTGTACATCAGGGATGTAAAAGTCAAATGGACGGAGGGCCAATTAAAAAATTTGCGACAAGCCGAGGGCCGGACTGATAGAATGTTCATTGAAATTTTTTAAAATGTCCAGATTGGATCGGGTCCTTCGCGCCTGCTGATGATTTCACGGTTTATATTTCTGTAATATATTTCTTTGCCTCTATGCTTGTCACCCCCCTGGCTGTTGTGTTTTTATCTTCGGAGTTCCTAAATAAAAAACAAAATAAAGTACATTACTGCTACTTTTGCGAGGCAGCTCATACGTCACTTCCGTTTGCGTTTCTCCTGCTAAACCGGAAACAATTTTCTGGTTGACTCGGGCTGCAAGATTGTATGAACTGTACATAATGTGAAGTAAACCGGAGAGGATCATATGATTGGTATGATGTCTCCAGCTGACTATTTTAGAGTGGCAAGGTATGAATGTAGGTGCTCCTGTCAGAAAACACAGGCCCGTATTACACATGACACGTCTGTTTATTATCTTAACAACACAGACAAAGGATAACCTAACAACATCATCCAATGCATAGCCGTTCGTTAACAATATGCCTAACCATTACAATTCACTGTATTAAGAAATTAAACAGCCAAACAATACATACAATACACATTCACACGTTTCATCACTAGAATAGTAATCATACTAGCCGAAATAACTAACTAGTGTTCATCAACGTGACATCACTCACGAGAACATATCTATGCTATTATATACAGCAGTTACCGGACACGAACCTAAATGATTAAACTCACCTTTTAACATTTACACACAACAAACGTGGTGAAACACGAGAAATCTGCAACTACTGAGATTGCTGACACGAACAAATTACTAGCTATGTGTCAAAGAAGGAAAAAGAAAAGAAATCACGTCCCTCGCAATCAACACTTAGCGCTCGAGGAGCGTTCAGTGCCTGCTCACAGTGTGGGACATCTCAGCACTACATCGAAATTCAATGAATTTATCAAATGCCAACAATTACTAATAATAAAACAAAGTGAAATTTGTAACGAAGTATTTCTTAATAAAGTGTGTTTTACTCCAAATAACTTTTCACCACAATCCGATTCTGAAAGCCACGAAAAGTGACGTGAAGTCTTTAGTCGGCACGTAGACGACCGAAGGACGATCCTCGCAAAAGTAGCAGTAATGTTCGTTATAACAACAACCAGGGGGAGGCAAACATAGATGCAAAGAAATATATTACAGAAATAGTGGAACGAATTGAATATCTGTGTTGTGGTCGAAGTTGTTTTGTTTCCGAGGTTAATAAATGCATCGTGCATAGTGGAGGACAAACAGGAGAGCCGTTTTTGACTGAACGGTTGTCGTACTGTATTGGCGTCGGCTGCGGCCCACAGTAGCCGGTTGGACGAATAAAAACGTGATAATTAAACTACGTCTGTGTTCTTGGAAGACGCTACAATATATTTTAAAGCGTGACGTCATCAGCAGCCGCGAAGGACCCGATCACATCAGCTACCCACACCGGCTTGCTGCGGGCCGGATCTAATAATAAAGCAATATCATCCCAGGGGCCGTAGAAAACCTTCTCGCGGGCCGGATGTAGCCCGCGGGCCTTGACTTTGACATACATGCTGTACATGGTTAAGAAAAGCTGCACAATAATGCAGTTCTTACAAGTCCCAGCAGACCTGAAGACGGTGAGGGTAATAATGTTGTGTCAAGCAGTTTTTGTAGAATGTGTGTTTGTGTATACGTGGGTGTTTAACGGTTGTGTAGGCATGGGGGTGGAAGCCTGCGCACTACCTGGCCATTATATAAAGCTCCCACTCTCAGCTAAAGGGCTCTGTACTGAGTGTCAGATCCCTCCCTGTCCTCCTCTCCTCTGTGCTCCCATCCCCCACCTCTTAGCCTTCCAGCTTCTCTGACTCTGAAATAACTCTGCCTGTTGTTTTATCTTTCTACGGCCTCTGAAGTATCTAAAATCAAAGTACATTTCATAGCTCAATAAAGACTGGATTTCAGAGTGAGGTATAACGCAAACAAATTCTTTTCCAAGCACCCAAGAAGAACTCAGTTTAGAGGGATTTCTCTTCTCATCGTAAGCACGTTGAAGACATGCTCCCAAACTGCACAGTTTTACTTCAGTTCACCACAGTAGTTTGGAATGATAAACCGCAATCTGGTTTATATTTACACCGCAGGGTGTGTAGGTTGGGTTGGGCGTGTGACACACAGTATAACCTGAAAATTATTTCAGAAATGACCAAGGGGAATGCAACACATTCACTACGTTTTACATGCAGTCAATAACACTTTTAAAACTTGAATATTGTGGGTATTCTTAAAAAAAAACCAGAATAAGACACCTCGAATACTGCACCATGTATATGCGATCCGCAGAGATTTATGTGTAATGATGTAAAGAATATAATATATTAGTCTCACAAGGATATTAATTTAAAGGTGAAGTCAACATATTTTTTCCAGAATATGTTCTATGCAGGCGCACTAGTGAAAACAGAGCATTGTGATTAATATTGCGTTTGCGGAATATGAGAAATGGTCCACTTATTTTTAGCTAGCTCAGGGGGCGGCCATTTAGTCACTTCTGTCGACTGAAGATGACATTGAAGTTGCTCAGGGCTCAGATAACAACCAACCATGGCTCAGGCTTCAGAAAATAGGTGGTCCGTGATTGGTTGTTACCTGAGCCCTGAGCAACTTCAATGTCATCTTCAGTCAACAGAAGTGACAAAATGGCCGCCCCCTGAGATGGCTAAAAGTGGGTGCACTTTGTCACTTAATTTATGTCCCACAAACGCAATATTAATCAGAATGCCGTATTTGTCCTAGTGATCCTGCATAGAGCATATTCTGGAAAAAAACATGTTTGGGTTGACTCTCCCATTAACAAACACAAAAATGCCACATCAGTCTTTAGTTTTCTTCCTCATGATTGTTTCTTGTGTTCCCATGTCTAACAATATAACAATTATAGATGAACTCTCTCCTCATACAGCATTTTTGTGTTTTTCTTTGTACATATATGAGCGTTAAGGCACCATTTTAGAAGCTACGCATGAGCTTTGCACACTGTTATCTTTATCGTGTGCTGTCGCTGTCCTCAGCTCCGAACCGTAATCGTAACGCATCTCTCGGCCTAGTGACAACCACAACGGTGAACCAGATGAATGAACAGGATGTCTTGCTAATTCGACTGGGGCTTCATTCCATCCCATTTCAGAAGCAAACAGTTTTCTATAGCACTTGCTCGCTTGTAACTGAGAGCACCTGCTCCACACGCACGTCCTCGATGCCACTACTTGCCTTCTCTTTTGGGTTCTCCCCGCCCTGACAGTGTCCACGTTACAGACGCCGATAATGGTGCACTCTGCCTGTCATGAAAAAAAAGGAAAGAAAAAAGCACTCCACCTCTCAATTGCCACGCAAAGCATCAGTTAAATTAAACACATGCTAATTAGTCCCGTGAAAAACAAATAAACCCGGACATTTTCGTAAATTTATCACCCTGCTCCCAGGCGCACGGACAGGGTATAAAAATGTGTACATTACTGCAAATTAGGACAGTTGGTCACCCTATCTTAGACAAACAAAATGTTATTGTTAGTTAGAGACGACATCAGAGAGGTATTGTAGAAGGTGCAAAATATCATATAGCCTAAACCAATCAAAAATTTCTCATAGACCATTAAGAGAACCGTTAAGGGTGGAGTCTATCAATATTTAAAAATTCTGCCTCAGGGCCAGTTTAGTACCGGGGCTTGTTACCCAAATCACATGAGCAAACCCGGAAAACAGGTGAGCCGTGATTGGTCGTTAAATTGCTTAAACCACGGGTCACCAACTCCGGTCCTCGAGGGCACCTGTCCTGCAGGTTTTCCATCTCTCCCTGCTGTAACACACCTGTAAAAATGATCAGGATCGTTATCAGGCTTCTCAAGAGCTTGCTGATGAGCTGATCATTTGAATCAGGTGTGTTACAGCAGGGAGAGATGGAAAACCTGCAGGACAGGTGCCCCCGAGGACCGGAGTTGGTGAGCCCTGGCTTAAACTTTCGATGAATGGAAACATACAACAGTGCCATACCATAACATACAACTGAACTGTACTGCTTGGTGGTAAAATCACCACCAAAACTGAGGCCAGATACATCAAGTCTCACATTGTGACACAAAGGTTGCCAAGATGAAATCCATCCTGAGACTGCAAAGCAACACAAAGCTGTAATGTCACAGTTCAAGGTGGAAAGACGTAACCGGCCGAGAGGCAAAGAGACAATATAATCACACTGCATGTTTTAACAACAATGAAGAAGGGAAAATTGATGACAACAATTAAAACTTGCACTTACCATGTCAGTGAAAAAACAACAAACAGACACCGCATGCATAAATAGAAAAACGTCATGTGTAAAAACGTAAATTTAATTAACTTTCTGAGGTACAATCAAAGCCATAATAGAGGGCAGATGGCATCTTTATGTAGTGAATTCCGCAATAAGCAGACAGATGTGTGAAGTTTGAGAGTCACTTCTCTAACATAGATGGATAAAAGCCGGATCTTCTGTTGTATTCTGATGCAGCATTCCTGAGTGATCTTTGGTAAAAGAGAATAGAGATCCCTTCACAGCATGGAGTGGTGCCTGATGATGTCTGACGCACAACTGATAATACCCCAGAGATGATCTGCTGCGTTTTGGTAATATAAAGAACTGTCAATCTCATTAACCCATTAAGGCCTAAAGCGCCTGGCTCAACTGCTCCCCAAAACCTAAGGTCGCCTTTGGAATTACCCTTGAAAACCTTTTCCCTTGAAAAGTTTTCCCAGAAATTCAACACTTACAAAATAATTCATATCTCAGCCCCTGTAGCAGGCAGAAACATAATTCCAAAAGATTTAGAGAGCTTAGACATGTGGCTTTCACACAGGCAGATTAATAATTAATAATTAATATCTCAGCCCCTGTAGCAGGCAGAAACATAATTCCAAAAGAAGTAGAGATCTTAGACATGTGGCGTTCACGCCAGGCAGATTTTATTATTATTTACTAGTAAATAATAATGTATTACTATGTTTCAATCGAAGATGTAAAAATAACGTGTCAGTGCAAGAGAAGCGCTATTTTAATTTTTTAAAAAATCGAGTGGTAATTACCAACCTCTATTTTGTTACAAAGACGTCAATCTCGTCATTGTTTTTTTAATAATTAATTTGATAAATGTTGGTGGGTCCAAAACTAACTTTATTATGGCGTTTCAAAGAATTTTGTCTTCATATTTTTTACATGTTTAAACCTGTTCTTGTTTTGTAGCAAAAAATAAATAATCGTTTGAATAATTAATTATTACCAAAAATTTTTACATAATCAAGCAGCCCTACGGTACAGTAATATATTACATTTAGGCAATGAAGTAATACAATGAGTACCCTTTACATTTTTGTGATATTACAGTTAATGAGTCTCGTAACGCGTTACAAGTCCACAAGACCACAACACATATTTAATAACATAATTTAAACATAAGAGCAATTAATTACACCACTTACCTTCGCGGAGCACCAACGTGAAGTGACAAAGGCGGAAAAACTTCTTACAAATACAAGAGCGAGGGTTGACAATGTAAGTATTTCGCAATGCCGTGACAAGAACGTGATGGTTTACTTCGCGTGGGAGTTCATCGTGAGTGAAGAATAGAGCCGAATGCATTGTTTACGTTGTTATAATCAGCCCCCCGCCAACATCTTTCCGGTTGGAGTTTTCTAACCATGAGAAATGGTGACTACCGCCGCCGATGGTATGGGAAAAGGAAGATTCAGAACAACAAAACATCCTTTGCCAACAGTGCCTCACCGTTGTTGCTGCAATCGCCGTCGCAAGCCCCTGTATGAGCAGTTCAAACTAAGAAGTGGGACCCGAGGTGAAACTTCATCTACTAAAAAAACAATTACAGACGCCTTTGCCAGCATAACCCCTTATGATAAGAAGTCCAAACAGCACAGATAAATCACCGATGCAATATGTTTTACAGACCGTTTTAGTTTAAACAAATTTTGAAAATTTTTAAACCTATCTTGTTTTGTAGCAAAAAATAATCGTTTGAATAATCGTGATTTCAATTATTACCAAAATAATCGTGATTAATATTTCTTTTCATAATCGAGCAGCCCTAACGTATCCACTTTCCAGGTTGTAAAGGTATAAATACGCAAAAGCACTCCCAGCTCTCGTGGTAGCAACGCGGTAATGCGCTCTAGGCCTAAATGGTTTGATAAAACCCTTGCTTCAAGTCACTGGGATTAACCAGCATAATATGCGCTCTTCAAAATTAGAAAGTTGCTCCTCAAATGAAGCCATTGATTCGCAACGCTGCTTCGCAATGAAAAAAAAAATGATTCCAAGAGCTGCTTTTCATGAAAATGGCTGTAATGATCAGTCCCTACCTAAATTAGAAAAGCAAGTTTTCAGCTGTCAGCCAACCCAACAGGAGAGGGTCACTGAAACGTCTTTCTCTTCCAGTTGGAAGCACACAATTACACTACAAATTGTTATCTAGCCATGTCCATCTCAAATGTGACAGGTTTCCAAGGCAACAGAAGGGCTTAACAAAATCACCACAGAAGTCAACAAGAGCTCCCCCCTTGCTAAATCGTTCCAGACGTCAATGGCTGCTGACAAATTTGAGGCACAATATTAGACAGTGCCTGAGCTATGCTGTATGGAACATACTATTGTTATGCAAAGTATTAGTAAAGTATATTTATAGAGTACCTGATGGAAAAAAACAAGCAAAATGCATTGCATATTGACTTTTGCACAGTGTTTACACTAAATTGGTGCAACAAAGGAATAACAATAGAGCCGGCTTTTATTTATTGTTTTTTTTATTATTTGTTATTCATTGCTATGCTTTTGAAAGTGATTACAGAGCAGCTTCCCACTAACAGATATACGTCCAACACAACTGGGCAGCAGTCGCAAGTCCGGCATTCCCTTAAATACGGCCGCAGTCAAGCATACTGTATACTACATAAATCACTCGCACAGCCAAAGCTCCGCGCAGTTCCTCATCGTAGCTTCTATAGCTAGAACAATGGAATATATATATATATATAAATACTGTAATGTATTTACAGGAAATCCCCAAAGCACATCATGTAAGGGGAAAAAAAGCCAACCTAGCAAAATTTTCAAATATGACCACATTTATCTCGAGTTGGATTTTTCGCTGTCGCACCCAGGAAAGAGACAACATCACGTCAGTGACATCACAGAGCAACAGTCTCAGCTTTAGGTGATGCGAATGCGGATGCATGAGACTGAGCGTGCACTTAAAGTAGGGGACGTGTGAATTGGTTTGTGGGTAATAATGCTGTTATCAGCCGGACACAAATATTAACAAATAAACATCACTGAGACCTAACGCAAAATATCAACAAACACTACATCACTATAAACTTAATTAGTAACACCAGTGTGAGGATTTTTGCCAATAATTTGAAAGCACTCAACTGAAACATCACTGTTGTGATTTTTTTAAATGATGAGGAACGTGTTGGCAAATGTTATATTGAGATTCGAATGAATATGCAGGGTTTTTCCTGGCTCAAATTTAGACAGAGGTGGTACCATCCTGACCATGACGTGCATGTATTCTGTTAATTCAACGGACTCACATTCTTTTACAGGCAACATACTTTAAGTTAAGAGTTCTAATAAGAATGTCTATTAGCGCGCTAAAGCATTCGTTTATTAAAACTAGAGCCACAATTTTTTAAAGTGTTACTGCAAAGAGCCACATTATACCTACGGGCACACAATTAACTGCCTCATCCCGTCCCCTCACTCCCTTAGCTCTTTTTGCATAATTACGTTGAAACAAATGTTTCATAAATTTTGGGGAACAACTCTATTGTTCTGCATGACCTTTTCAAAGAGAGCAACTTGTGCTTGGCGAAGTTCAGTCCCCTTGGTAAAATTCCTGGTTGATGTTTGCATGGAAGGAACTGAAGTACTGCTGAAGATGCGAAGCCTTGCTCAAATGATGCCAAACATATGAGGCACAATGAATGACCCTGCTGAAAACCTCCCAGCATAAACCAGCGTATGAACTCACCAGATATGCTAGTTTTGCTGTGTATTTGTGCTGGTGTTGCTGTTTTGTTCACTATTTTTTTTTTTTTTTTTTGTGGTGTTGCCATTAAGTTCAACAAAAACTGTATCCTGTGTTGAATTTCATATTTTTGTTATGGTCAGATATTTTTCCCCTCCCATTTTGAGAGTGAACTTGGTCGGCAACACTACTCAATATTTTTCCCCTCTATCTCATTTGCGTCTAAATGCATGCGCGAGATGCACATAGCCGGTACCTTGCTTGCTGAATGTAATCTGTTCAATCGCCGTGTTCGGACAAGCCCTTTATCATACGTGCAATAGCATGCCCATATTTGGAAGTGCTGACCAAGAACTAAAAACTGAGGCTTTTTCCCACTGGTTTACAAAATGTATCTTTCATTGTTATAAAAGAAAACCCAGTCTTTGCTCATTTTAAAAAGGAAAATCAAGATTAGACAAGATGCAGCTTTGTGTGTTAATACAATAAATGCACTTTATTTATAAAGGCGTCATCCATTGTCCACAGGCAATGACTTGTAAATAAGTCCACCAAAATAGCAGTAAATCATCTCCGAATGGAAACGCTTTCTGACGTCACGACAGCGCCGCCGTAAAGTAGAAAAGGGCTTTATGAGCCGCCTGAGAAAAATGCGGCTCACGAATCGCGGGTTGGCCAGGCCTGATATAGTAGCGCTGCAACTGCAGTTAAAATACATTTCTGCCGCAGAGGAAAATCAATCGCGCTGTGTTGAGCAATATCAATCGCTCTGGCTGGAGGCGGCCACAAAATTAGCCGGAGGAAGCCGCCTCGCACTTTTGAAAGCAGGAAAAACCCTGACTATGCCTTCCTTTCGCTTGAATAAAAGTTAATGAACTCCAATGTGTCTAATTTATTCTAATCATGGAAATACGGGTCAAATATGGGAAAAATACATCTATACACTACAGGAAATATATATATATATTTATATATATGTGTATATATATATATATATATATACATATACTGTAAATCGATTGAACATCCTTCCATAATCTGTAATCGAATCGCAATTAAAATGAATAGTGAGGTTTCTAGAGATTCCCACCCCTATTGTGAATGCTTAGCATGTACACAAAGGCAGAGGAGACATGAGACCAGGTAGGAGAGCAGAGCAGAGGGCCTGTATCATTAGGGATTAACCTAGCCACAGGCTCTACAAATAGACTGTCTCCTCTTATAAGCTGCCAGAGCACAGATGCTTATTTGTATTGCCATGTTGCTGCTGGAGAGAAGAGAGAAGACAGTTCAAAGACGCTGAAGCAGGCCGGCACTCCTTTGAAACTCAATTAAACGCAACAGGACACATTTGAGAGCCCGGTAATATTACACCAATGTACTTTGTATTATTATGTATTCACAGAGCAATTTAAAAAGGTCCAACGATGGCAACTGATTTGTTTCACCTCTTATGACACTGCTTGTCCAGTAAGCACTTTGATAATCTGAAATACAGTATAATTGGCCAAACTCATAGCAGCTTCCCGAATTAAAAATATCAGTTTTAAGATCCAGGCTGTGGGTAGATTATTTTGGAAAGGGACTGGTGTACTTTTACAAATAATTGGGGAAAAAAATATATATATATATATTAAAAGTACAACCAGGGGTGGGTGATTAAACCATAAAAATCAAATTCATTTGATTTGTCAGTGTTTGTTTTTAAACTTTTTTTTTTTTTAATTGGTTTCAGTAGTTTGAAGTGTGTCCCCACTGATGTTCAATGATTCCACTAACAACATGTGTGCCAACACAGAAGAGCTAGTTTATAGAAGCAAAGTCAATGTTGCCAGCTTCACTGTCGATAGTCATATATCGAATAACATGGAGCCATGTATTCTGATTAGAAAGGATCCGAATGACCAATCGGAATGAAAATGCGCCATACAAACACCCCAATCGGAATAAAAAGGCCGAATCCGAATGGAATTTCACTCAGATTCACAGGTGTGGTATATTCCTTTTGCCAATCCGAACGAGGTGATTTTAAGATGCTTCTATTTGTTTACAAGTCTTTAAGTCTCGCCCTGCCGTACCTCTCTGAGCTCCTCCACTCCTACGCACCTTCCCCGAGCCTCACGCCTGCAGACCAGGCGCTGCTTGAGGTGCCGAGGACTAAGCGGTGCCTCAGAGGGGATCGGGCCTTTTCTGTTGCTGGTCCTTCCCTTTGGACTGACCTTTCATTAAAGGTTAGGCAAGCCACCTCTCTGTCCATTTTTCGAACCCGTTTGAAGACGCATTTCTATAGGGACCGGTGCACGGTGCACGGTGCGTCATCGCTGACGTCGCCACCGGGGTAATAGTTTATTGGGAGCGCGCTGAGGCGACGCGAATACTGTTCTTACACGCAAAACCAACTCGCTGTGTTTCTCGCTTGATTTAGACGGCCGAAATATATACTGTAAATATGGTGGACCGTTGCTGTTTTAGGGGGTGCAACAATGCCACCCACGATCGCAAAGGAAGAAAATTTCACAACGGACTGAGTTTTAAAAGGTTTCCTGCTTGGTGGAAGGCCGAGGGAATCCGAATGACGGTGTTGTTATGGTTCGCCGCCTTCATCATCTGCAAGTCCTGCACCTACTCGTTTGTAAATTGCACATGAGAGGCTAATGATTTAAGTGTAGGCACTCACACTACAACCAAGATACTCGAAAATATCCGGCGCACACAAAGCAGGAAGTAGGTCCGGTTCGTAGCTCCACTCATATATCACATATCATATGCTGTTGACTAATAATAAATAATACATTTTCTTTCTAAAGCAAGACAAGGTTAGCCAATCAATTGGTATTCAGTGGCATACTTTCAGTAACAGCTGCATTACTGTATTGTTTTGAACTTCTCAAAAATAAAGCTCTTGTGAAAAATAATACTAAATAATAATGCAAAAAAAATGTATTAAAAATCAATATACTGGTTTAAAAACAGCCCTTTGAGTAATTCATGGTTAAGTTCACAAATAGTAAAAAGTTAATGAAATTGAAGAACAGAGTTCTAGTTCTAGGATCTAATCAAAGAACCGTAATCGGAACCGGAATTCTCCAAATTCAAACGATGCCTAACCCTACCTTATAGCAGGGATCTTCAATCCTGTTCCTTAAGGGATGCCATCCTGCATGTCTTACATCTCTCCCGGCTACAACACACCTGATTCAAATGATCAGGATTGTTATCCAGCTTCTGCAGACATTGATGATTATCTGATCATTTCAATCAGGTGTGTTGCAGCTGCTTTTTACTGATGTTACAAGTTTTTGCCATGATACCGTTTCAGTAACCGTATCGAAGTATTTTATGCAGGTAATTTGGATATTGTGACAATACTACAACATCCTGTAGGTGAAATCACTTTGACATTGTTTTGCCGTTGTTTGCCTTATATCAAGAAGGGATCTCTGCTAAAGGCAATCACCGAATCACAAATCATTCACACTTAAACATTGCCAAAAAATTGGTGTCCGTCTATACATACGCAGCAGTTATCTTTTGCGCAGGAATCTTTTGAGCCTTGGTACATAATTCCAAGCTGTTAATATTTTGATGACTTTCAAAACTTGGATGATATCAGGAGAAAAAAAATCCCAGAAGGCAAAAAAGACAAAAAGGAAAAGGAGAACAAATTATTAAAATCAAAAACTGGATATCTGAGATTTTATTTATAACCGCACCACCCAGCAATAAGTACAAATGTTAGGGAACTATTTCCCTAACTTAAGAGAGAATTCTTTTATATAATGTTATAGCAAAGCTTTCTAAAATGACCTGGTTTCAATTTCAACACTTTCGACTTTTCTCACTATTAATATTCCTTGTTATGACACCATTTTCCTTCATGCATCCTGTACATTATATTGATAGGTCTATACACAGAAATTTGGGTAGTCAAACAAAACCACCAATCAAAATACCGTTAGGCAATAGTAACACACAATGAGCATGTTTCAATTACTGCATAAAAAGGTGCAGATTAAGAAAGTATTTTTCTGAAGTCAATTCTGTGAACTTGCAACATGAATGAGAGCGCCGTGTCCTCACTTTCGCCTCCAAAGACTAAATCAAGCTATTCTCTGGTTGACAACGGCTCTTCTGTTTATGTGTCATGTGGAAACTGGTTCAATTTTCACTGCATCTATGGCTTCTCTCAAGGGTAAGGTCAAAACATTAAAGATTTTAAGTAGGAAAAAAAATCACTATTATTTACACTTTACATACAGTGCACTCTTTGTTTGTCATAAGAGAAGAAAAGAAAAATTATTACCAAGACTGGTGTTGTTAGGATATTGTAATTTCCCACATCCAGGCCTTGTCCACACATAGCTGGGGTTTTTTAACAACCGCATACCCCCCTCCCCCACCCCCACCCCCACCCCTGCCTGCGTTGGAATACACATAAAAAGAATTCATCCACACAAAAAAGCGGAAGTGCGTTTTCAAACGCATGCCAAACCTCTGGGTGGCAGTAGTTAGCCAAATACTGTCTATTCAGAAGGAACTTCCATCCTTTGACGTCACTTCTACGAAACCAAAAACACGGCGCCGAACTCCTTCGGGAGAACCGACAAGAGGTCAGAATTGCTTTTAAACCTTTCAACGAGAAGCAGTGGTTGGTTGCGGACAAATAAGTAAGCAAAGAGCGCATCGAGAATGGCTACAACCAACGCAGCGCCGCGAGAATCTCGCATGAAAACAAAAGTCGCGCAATGACGTCAAAGCATTGTTGTCGCGCGGTGACGACGTAAATATCCGTGTGTAACCATCCACAGCAAAACGCTAATCCGGGTATATCCGAAGATATCCGCAAATCTCCACTGCGGCCGGAGTTTTGCGTTTTTACTGAAAAAGCTCCGGGGACGTGTGGATGATAGGACTAACCGCAGGCTTATATCCAGCATTTTCAAAAACCCCAGCTACGTGTAGACAGGGCCCCAGACAAATGCTTGACAGTGACCCTGCCCAGTGGGAGGTACTTTAGCTGACTTCAAAGCCAACATGGAAAGTGCTAAGTGCTGTATTGTAATGTCCAATCAATATGTCAAGTGAATGTAAACAGAGAACACACACACGCACCTCTTTCAGCAGCTTGAATAACGTAAACTCTTTGAACAGAATGTTCATCTTATAACAGGAGAAGGTTGTAGGAGCATCAACTCTGATTTGAACCAGCACCAACTGGCTTCAAAAATCTGTGAAGCGATCATGACTCCAGACTCGTTGCCTTGGTAACCACATCACGCATACAACTGTGGTGACGATGGCAAAACTATAGTAAAAACTGAATTTCACATTTCAGTCATATGATTACACTGGTCAACAACAATTTTTAACCAGAGATGGCACATCAGGTTTTTGAGATATTTTCAATTTTTGTTTTGAAGTTTGACCTGTGAAAGCTAAGCTTGAACAATACGGATTTCCCCATGTGTTGTAATTTATAGAGATGACGTTAATCCACCTATTACTGAACCTAACCTTTAATTCATAAATATTTCAAATTCATATATTATTATTATTAAAACCTGATGTGCTAAAGAAAAAAAACAAGGGAGGATCCGGAATCAGCCAAAAAATAGATATCTTGTTTACTTACATCTCTGATTTTTTAAAAATGGAGTAAAAGATTGTCGAGCAGTATTATTTTTCCACAAAAAATCTTCAAATCATAATGCAACATTAGAAACTATAATAATATTTCGATTAGGTCAGGACAATTAAGTGTACATTTTTCCCATAATATCCACTCCGGCAAAGGGTAAACGTTTCCGTCAAAATTTCCCACAAATGTCCGTATGCAAATAATGTGAATATTCCCACAATTCTCCACTCGGCCAATGATGCATTTGATTGGTTACAGCATAAACACAACATTGCTTGTCAAATTAAGTTTAAAAAACACAAAACACCCAAGTCTCTGTGTACATATTGAAGAGCAAAGCTGAGACTCAAACGCCAACCTCAAAAGTAGCAATGTGTATTGGGAGCCGTTTCCAGGTTCCTTTAAAAGAGCCCGCACATGATTGTCAATAGTCATTGACTGCACCGGCCAAGTCTGCAGTAAGGGCTCAAAGAGGAGAGACAGCGCTAGTACAGAATAGTGAAGAAAATAGGGGACAGCAGGAAAAAAGGAGTTATATCTGGACACACGGATCGGCTGATCAAAGCAGATGCACTTTTTTCCTCATTGTCAAACTTAACGATATAAAAGTTATCTGGATGCTGTTTTTTTTTTTTGTTTTTTTTTTTAAGGGTATTTTGTACTCTTCCTTTTTTTTGTGGGTCTGAGTAGAGTAAATAAAGGATATGTTTTTGCCTTGGTGCTCTGGAAAGTTTCCCCCGCAATGGAGGGCATTTACTGTATATCGCGAGCATCAGGCCAAAACGTCCTGCATGACAATTTTGTAAATTTCATATTTTTTCACAAATCTATACTATTGGCTGATCCACACGTGTGCATTATGTTTACAAACTGTTGAAAATTATTGAAAATGGCTTGATCTCTTTGGCAATGCAATGGTAATGTTGAACAAACACTTTTCAAGAGTCTTTTGGGTCTCTTGAAAAGTGCTGATTTTGGAATTAAGAAGATTCTGCCAGATGCCAGCTAAAAAAAAATTAATGGGGCAAATACAAGGGTTTATAACTACCTGTATATAGACTTTATATTGTACTATCACAAATGATGTCTGTAACATATATTTAGTAATTATAATGTAACTAAGGCAGTTGTTCTCAAATTTTTGTTAAAGCAACTGCCATCAGCGTGCCATGAGCGTGCAGTCGAGGGAACACAACATTGTTTCAAATATGGAGGAGTGTCCCGTCTCAGTGACGTAATTTAATAGCAAGTCCACATCCCTAGCCTGGAAATGATTCGAGGTTGAGAGGACTGACTTCGGTCAGAATAACATTGTTAAATGTGCCAAAACTGTCTGTCGCCCTGAAGAGCAATTCACCTACAAATCTGAAAACTGCGACTACACAAGCGCGCTAAAGAAAAGCTAAGTAAACATACACACTCAGAAAACCTTCGCCGAGCTGAGCAAACAAATACACCGTACCTTTGTCAAAGCAAGTAAACGTTGGTGAAACATAACTAACGACGCCATCAGCATAACATTATTATTCTCTTCAGCCAGCTTGAGCGCTCGTAGTCCGCATCATAAATAATTTTGCGACTAGATCGCGTGTAGTATGTGTAGGAAAATTTTGGTAACTGTCTGTCAAAAGATTGCGGCTGAATTTGTTGCCACTACAAACGTATATGCAATAATATCTCCCTTGCTGTCTGTGTTAAGGACCCTCCACGAATTACATACCTGTATTCTAGGGTGACGCATGTGGCATAAATCACCATATATCAAATAAAACTTGTTTTCATTCTGACTGCTGTAGCAAACACATTTTCTCAATCTGGGTTGGCAGTGGTAGGCCAGTACTTACTGCAACTAAAAATGTCATGATATCTGTCATGAGGAAATAATAAGAGACATTCAAATCAAATAAATATTCACAAAAATCAATTTTAAAAACCCATATACAGTACAGGCGGCACATAATTTGAAGTTTGTCATTGTTCAATTTAGCCACAGAAGATTGGTGTACAATGTGTTGCAGATGTATGCCGCAATTTGAAATATAAACAAGAGCTGTTGTTTACTAATGCTGCATATCCATAATTGTTCTGCGAAGCAAGTGCAGATTTACAATATTTCTTTTTGGTAGAATATCGTCAAATTATCATTATCAAGTTTTTTTGAAAAAATATCAAGATTTTTTTTTGGGGGGGGCTCATATCGCCCACCCCTATAACTTAGTGGGCTAAAGTGTTGATATAATAAAAAATTAAAAAAAGATGGCAGAGATTTTATTCCTAAAATACACCTGTATTTACTGTTGTAAACCATTACAACATTATGCAACATTGTATACAGTATATACACTGTTGGTTGTTTTTTTTTTTTAAATCCACCAAGATGGTGACGCAGCGTGACCTTGCAACCACCAAATGGAGAATGATCAATGCATGTGTGAATGTGTAGGTGTGTCGCCTAAAGCCCGTAAATGTATGTGTAGCTTGTCTGAACGTTTAGCAAGCCATCCTCCACAAAAAAGTGCCTGTCGTTTGGCCGTTTTCTTTGCTTTTACTTTAAAATTGATAAGAGCACTGTAGAGTGGAAGTGACCTCTACTCACTTCACAACAAGCAGCAGTTGAGCAGCTAGATCGTGAACAATTCTTCCAAAAAAAGAGTCTACAAGCTGTCTAGTGCCACTTCCAGTTGAGGTTTGCTGTCAAACTAAACATAAAACAAAGAGAATGTTTTTTTGAGAAATAAAGCAAATCACAGAAGGGGGGACCAAACATGTTTTAACTGTCATCTATTTGTTTTTATATAAGCAAAGGGTCATTTTTTTAAATCACCTTTTTTATTTTAAGGTTTATTGCTTTCACTTGTTGTATTATTGCTATTTTGTTATTGTAATGTAAAGTGCTTTGTTAGCAGCTGTAGCTGTTATGAAATGCGCTATATTAGGGGTGGGCGATCTGGCAAAAATATCATATCACGATTTTTAAAAAAAATAAAATCACGATCACGATTTTACTATGACTTTTTTTACATTGTTTTTTTAAGACTAATTTGCACATTTCTGACCATTTTCCTCATGTTAAACATATAAAACATAGTTAAAATGTGTATAAAACTCAAAGGAAAAAAATGACATTTTAAGTGAGCAAAGCTTTCTGAACAGGTTTTAATTTGAATAGTGACAATTTTTATCAAAATGCGCAGTGAATGTAAACATAAAAGGTAACATAATGTAAACATAAAAACACAGCTCGTAACGCAGGTCTAGTACTTTGAAGAGTCTTTTAAAGCCCTCGATTTCCACTGTTTTAATGGGAATCATGTCTTCAGCAAGGTAATAAGTCACTGCCTCAGTTACACTGCTTGCTTGTTTTTTCATATGGAGTGCTCTTGTTCAATGACTGTGTTACCGTGGGTTGCGTTAGCTTGGAGCTAGCGGCTGCCTCTGGCTACCTCTGGCTACCATGTGTCTGATCTCCGTTTGCTTTGGCTGTCGCCGAAGTTGTTTGGGTGCTGTCTCTGTCTCCGCAAGTGGTTGCCGGTAAACAGGTTTGTCGTGTTGCCATCTGACGTCCAAACCGAGTCTCCGCAAACTATGCAAATAACTGGTTTGCGCTTTCTCCTCCGAGGAAAAGCCAAACCAAATCGACACTGTGGATGTGGAGTTTCTTTTCGGGACCAACTCTGCTTCGTGGTGACTTTCCGGCCGCTATAGCCTCCCGCTATACAAACAAACAGTAAGGCGGGGAGTGTCACGTACGGTGCACTGTGCATGCTGTGATTGGTTGGTCGGGTATACGCGTCAGCAGCTTTGCGCCGACATATAGCTAAACTGTTTAGAATGTGCCATGTAGATGATCAAACGATCTTTCGGCTTTATGAGATCGTGAACACGTTAACCCGCTTAACGATCTGATATCGTTATATCGCCCACCCCTACGCTATGTAAATAAAGTTGTATTCTACTGTATTGTATATCAATTGGGTTATGTCTGTGCTCCATCTGTTATTTGAATCCCAAAGAAACAAACACATACTGCAGGACTCTCACCTCTCAGCCAAAGATAAGTTTCTTATCAGCATGCTACAAAGCAATCTTATTTCGACTTTATGGATTATCTCTCAATGCAAGAACCCTGTTGATTTTCCATTATAGTTTATACGGACTACAAAATATATATAAATATATATAGCTACCTTTGTAGATCATTTCGGTTTCATCTCAGCTTTCTTTTCACTCTAGCAAACTATGAAACACTGAAATGCACATCATACATGCTCAAAGCCTCCAAATATAATAACTAAAACAAGCATGGCCTTGAGCAGAGAGGAAACCACTGACTAATTTATCAGGGCATCAATCATAACACCAAGCTTTTAGTAATATTTTTGTAAACATTTCAGTTCCAGTTTGTCATTTATCTTTGAGTGGATTTTCACTGCTGTCCCAACTTCTCATTTTATGAGATTTATTTTTCAGATTCATTTCTACGTATGCAGCCAAGTCCATACTTGTGCTAGTAACAAATGTCCATATCCATATCTCTGCCTTCCTCTTTAATCGCAGCATGATGGGGGTTAGGCGGCTATGCTGAGACAATGAGAACGTCAGCTGGCATTAAGCAACAACCAATGCATTGGTGGAGAACCTAGGACTTTGTGACCGAGCAAAAATAAAACCTGAGAGGAACTGTGAAATCATTAATAATGTAAAATAACAAGCCATCCATTTTGTGTTGAGTTTGTCCCCAGAGTAACAAGTGAGCTGCAGCCTATCCCAGCTGATTTTGGGTGAGAGGCTGGGCACACCCTGAACCAGCAGCCTGCCATTCACAGGGCATATAGAGAAAAAAAAAGAACACTTACAGTCCCAACTATGGGCTGATTTGAGTGTTCAGTTAATCCAACATGCATGTCTTTGGAATGTGGGGCAAAGCCAGAGTACCTGGAGAAAACCTGCACAGGCACAGGGAGATCATGCAAACTCCACACAGGAAGTCAGCTGAGATTCAACCCCAGAATCTCAGAACTGTGAGGCAGACGCGCTAACCGCTGATTCACATGCTGCCCCATTTGTTTGTTGAATATTCATTTACATTTTTTTCAGTATGGCAGTCAACGCAACTGAAAGGTTCCCTGATTCTGTCCTGTCCTGTACTGTAGATAGACCATTGTGGAAAGATAGCAGGGTAAAGTCTCTAAAAATTCAGATCAATATCTGCTAGGAAGGTTCTATCTCTGCCATATGTGTAATACTAAAGTACAAAAGTAAACTTTTTTTTTTTTGTCAATTATACAAAACACCACATTTTGATAACTTTACTAAATGGAGCATGGGGACTTTCCATGCCCCAAATAGTTTCCTTCTTTTTTATTACCTGACAATGCATGTACTGGGAAGGGTGGAAAAAATCATGTTACATGTCGCATTTTGTTGTTAACAGCTGTTGACTCAACTTTTATGCTATTAAAACAAAGTATTCCACCAGCTTTTATAACAAGAGTAAGCAGAAACACCAAAAATGACCAAATAAACTTTAGTGATATTTGTTCTGACAGATTAGGCTTAGAGTTTTAAAACCCAACGCTGATGGTTTTAGGCCGGAACAAGACACAGTTGCAGTGTCCAAATTCGTAGGCTGCGTCCTCCAAAAGGCAGAATTTGAAGGACACATGATATACCTTCCGGTGCGCCTTGACCTCTCACGCCAGAGTCCAAATTTACACAGCCTTTGAATCCCGTCCTCGTTTCCATAGAGACAGGCCCTGAGCAAAGGCTGCTTCTGAGCACACCTTCGTAGCGTACATCACTACGCTCTTCTTCTACACTTTGTCTGTTCTACCAGCCAAGCACATTGCCCCCATCTTGCGCTGGTACAGAAGACAAGTGAGTGTCGCTAAGCCTGTCAAAATTTGGCACGGTTAATGCAGTCCACGGAGGTTACATGAGGAGGAGTTTTCGAAGGACTCAGCCTGCGAAGGGTAGTTTAGAGTACGCAGATTATGAATTTGGACATAGCGACTTGACAATATCTGACAACTCCCCTAAATTAGGCCATGGATGGGGAATATCTTGTTTCTCTGAATCTGTTCATGCTCCCTGCAGGTTCACATTCATCTGTGTTGCAGCTGTCCCTGTATTTTTTTTCCCTGCCTTATAAAACCGCACAATCTCACTCACTCAACTTTGTTTGACTTGGTTGAAAAAGTAACAAGGATATTATGACAAAGGAATTCGTTTTAAAATATAGGAAGTAAAAGTAAATGCACAAGTTAAAACACATTCATGAAAAATTGAATTAAGGTCAGTAATGAAGTATCGAGTGTTAAATATGCGCACAAGGTGCATGCAAAGTGTGATGAAGAGTTATTTGACGTGCCTAACGGTTCAGGAGGCGCCAAAGAACTGCACTTGTCATCAACAGGTAAAGTGAGCGTAACATATGGACGGGACAGGTAATAAACTACGGTTTCAAGAGCTTGGATTCGTCGGTTGAGCTGTGCAAGCAAATGTGCAATAAACTATGCGTGGTCTTATTTTTCAACGTAAACAGCGCGCGCGCACTCACACGCGAACCGCTGTCATGTTCGAGCCCCGTCTGACAGTTCGGCGAGACCGATCGCTCGCTCGCCGACATCTGCAAGCCTGCTTCCAAAAGGCACGTTTGAACCCCAGTTGTGTAAGCTTCTAACGTGCCGTTTAAACCCGAAAAATTGATGCGAGCCCATTCAGCAGCCGCTGAATTGGGGAGTGGGAGGGAAAGGGTCCGTCCAGTTCAGCCAAACCCGCGAGTATCCATATCAACATAAACACGCTCGCGCGTGCACTCAAAAGTTGCCTGTGACTGTTTGGGCCGTCAACCTCATATCGGCCCAAATCTCAGCACACGGAGGCTTAAACCGGCAGAGCGACGAGTGACTTGACAATTGAACACTCGCCAAGCGCGGAAAACGATGCCGATTTCAGGCTGCGCCTTACCTTGAGTTCCGCACTCTCCGCCATCTTGTATTTCTCTGCGCAGGCGTGGTGAGGAAGCCCAGCCACGGGGACGCGCACGGCGCTTCGCGAACGCGCACCAAGCCACCGGGTCATGCTCACAAACAGGACATGTTAATTCGACAAAAAAAAAGCTGGTGTACTGTGTTGTTGTTGTTGTTGTTGTTGTTGTTGTTGTTGTCGTTGTTGTTGTTGTTGCTGCTGTTGTTGTTGTTGTTTTTGTTGTTGTTGTTGTTTTGTACATATTTCAGTCATTATAAATTCATTTCATCCTGATTTAGGCGCCACGACTCTATTTCAGTTTTTTTTTAATTCATTCATTTGCAATAAGCTCGATCCCACCATTCACAAGGCATGCTTTTTTCGGTTGTATAATTAAGCACCAGAATAAATCTCTATGTTATTCCATTATACTTTCGCCGATCATTCAATAAATTAATTCATTCAGAAAACTACGTGGAAATATATTAGAAACAATCATAAATGTCGTTGTTGAATGTAATTGTCTTATAGTTTTATTCTCATTAATTATTCATTCTAGTTGATACACGCAAATACAGAACAATGCATAAATCTGAAGAAATGGCTACACTGTATATAATTACTGTACTTGCACCTTTCCAATAAATGCGTTTCCTTTGCAAACCAGTAGATGGCGCCGAAGTACGTCAAATGAAGAGCCCGAGAAAATTAGCGCTCAGGTCAGCATCTTTGCTCTTTTTGTATTTGTCAATGTCATGTCAATTTGTCATGTCTTTTAATGTAATGTAATTCAAGTGCAGAGCACATACATTCAAAAAAAATTTGCTTTTGGGTTTTAATCTGTTCTAACAGAAAAACTAATCCGCAAAAGATTCTCTAATGAAACAAGTCATACAGTAATGGAAGAGGTTTTATTCTAACAGTATGTCTGCCATCTGTCGTATTGTTAATAGTCATAGATGGGACATGTGTATGTGACCACACATGTTGATACAGGTTTATAAATAATCCCAGCGCATACGGTCAAACAATGTCACCGGTGGTTAACACATGAATGCTGAGACTAATGTGGTTTTAATATTGGCTTCAAATGCATTAAGTGTTCTGAAAAATGAAAGGCACATTGAATGGACAGAAATAAACACATGCTGACAGTAATGGCACAAAGAATAGAAAACATGGCCCTAAATAAACCAAATAATCTGAAGAGACAGTAGTGGTATAATGTCATAATACATGTGTCACGTAATAAACCCAGATTTGAATCAGCATGCAAACCTGATTGTTTATTTACAAAGATGATTTTTTTTTATCAGTAGCAGCATTATGATTTAATACAGTATATACAGTATATTAAAATGTTCTATAGCTAAAAAGTCGAACCGATGAGGTTGAGCACACAATCCATTCAGGACCCAGGTTCAAACTGTCCTCATCATAAACACTATCAAACAAACATATAGCAAACTGTTAACTAACATTTCAGTATTCGTAACTGTCAAACAAGTATCAAGTATGTCAAACATGCACTGTAACCACACGTAACTTTTGTACCAAGGGGAGCATTGCTGAAGCCATGCATGACAAGTTCAAAAATCACACTGTAACATTTTTTATGGTCATAGAAGATTAAAAAAAATCCATCTACTCATTCCTTATTACGGTCACGGCGGAGGTGGAGTTTTATCCAAGGTGACTTTGGTCAAGGTCAGGTTCACCATGACAATTTACTGTAGTCTTCAATTAACCTACCATGCATGTTTTTGGGAGACAGCCACAGTCACGAGAGAAAACCCACACAATCATTGGGAGGACATGCAAACTCCATGAGCCAAGATTTGGAGCCAGGACCCCTGGACTATGAGGCAGATATACTCACCACTAATTCACTATGCTGCTCATAAAAAAACACAGATGATTAATTTTGACCTACAGATGATGCATGATTTCACACAGTTTGACAATGTTACAGAAAGTGGGAATGTATTCTATAGAAATAAGTCATAACCAGTTATATCAGGTGTTATTTCAGGCCACTTGCAGAACACCTGATCCAGCATGGCCCATCCATCTGCCATCTTTTTGGCAGGAGCTCATTTGAAAATCTCCTGACAGCGAGATGCCAGTGTGGCAGTGCACCATCTTGCGAGATAAGGCAGTCACCGCCATCATTAGCTGGTGTCATGGAAACATCCTATTGATTAGCATCTTCCGTCATCTTTCACCAGTAACAGTTTAGCCCTCAACGAAAAACAGGCCATGAAGTTATTAAGGACAGAAAGACTGAAAATAAAATATTGTAAAATAAAATATCATTGATGGGGATCCACGGACTACTGTATATTGTATAGAAATTGGTTTATATATAAAGTCAGGAAATCAGGGCGTGTATGTATACAGAAAAGATATGTAATATGAGGTGCCTAAAGTCAGCTGGGATAGGCTCCAGCATGCACTTTTAAACTGGAAAATGTGTGCAATAAGTCACCCTAAATTGACGTAGCATGTTCTATGGTCATCACACTTTTCCTCTTTGTAATCACTGTCAGTCTTAATTGGTACTACAAAAAAAAAAACACTGATATAAAGCAAAACACATTCAGTGCTCACTGAGCTGATGTCTCTTCAAGTTTATTATGATGAAATGATCAGTAAATATCGTTATATAAAATATCATATAATAATCGTTTTTCCGAGGCTTTCTTTAAACTACCAACAAATGACCTTATGGAATTGATGTGATGAAAAAAAATGGAATAAAGACACCAATTCATCAGTTCATGACGTTTTAGTATGCACACACACAAAAAAAAAGGCTTTGCTAAGGCAGGCATTCACAATCCCAGAAAATTGTCATTCACTGTGTGTCAGTTCAGTGACATTATGTCTCAGCGTGAAGCATCCAGGGACTCGCAGCGGCACAATCAATATCTATTAGGACTCCCTTCAGAAGAATTAGATTTCACTATTAGATCAGCCTGCTCCCCTGACACCGTGTCAAACATTATAAGTTGACTTGCTGATGTCGGCGCCTAATGAAAGAGATCATGTTGAAGTCAAATATACTGAGAGGCAATAGGATCTTATTCTCTATGGCTCCAGTAGGTGTCAGACTAGACTACTGGCGAAAAGGTTGCAGGACGTCCAAAGTCGATGGAAGCATCATCACACGCTGTGAGAGAAAATCTTTTATTGCATGATCTCAAACATACATTATGATCTCGGCCATTGTTGAAGTAAGTGCTTTCTTTTCAACATAACATTTTTTTTTTTCTGATATGACCATTTGGTATACAAAGGACGACAAAAGCAGAGATGTTGCCCATTTAAAGTGCTTTACAACACATATGGTGGTACAAATAATCTGGAAAAGAAATGAAGATGAATATAGAACAGACGTTATTGAGACAAGCAATAAAAAGCGAAATTATGACATAGGTTTTCACTTCTTTCTTTTTTTTTCAATTATACATGCCATTGCACATTGTCACATGGTATATACTGTATATTGTGAACCATTTTCAGAATAGTTAAATAATAGCAGGTGGATTCTTGATATGAGCATTCATATCAGACCACAGAAGTCTCGACATAAAACAGTGTTGAAATATATCCTGCTTTCTCTGAGTGTCCGTGTGTGTGTGTTCACTCAAGTGCTATATCATCAGTGTATCTATAGTAGTGATTTTTCTGTGTGTCTGTGCGTGTGTTTGTGCGCGAGTGTGTGCGCATGAGGGTAAAAGAGTTCCGTTGGAACTTAAGGAGGCAGCAGAGGGGGTTTAAAGGTGCAGGCTCCAGAACACTGGCGTGGGGTCAACATCTTGCAGGAGAAATGATGAAGGGCGTCGTGAGCTTTTAGGGAGCAACGGGTCCATCAGTAAGAACATGTCCGCTGTGCACATTCAAATTACTCACTTCTCACTCGAAATGTTGGCATCCATCCCCTATTTAAAGCTGTTATGCTCTAGTGATTTAAAAAAAAATAATAATGTGGCACACTAAACTAAACAAACACTAAATTAAATGCCATTTTAGCTTGCGTTGTATTGCAAGAGACTTTCTCTCAAAGTGTATTTTAAGAATAAAAAGAATCCAAAAATAAATAAGAGGTTGAGTACAAACATGCTGTTTGCCCTCATGATATTTACAGTGACCCTCCTCTGTGTACTTAAACAAGTGTAATACGAAGCCAATCCTTTAACGGGTGGCTTTAGTTGCTGTCTAGTGCATGTAACCGATACAGCACCACATAATGGGCCGTCTATTCAATTTTCCAGGGTATGATTTAGGAGAAAATAACCGCGACAAACAAAACAATGTGGTTTCAGTTTCACTTTTTGTTTTGGATATCTATTCATCTAATCAACTCATGCAGCAGAAAGATATGCTTGGAAAGACAAATGAGGGACACACGCACTTACTCTCTAGGTCCAAAAATATTGGGACAGTGGCAGAGTAGTCATGATTTTTGCCTTTCTACATGCTGCATTTTCGGTTGCTCAGATGTATTTGGACGATTGGTAAAATATGTAAACAACTACAACTTTTAATACTTGGGTGAAATTCATTATATTTAGTCACGCATTTTTTAGATGAATGCAATGTTTTTGTTTCTGTTTAAATTACAGTTGACACTTCAATCACATTAGGATTGTCTCAATTAAAATCCATTGCGGACCTGTTTAAAAGTCTTTAAAACTTTGCCACTATGTCCAAATACTCCTTGACCTCACTAAATAATCAATAATTTAAGACGTATTATGCAAGTGCACTTTTACCTTTTTATTTGTATTATATCTTGTAAAAATATGTCTCTGACATGTATCCATTCAATTAAAGCGCAGTCATCTACTTCTGCTCCAAAGTTGTGTCCTATTGACGCATAAAGCGGCGCGACACCAACCTCGAACAATCTGCAGCTGCTGGACCATTTCCTCCCTGTAGGACAGCTCACGCTTCATTTGATCCTGAAAATTATCTGAGGAATACCAGATAGCGTGGATCTTTAAGACTCATTCCTGCATGTTTTTTTTTTTTTTTTTTTTAATGATAATGTGCGGTCTCAAAGAAACAAGACAATGGTTGCATGTCTAATTGAGTGAGTTTCGATCTAAAGGCGTTCCTCCTGCTTTCGGCATCTATACCTTTTAAATGTTGAAATTCTCTCTCCAGCTTTTTCCTCAGCTCCATCTGTTCCACAAGCTGCTTCTGCAACTCCTCTGTGAAGCCAAACAACACACTAATCTCAGCTAAAAATACACTCTGCACTTGACACTTCTTTGGAAACATCGTATACCCACCTAAAGTGTAAGGAAGCGCAGTTCCTCCTACTACAACAAGCGCACATATCGACGTATACATTTCTCACAGGGCCGATCGAAATTAAGACAGACTGTCCAGGTGTATCTCTCTAATACGTGCATAATGAGGTCATCTCTTCAATTTTCCCATCACCCCCCTTAGAATAATATGTATTGAATATATGAATACAAGAGCACAGTAAACCGCGACATGAGGTGCATTAACAACAAGCGTCGCCTACCGTGCTCATGCGTGTACGTGAGTGTGTGTGGGTGCGTGTGTGTGTGTGTGTGTGCGCCACAATAATTGTCGCACAGCGCCCGCAGGCTATACGAGGCCATGATATTTGGGTCTCGGGGTTTTTCCAAGCGTTCAAAAATAATTAGCTGCCACGCCTCGGGGTTATGGCTCTGTTCGTTAAAATATTAATAGCCTCTAAACGATTTCCTCCTATAATAATAAGTCCAAACGACCATGTCTTGTGATTTAGTGCGCAACACCTATGGGAACGGTTTAGGCTCATAAGATGCAAATTCGCATGTGTAATGTGCCACATGATATTTAGCAGGGCAGATGCGTGCATGTTAAGTGTGGGGAGGGAATCGTCAAACAGGAGTCGGCAAATGAATTGTCGTTTTTGTATGGGAGTTGAAACAATTAACGCATTTAATTTTAAATTTTAATTCTGATATGAATTGCATTAATCCCTACCGCACATAAATATTACACTGCAGTAAGCGGGCCCTCTGCTGTTGTTTTTGCTGCAACCATAATTCATTATAAAAATAAGTATTTTCTAAATATTTTACCTTTTGCCATGTTCTCCAGATTTCGTTCATGCACGCTTATGTCAATGCGTAGAGCTCCTTCAGCTGTTAAAAAAAGGGGGGGCAAAAAACATGAATCACACGATATAGAAATCATAAAACAGCTTGTGCACATAATTAAAGCTCTTAAAATAAAATCTATGTTGTGCACATTTTAGAGCACATTCTATATATGAACATTCTTACAAATGTAATAATACCTTGTCTTTCCTTTTGTTCCTGATTGGATGTTATGTTTTGTCGATCGTGGTGCGAGCCTGAAAAGAAAAAAAAAAAATTAAAACACTGGGTTTTGAAAAAGACGACACGTGGTAAATGACCCAAATAATCACCGTTTGATCTACAGGGGCTGCTCGGCGACTCGAACGTCTCGTCCACTTGCACTTGGCAGTCCTTTTCATGCGCAAACACCTGCAAAATGGTGCAGACACGCACACGCACATTTACTGTCATTTCAACTGAACATAATGGAGGCCTTGATTTTGCAAATGATAGCCACCCTGCGAATAAAAGAAGGACCCATAGATTCATTCAAATTGTGCGTTGATGTGATCAAATAAAGTAGAATTAAACGATAGGATGAAATGTATACTGGTTGTTTATTTGCAAAAGAAATATGAAACAGTAGTTTTCTAAGCCAATTCACCCCTCTTTTTAAAATTGTTTATATGCACTTATTTAATATGTCGTTACATATCAGTGCTTTTAATGTACACGCATGCAGGCAGTGCTATTTTATTTGATTTTGAACCACCGATTCGAGGGTTTGAATATCCGCGCAAATACGAATTCGCCTCATGTATGATGTAAGAGTTGAATGCCATCTTACGTGATGAAGAGGTGATCCATCCCGGGTGAGCCTGCCCTCATCGGACGAGCCAGTGTGCGTCGAGTTCTCGGGTGATGCTACAGCGGAGCTGCAAGGTGCAACCTTCTCCTGGCTCTCTTCAAGCGCCTCGGGCGCGGGAGACTGGCGGTGGTTGCCACTCGGCGAGATCCGGAACGGCTCTTCATCCTCTCCTCCCCTGTTAGACTCCACATCCACGTCGGGGTCGTCGTCGTCGTCTTCCACGGTGTCTCTGTCCGGGGACATGGACCTATAGCTGGACGTCTCGCTGACAAAGTCCGGGGAGAGGTAGCCGGGCCGCACATTGAAGCCCTCCCGGGTCCCGTACAACTTAGCGATGGTATCCGCGTCTTTGACGACAGGCCGGAAGGCGGAGATGTAGCTGATTTTCCGGTGTGAAGTCGTCTCGTCACCGGACCTGTCGTCGTCGTTCCTGCAGTTGCTGGATGAACTGGGACATCGCTCTCCCGCCTCCTGCTGCTGCTGATGGCCGTCTTTGGGGGGTTTCGGACTCCTTTCGCTTTGGTCTGATAAGTCGAGGTCGGCCTGGCGGACCCCGGGCAGCTCTGGAGGTTTGGCGGGGTAGGGCGGCATGGGGAGGCTGCTCGCCGTGGGCCAAAACACGGGGAAAGCGGGGTAAATGGCGTCCTTGGTAGCAGGCCAAAACACACCGGGGACGTTGCTTTTAGTCACATCTGGCACGCCGTCACTTTTTTTCGGACACAAGCCGTAGCTAGCGAAACCATACGGGTGGTGTGGGAATAAGGGAGGGGGGATTTTTTGGAGCATGCCAAAGTTTTTACTGGGGACCGGGATGAGTGGGTAACTCCTCGCACTGCTCGCCAAAGTGATGTTATTACTCCCCTGATCCTCGTCGCACCGTAAAGTTTTGCGCGGGACTTCCGGGGAAGCGGTGCGGCCGAGTGCGGAGGAAGCTTGCGCTTTCATAGGCGACTGTTCCCTGGAGCTCCCCATCGGAAGCGTCCTCTTTCTGCTGCCCCCGTTGAACATGGCTTTGACATCCTCCCACGCGTGATTGATATCGTCCGAGGGCTTCTTCTCCGTCAGCTTCAAGTGGCGCCTCCACGAGTTGAAGTTAGCCGCGTCCGGCTGCAGGTACTTGGACTCAGGAGTGCGATGCGAGTGGAAAATGAATTTATTCGGGGAGAAATACATGTTACAAAAGGTGCACTTGATGCACTTGGCCCGGGAGCTGTTGTATCGGGCCGGGATGAAGCTGCCACGACAGCCCCACGCACACTCGTGGGACACGTCGAATGCGAAATTCTCGGGCAGCTTTGGGGGACTGTGCGCCCCCAGGAAGGACTTGCAGAGTCGCTCGGCCTCCCGCTTGGTGATCATGCCGCAGCGTCTGGACGAGATGGGCATGGCACCGGCGCGTCGCAGGAGCTCCAGCTGCACGGGGGTGCACTGCACACAGGTGATGCCCAATGCCACCCTGCGGTTGTGGATCTCGTTGTAGCTGTAGTTCTTCAGCAGGGTGTTGGAGATCTGGGCCAGGCACAGTCTTTCCCTCCCGTCGATGACGAGGGAGACGATGGGCACACCGTACAAGGAGGTCTCGCTCACTTGGTTCGGTTTAAGCGGGCCGATGAGGCCCGGGGCGTCCCGTTTGGGACTCGGGGTGGAGCTGGCTTCCCTTCCAGGCTCTCGGAGCTGTCCGGCTATTGACTCCATCCCTGGAAGCCTGTCATTCACATGGAAAATTGGAGTGACGCTGTACACAAAACAGGAAACATAATTTTAAATAAATACATAAAAATCACGCCAGGGCGTCAATGAAGTAAATGCACAAATTTTATAGTACCAACGCAAGCCTTTACTTGAATTACTCTACGTTAAAAAGTGAACTTATACATTTGTCTTAATTTCCCCATGAAACCTCCCTTCTGTGCTGTGAAGTGGACGTGCTGCTCCTCTTATCTTCAAATCGGCTAAGCACTTATGAGCCAACTACTTAAAGAGCCACATAAGACCTTTAGAGGCAGATAAGGACAGCAGGAAAATGCCGCCTGAGCTGCACCAATGCGCTTAGCGTGGAGGAAAAGAACAAGTGTAAGCTCCTTTGCTGGTAATTACACAGATCCAACCGTGCGTCTTCGCATTGTTAATAAAAGACCAACCCTATATATAATTAAAGCGTCAGCAAGGATTAGCCTTAAACTGGCAGGAAGCAGGTCCATCTCGCCTTCACCCACGCATATTTACTCTTGCGCGCTTTTACGCGGGCCTCTTGGAAAAATGGCACGGCACTCAACGTGTCATAAAAATAAGAAAACATATTCCAAAATTGGCATAAAGCACGCAAAGATTTATAAATATACATAGACTAATTTACATGAATAAATAATACAATTGCTTACCTTCTGTTCCAAAAGGCGACACCCCCCAAAATGGCCGTAAAAATATAACAATAAATAAAAGTGTAACGCAAAAGAGCAGATAGGTACAAGGTGGCATAAAAGATACTGGATGCGTTATTTGACTTTATGTGTACACATGCTGCAGCAGATAAGGTGCCTCCATCGTGTTGGCCAGCAGGGAGGTGAATGGCGGGTAGACCACCGATACAAGGCTCCACTCTCTGTCTCCCTCTCTCGTTTGCTCACTTGTCTCCCTCCCCTCTCTCAAAATAAGGCTCCCCGCCTCGCTTCCAGCCGCGATGAGCATCAAAACGCCGGTTTGGATAATTGTCCGGCAATGACGCACTACTCACGATCAAGGGTGTCACACACATTTTAGGCCACAGCTGCCCTAACACTTACACTGGGCCACTTTACAAGAAATATGTGTACAGAGGCAGGTGTGTTGTGAAATTTAGGGGTGGTGAGCCACCAATCACAATATTAAGGCTATACTGCACCGTCTGTAAGCAAAAGGATTGAACAGCAACGCTGAAAATGAAATCCATCCATTTCATTGTGCTTATCCTCACTCAAATAGTTATCCTTTCCAATCTGATGACTGTTGGTAAAATAAAATGTGGATCTTTTAAAATCAACGTGCAACGAATCATATTGTCATAATTTAGAATAGCTGCAGAATTCACTAATAATATATAAATAAATAATTAAATAAATGCATTGCCACACACATTTTGTTGCTGAAAGGCCACCATACTCTGTTTTATATTATGAGTAATATACGCACCATACAAACTAATAATGCTTAGCGAAATGCCTGTTATTTTATGGGCACAATATACAGTAGTAAAACATTGATTTTGGCGGATTTGTGTCATTGAATTACCGTTTGCAGCATACCAGCTATTGAAGGGCATTCTGGGACAGTATCAGTACTTTAACCAAAAATCTGTCCCTTCTAGATGGCCCTCAGACACCACATTGACGAACGCAGAGCCGCAGTGTCACTTTAGATTGGTATACTGCCATGTGGTTTCACAGTAAAAAAGAAAAAAAAACTGAGCTTGCTGCACACTGAGGGTTGCACCCGGAAAGACAATTGGCCCAGCTCATTTATCAAGTTACACCACCATCTGTTTGGCTTCCACGGCCATGCAATTCAATATGAGGCCTCAGCAGTGAAGGCAAATGTGGCAAAGTCAGGGAGGGGCTAAGAGATGACGTTTAAAAACGTTTTAATATGTATGATTATGAGCTGGGTGGGGGGTGGGGGAGAATATCAGTGTAAACATTGTGGATATACCTGCAGCAGGTGCACACAGTCAAGAGATCATATTTACATAATGATGGCAATGAAAGGCTGAAGCAAACAGGGTTGCATTTAATCTGCAAAATGTACTTGTAACAATAATCCCGCTACTGTTCATGCTCATATAGGGTCACGAGTGAATTTGAAACCATTCAACTCTGGCATCCTTGTTCGGTAGTTCCTACTACTACTACTACTACTAGTACTACTACTACTACTACTACTACTACTACTACAACTACTATCCATCCATCCGTTATCCAATCCGCTTATCCTCACAAGGGGCGTGCGAGGGCGTGCTGGAGCCTATCCCAGCTGTCTTCGGGCAGTAGGTGGGGGGACACCCTGAACTGATTGCCAGCCAATCACAGGGCAAACAGAGACAAACGAATATCCGCACTCACAATCACACCTTGTGGCAATTTAGAGTGTCCAATTAACCTACCATGCATGTTTTTGGAATGTGGAAGGAAACCGGAGTACCCGGAGAAAACCCACGCAGGCACGGGGAGAGCATGCAAGCTCCACATAGGAAGGCCGGGGCCGGATTCAGACCCTCGACCTCTGCACTGTGAGGCGGACGTGCTAACCAGTCGACCACCATGCCGGCCCAATAATAATAATAATAATAATAATAATAATAATAATAAGAAGAAGAAGAAGAAGAAGAAGAAGAAGAAGAAGAAGAAGAAGAAGAAGAAGAAATCATAGTAACACCCAAATTGAATTGTGTTGAAATCAGCAAATCAAAATTTTCTGCAGTCATGATGCTTAAAAGCAGCCCTGAATTTAACAGGTCAGTTGAGAGATGCAAGTTGTATGTATGCCTTTGTTTGGAGGGGGGTTGTTTAAAACGTGAGTTTTGCAAAACGCGCCAGCTGCAGGCCTCCACACACAAAACAAGAGGCTTGCCTGCAGGCCATGTAGCCTTGGGGGGGTGTGGTTTATAAGGTGGGGGTGGGAGGAGGAGGGACGTAAGGCAGGAATTGACATTATGGGTGCCCAGGGCATATAGTTAACAAAACATCCCATTTGGCATAAAAAAGGTGACAATTGGCTTCTCATAAATATGTGCTGATTTAAAAAAAAAAGAAACAAAGGTTGAGTCACTATGCTGCATTTATGTGTTACAAATAAAATTTTAAATGAACAAACTTGTTATTAAACTTTTAACTTATTAATGAATGGACATATATCAGAAATCACAGCAGCCACAACATACAACAGTACACATGTACAATTCAATGACATTTATAAAAGCACTTAGAAAAGACTTAAAGTGGAAATCAACCCCAACTAATTTTTTTACCAGAATATGTTCCCAGCAGGCCCACTCGTTGAAACACGGCATTCTGATTAATATTGCGTTTGTGGAATATGAGTTAAGCAGCAAAATCCACTCGTGTTTAGCCATCTCTGGTGGCCATTTTGTCACTTCTGTTGACTGAAAATGACATCAAAACGGCTCGGGTAACGACCAATCACAGCTCACCTGTTTTCTGAAGCTGGGCCGTGATTGGTTGTTACCTGCGCAGTTGTGATGTCATTTTCCATGACAAAAGTGACAAAATGGCCGCCCCCGGAGATGGATAAAAACGAGTGGATTAACTTTTATTCCACAAACGCAAAATCTATCAGAATGCCTTGTTTCAACTAGTGGGCTTGCATCAAACATATTCTTAAAAAAAATATGTTTGGGTTGACTTCCTCTCTGGCAGTGTCAATCAAGAGTGGGCATTATTATCCTGGCAAAGGCTGAATTTTTGATGGTGGGTCTCATTAGAACGTGCAAGTGTAATATTGTGGCCAGTGAGTATATCTCTCTCTAGATAGGTGCAAAAACCATGCAGAGGACAGTTTTAAAGTGGGAATGAGGCTTGGCTTTTCTATCGAAACACCAGTGACTCCACTGGTGTTTTAATAGCGAGTGGCAGCACATTTTGTAAGATATCTGCTGACATGTTTAGGTGCACATGAGGAAGACTGCGGTAGCTATTTTACAATCTTGACGCAAACTATAGTAAAGCTGCGTCATCATCCTCTCTCCAATAATGATGCTAAAACATGATCCTTGATCTCGTCTTTCACCACCAAGAGGCTTCCCTGCCGCCCCCAGCAATAATTACAATTTTACACTGTAATTATTCTTCTCCTCTTAATTATTTACACGGGCCGGCTCAGTGCAGCCGTTGTGGCTGCCTGCTTATTCCGCGGGAAACGTGAGCTGACGCGGCCGCTTCATCGCGTGCAGCCAGGAGTTTTTAATGAGACATTTAAGCAGTCGGTATCGGCGAGCTCCGTATTATTTCTGGAAGATACAAATGAGCCGGGGCCCGCAGACAGGCGTCCGATTGTTCAAACAAACCTGTAGCGTGAAACATTCATGCATGCATACGTGGTTTAACGACGGAAGGCGGGCCGAACCGGATTATTTTACGCACGGCGGATGAAGCGAACTCATTTTACTCACCTGTTGGATTTGTTGGAATGTACTATATAACACTTTCTTTTAGATGACGTGAGGGGCAATCCGAGTATTATTATTTTATTCATAATTAAGTAGTTACACGCAGTTTAAACTACTACGTAGATTTGCATTTAACACGGACGTTTGATTACTTCTTTCATTTAATTGGGTCACGTCTTTCATTCAAATCTAAACAAGTCAAAAACAGTACCAGTATTGCATTACTTTGCGATCAACGAGCCTCGACTTCTCCGGATACAACTTGTAGAACTCCGTTATTTTGAGAGCCGACATCGCTTCGCAAGCATTTATCAAAGTCAATGGGACGTGCAGTGGCCGACTTTTTTTTTTATTTTAGCTTTAACTGATGACGTGCACTTAACATTCCTATTGTTTACTTATAAGTAAGCATGCTAGAGTAAAAAGATAAATCAGATGGGGCAGCTTTAATAAGAGTAGCAACTGAGGCCAAATGTTTTATAATTAACAGTTGTATCAGCACCCTATAAAACCGTGAGCCTATAAATCCCATTTTAGAGAGCAATCAATCCTACTCTTGGACTAAAGGGCCTATTGATCCCTCTCTGCTCAGCCCCCCCTTTTTTTTGTTTCCAGTGAAAAGAGCGTTTCGATTGCACTTTTTTATTGGAGCAAACATTCCGCCGAGAGCAAGGCGATGGCTCGAAAATTAAACGGTGACATTTTAATTACAGGGCATTGATAAAGGGATGTGGCTAATGGCAGGACGCGGGACACCCACTCATTGTCTGCCTGACGTGCTAATCAAGTCGGACTGACGCGCGGTAAGGAGGGAGGGGTGGAAAAGGTCACCGTCCCATTCAAAGGAGATCGCTGGGAATTTGGGAATATGAGCCAAATGAAGACGCATCTTCAGACAATGCGCGCTCAATATCACCAGATGAGATCATGTGGCGCATCCACATTCTCAGTGCGACCTGTTTAGCACCATAGGTCATTTGAAGCAGATCCATAGATCATCTGTTGAAGGAAATTACGCGTGGCAGATGGAGTTGTCACATACACGCACGCACGCACACGTTTGCAGTCGATTCAAATCGTACCACCTGATTGACACTTCCGCCCCAAGACCACTTGTAAGAGGTTAGCGCACTGTGCACCACACACACGATGTTATGGGCGGGCAATGGGGTTCCGTGCCCGCCCTGAGAGTCAGCCGTGCCATGGATTGGTAGATGATTAGAGAGGCAAATCCTTATTCTTCTTCCTTTCTTGATCTGTTGTCATTTAAATCAACCGAATCTGCAGCCTGCAGTCAGAAGAGTAGGGCTGCCAAGATTAGTCGACTAATCACGATGATGTCGACGATCAAAATCGTAGACAATTTTAATAGTCTACGCATTGTTTATTTGTATATTTACAGTAATTACTTGGCGCTGTTTTTCTCTCAAAAATGCCTCGTCTCATGTTGGCTGTATGCCTGCAACGTGCAAGTGCAGTAGTGGTAATATAATATATATAATATATATAATATAATATATATATATATATACAGTATATATACATATATATATGTATATTATATATATATATATATATATACATATATGTATATATATATATATACTTATATGTATATATATATAAATATATAATATATATATTAGTGCTGTCAAGTGATTAAAATATTTAATCGTATTTAATCACATTTTTTCATAGTTAACTTGTAGTTAATTGCATATTTTATTTATTCTAAAAAAAATCCCTTGATTTTTCTGTCCGATTATTTTCTTGAATTTTAATATCCTTAACATGAATAATGGATTGATTTTCTTATGCAAACACTTTATTAAAGGGAAGTCAACCCAAACACATTTTTTCAAGAATATGTTTTATGCAGGCCCACTAGTTGAAACAAGGCATTCTGATAATTATTGCGTTTGTGGAATAAGAGTTAATCCACCTGTTTTTAGTCATCACCGGGGGTGGCCATTTTGTCATGTCTGTTGACTGAAAATAACATCAGTGTTGCTCAGGTAACAACCAATCACAGCTCACCTGCTTCTTAAACAGAGCCATGATTGGTCGTTATTTGAGCCCTCAGGGCATCTGTGATGTCATTTACAGTTGACAGAAGTGATAAAATGGCTGACCCCTAAGATGGCTAGATTTTGCTGCTTGACTCATATTCCACAAACACAATATTAATCAGAATGCCTTGTTTCAACTAGGGTGCCTGCATAGAACATATTTCAAAGGCCCTTTCAAACACACACACACACACACCTACATGCGCACACGCACTCACACACGTCCGCGCATGCACACAACCACACACACAATCATTTACATTAGTGTTGTTCCAACAGATATGTTTATTTCATCTTGAGGGCGAGTTGTTGCTCAAGTGCCGCTTGGATTTAGAACTATGAGAGCAGTCATTTTTACGCACGTCACTTTTTATTGCACTCTGGCAATGAGTTCAGCGACTAAAAAGATTATTACTTGCTGCTCGAGTGTCTTATAAAGGTATTTTGTTTATTAAAATTCTGTTGTGGGTATATTTTAAAGTAATTTGTGTCAGATAAATGAACAAGAAACAGGTGGTGTACCGCTGATATTGTCCCGTGCGGCTCTCGGTCGCGCTTGCATGGTTCTTGCTCTTATGAAATACATCTGCTTCGTAGCAAACAGCATATTATTTTGTATTTATTATTTTTTCTAAAATGCCCCAATATTGTTTTGTGAGTATATATTTATATTGGGCTTGAGTATTTATTCCTTTTTGATTTGGTTTGGTACGTCGCCGAAGAAGAAACGAGAGAGAGCGGTGAATTAAAGCGGGGCTGTTCACGTCTGAATACGAAGACGGAACAGAACACTGTCCTGCCGTGTCTCTTCTCTCTAGCAAGGAAGACGCCAGAGGAAATACATAAAGTCAAACCTATATTGTAACCCACCATACCACGGCCTCCGAAGATAAGGAAGAACAATTTTGAAGCGTTACATTACCAATGCGTACGTCGCGACTATCACCGCGGGGCATGTGTCAGATGAGCAATTCATCCTCATCGTCAATATTTTGAAGCAGATGTAACGCCTCCTTTACGCTAAAGCTTTTTTTTTTTTTTTTTTAATATACATACATCATGTTGAACAGCAGCCTTTATCAATGCAGCCGCTGGTTGCTATGGAAACCTTAATCATGCGATCCAAAAAATTGACGGCGTCAAATAACGCGTTAAATTGACAGCCCTAATATATATATAGACACACATATATATATATATACACATACACACATATATATATATATATATATATATATATATATATATATATACATATATACACATATATATGTGTGGAATTACCTGTAGGCCTTCAATCTGGAAATGGTTCTGGGGCTCACTTCAAACAAAGCTGCAACTTGGTTTTGATGGAAAAGTCAAGTTAATTTAGACAGTATAACTCTACATCCCCAAATAATCTCCAATGTTTTAACAACTCCAGTGTAAAGAGATTGACGACATACTGTGGTCTAAATCCCCCAATTCGGGCAAGGAAAAAAATCCCAGAAAGGGAAGGGATCATAGATGGAGGGATCCCCCTTCTAGGATGACCAGGTTGGATCGGATGTCGAGTGGGCAACATTCAAAATGCTATACTATGTTTCATTAAACAATATGAAAGTCCATTTGATAAAATAAGCGGTCTTCCGCAGGTCTAGCTCACCAGCATGAAGTTGCCCGATCTAGATCAGTCCTCCCCCCAAAAAATAAGAGTCAATGACAACAGCAAAATAAGCTATTTGCCACTGGGAGAGACGTAATCTGCTCTGCTGCTCATCCCATAAATAAATGTGTCTCATAAATGTGGCTCTATTTAAAAGAGAAATAAACAGTATTTCCAACGGTACAACATTTATTACCAAGAGGCATTATTAATACAAAGAAACACCTACTATATACACAAATGTCATTACGTTTTGTGATAAATTTTTAATAAGAAAATTTGGAGATACTATATGAAGGATAGACGCATTCAAAACAAGGAATTTGTCCTTCTCCACTGAGGAACTTGATTAAAAGCCCAAAAGCCAAAATACATGTAATAAAAGTCAATGAGCAATGAGTGACTCCATGCGGGTGGTGTGCGTGTCAGGGTCTTAGAAACCGGCCAAGGTACACACAGCTGTGTAATAACTTGTCTGTGTGTCTGAACAAAGATTCATACATGTATTCAGATTTCGACTTGAATACATAACACTGTACAAGGTCAGTGGTGACAAGGCAACATTTTGCTAGCAGTAAATAAAACAAAGGTGAAGTTTAAAAGTCCATACATATGAAAGCCAAAATAAGACAACAATGACATTTGTTAATTGAATGTTATAGCAGTGACAGAATTAATTAGTGAACCTGCCATGCTTGAAAAAGAGACAAAACAGAATTTTTTGAAGGAATTTCTAAGAAAAACTGTCAGCATAGACATGAACCATTTGTCTCTTATAATTAAGCTTGAAAAAGGTCATGGTGTTAAAGCCACATCTGAATAACTGCTTAATTCAAGCCTTTCATTTACAGCTTACAAAAGCCATTTACCCTACCCTCCAAAAGCACTTGCATTGTAAGGCCAGTTTCTTTACTTTTGCTGAATACTCAGATGAATATGAGACAAGATCAACATTCAGCTTGTATTTCAAGGTATTCAAATATGGATGTGATACACATCTTACAGAGGAAGACGTTAAAAAAAAAAAAAAATCATTGGGTGAGCAAAAGTAGTGGTACTCATGTCTTATCAATTCGTATTTCTTTATATGTATTGTGGACCTAAATCGTTCAATGATGTTTATACACTGGTAGCAGGACTTTAAAGTCTATTCTACAGCTGTCTGGGAGCCAGTGTAAAGCCTTTAGGACTGGAGCAATTTGTTCTCATCTCTTTGTTAGGGTCAGAACCCGAACCTGGAGATAAAAGCATGGACATGCTTCTTCTGGTCTGCTTGGAGCATGCAACTACTCAATCTGGATATGTTTTTCAGCTGGTTAATGGCTGCTTTTGTGATTGATTTGATACGACTACTGAAAGTCGAAACCGAATCTATCAGGAAACCAAGGTTTCGACTTGGTCTTTGCTTTTTAAAGACAAAGACTCCCAAGTGTTTAAAGTGTTTAAACCGGCTTGTGCGGGAATGCCCGGTGGAAAATACATATCAGAATTTAAAGGAACAAAACACAAACGAGGTCTAGGGTGTATCAAAAATACAAAATAAGCAGAAGTCCAAAACAACAAGAATCAAAATAACCAAAGAAAAACTTGGAAATCAGCTTGACTTGGACTGAAACAGCAGACATGACAAAGACAATGAAACAATAAAGATTGAAAGAAAGCAAGGAACTAAATACAACAAAAATCTGACAAGACAACAAGGAACATCTGGACAAGACACGAAGTGTTAGAGGTAACACAAAACATCGGGTAAACGAGCACAGGTGGACACAATAACCTAACTATACAGAAAAAAAGAACACGAGGAAAACATGAAACTAAATTCGGAACCAAAACCAAATTCAAAGATGGAACGGGGGAGGCCAGTCAGGTGGGCATCCCAGAGGCCAGACAAGACGTTCTTGACTAGACCAGTCCAGCAGCAGTCCCGGGGGCCACACAGGAGGCAAGGGCGGCCACACATCTTGCGCCAGGGCTTGTGCCGCCGGAGCAGGGCTTCCACTACCAGAGCAGTGTTGGGGCCTGGCGCTACCGAGAAGCCGCAAGTGGGGCAGGGGGCTTGGCGCTGCTGAGGCACCGGGACAGAGGCCTGCAGCTGCCAAGGAGTCGGAACGTGGGCCCGCAGCCGCCGAGGAGCCGGCACGTGGCCCTGCCTCATCATCTTACCGCCATATAGGTTGGGGTCAAGTCAAGTCAAGTATATGGTCCTTAATCACAAGAAATGTTCAAAGGGCTTCACATGTCCATAGTTGACAAGTTAATCAAATGAAGTGCTGCAGAAAGACGACTTCGGTGAAGTGGGTCCCTGCCCAGTTGGTCAATGTAGAAGTCTCCATAGCAGCGCCTCAGGATGTGGTCAACCTCCAATCTTGTAGCAGTCAGTTGTTGTGGGATCCAAACAGCAACCTCCAATTCGGTCATCATCACCTAACTCCCAAGCCTGGGAAAAAGGGGCAGAGAAAAGAATAGAAGCGGCAGTAAACAGGCCAACAAAATGTTCAACTAAATGCAAAAGTATATAAATAAGTCTTTAGTCGTGTTTTAAAGATTTCTACTGAGGTAGCGCCTCTAGTATCCGTGGGTAGGGCATTCCAAAGCACTGGTGCCCAAATAGAAGATGCACTTGAACCTGCAGACTTCTTTTTGGCTCTCAGGATCACTAAAAGACTGGTATTTTCTGATCAAAAGTTTTGGGACGGAACATATGGTATCACTATGTAAACGAGGTAGGAAGGTGCTAAACCGTGCAATATTTTTTTAGGTAAGTAGAAAAACCTTGAAGTCGAATCTCAAGTGGACTGGGATCCAATACAAATTGGATAGTATCAGAGTAATATGATCCAACTCTCTCCTTGTCAGGAGTCTAGCTTCATTTCAACCAGAGAGCAAAACGTTACAATAATCGAGGCGAGACGTAACAAACGCATGGATGATAATTTCTGTGTCACTATTTGATAGAATTGAACGAATTTTAGCAATATTGCGGAGATGGAAAAATGCAGTTCTAGTAATATTCTTTAATGCGCATTTGAAAAGAGAGAGTTGAGTCAAATATAAGACTGAGATTTTTTGTTGAATCACTATGGGTAATAGTACATTTATCGAGACTGGGGAGCACAAGAGACACGAGGGGCCGGGAGTACAGGTCCTGGGGAAGGTGAAGTAGACGAAACAGGACGAACGGGAAGAGGTGAAGAATTAGAAAAAAGCGGGGAGTGAAGTGGCTTAAGGACAGGTTCAGACTGACGCGCATTAAAGGCGTGATTATGGGAGGAACTAGAAACTTTACTTGGGTGCCTACGTTGGCCACACCGCAGAGGTCCCGGATAAACGGTCAGCTGGGTACCCAAGTAAGCGTCTGAAGGGAAGGGTTCTAGAGTGGACAATGAGACATAATCAATAGAAAAACGTGACAAAAACTGAGAAGGGCTTGAATAGGGACTGAGGAAGGGACCGGGGAAACCAAAATCAGTTTCAAAATTGCAATCAGAATCAGAAAATAGTTGTACCATATCAGGGCCATCTTCACAATCAGAAAAATCAGAGCCTAAAAACAAACCATGGGGCGATAAAATAGAAGGGAAATGTGAAAAACGAGGACGAGTAGGTGGCACAGGTGAGAGACGTGGAGGAAAAGACAGAGCTTACATGAAGAGGGGGGGTGGTTAGCAGGCAGAGGACAGTAGCAGGCAGACCTTGTGACGACCTGGGCAACCCATTGAGGAGGAGTGACACGAGGACACTACAGTTGAAAACAGTTGATAAGCCACAAAGCTTCTGGGACAATGTTTAATGGACAGAGGAGACAAAACTGGAATTATTTGGCAAGATAAATGATCTCTATGTTCACAGACGCAAAAAAGCAAATCAAAACAAGAACATTGTCCCAACTGCGAAACATCGAGGAGGCTCTGTTTTTCTGGGGCTGCTTAGCTCAATCTGGCACAGGGTGTTTCAAATCTGTGCAGTGTATAATGATCAGTGTATGATGAACAATCAAAACCATCAAGGTATTCTAGTGAAAAATGTGCAGCCCAGTGTCAGAAAGCTTGGTCTCAGTCAAAGGTCATGCAGCAGGATAATGACCCAAAACACAAAAGCTAAAAACACCCAAGAATTGCTAAGAACAAAACATTGGACTATTCTGAAGTGGCTTTTCTATGAGCCCTGATTTAAATCCTTTCGAAATTTTGTGGAAGAACCTGTTTTGGGGTGTTGTGGTCTGTTTTGCTCTTTTTCCTTTTTTTCCCCGTTGCAGCCCAGCTGGAGTGGAGGACGTTCCCTTTAGCGGCGCACCTGTTGTCCATGACCATCAGCAGGGTTTAAAAGGACTCTGTCTGCCACCCAGTGTTGTTGGAATATTGACCTTGTTTACTACTTTGCTCAAGTGCTATTTTCTAGATGCCTCATTCACAGTCATGTATCTCTGGTAGATTATTTGTGTTATAGTATATTTGATCCCTTGCCATTTTGACTGAGCGCTTTTGTTTTTCGTGTGGACTTTGCATTTTGTATGCAAGGGCTTTCTGTTTGAATGAGATCTTTCCTGGCTTTGTTTCTGCCAGCGATTTCTGTTGTACTTCTTCGGTCCTTCGTTTTTTGGAACAAATAATTTTTTTGCCTCAACGTTGGTCTGATTCTGCATTTTTGGGATCCAACATACACCTGTCCGTTTATCCGGACAATTCAGTCAGGAGAAAGAACCTTTCAAACCTGAGACAACTGGAGCAATTTGCGCATGAAAAGTGGATCAAAATTCCAGCTGAAAGGTGCAAAAATCATTGATTGAATAATTGCTTCAGAAGGCTGTGCAACAAAAAATTAAGTTATGGGTACTATCATTTGTCCAGGCCTGTTCCATGAGTTTGTTTTTAAAAATAATTCTGTTGAACTGCAATTCAAAAGCAGTGACAAAATTTCATTGGTTGATTTTCATTTATTACTTTGTTCAGATTCAAGTTATTTCTTTGACCGCTGTGGATATTTTTCTTTCATTAACAGAGGGGTACCAACAATTTTGTCAATTTTGGCTCGCCAAAGAGGCAATGTAGCCTCCAAAGCTGCTAAAAAGAAACCACCGTATACCCTGCTTCCATTTCCAACATCAAATTATTGTGTTATATTTAAGTGGGACTTTGTGCAAGGACGCAGACCAAAAACAAACCCAAACAAAACACGTCGGGTGTCATTGTCTCCCATTAGCCCAAAATGGGATTGGCTCGTTAAACAAGCGCAGAGCAAATTCCAACTAAGAACAACTACATTTAGAGTAAAGGCGAGTTGTCCATCCATCCATTTTCCATGTACCGCTTAGCCTCTATTGGGCTACAGGGAGCTGGAGCCTATCCAAAATGACTTGGGGCGATTGGGAGACAACACCCTGGAGTAGTCGTCAATTAATCACAGGCCACATATAGAGACAGAAAACCTTCCTCTCACACATTCATGCTGTTATTGAGTGGGAACTAAACCCACACTGCCAGCACTAAAGTCCGGGGCGTGTGCCACTAGACTGTCGGTGACCCAAGGTAAGTTGACGTTTTTATAATTACTTTTTGTTTTTATGCTGGTCCATCAAAATATTACTTTACAGGAAACTGGTCCTTGTGTAAAAAAAAAGCTTGGGACACCTAAAATGTTTAAGCCTGGAGATTGACATTCTTTTTGCCCGTGTATTTTTCATCATTAGCGTGATGCAAAATGAAGGCCCTAGTATGCTTCATCTTTCTTTAAATTGGCAGACAAAATGTTTATGAAGACTTTTGAGTTCCTTTTCCTGCTGCCATCATAGCCTTGGTTCCTGCAAAGAATGCAGTGTACTGTTTCAACTTCACACGCTGTACATTTTACAGATTATGCTCATGTGAATTTGTTGCTTTTGTTTTTGTTTTAGACGAAATATTCACCTGGGTTGGTTTCATTAAAATAAACACACTTTGCATAATAGAACAAAGCAAAGACATGATCGACAACAACAAAAAACAAACAAAATCGGAACTCATCTAATACTTTATATCATTTGTAGGTTAACCACCTCTTCCCAGGTTAATGAACAAATTGATAGCCAACAAGGCTGCATTTAACTAAAGGTTGACTTAGATTAATTACAAAATGCAAATTAAAGGTGAATTTCAGCCAGCAAGGTGATTACAGGTTTGGGCGACTCTATGCCAAGACATCCAAATGTCATCTTATGAATGAAGATATGAAGCCGTTTCTCTTAAACATGTTAGACACCTTTTATCATCATTTTTTAAATTAGGAGCACAGAGGAACTCTTCACACACCTATTTACGATCCATAAACACTTCATTTCTTTGATAAGTATTGTATATCATAATGTTTATGTTTGTTAGGTAAATATGAAGTGTGATTATGAAAATGCTCACCAGCTCTTATGGACTCACTGGCTGCTGCTGCTGGTGACTCTGTGGAAGAGGCACACACCCACACTTTCCTATTCACATCAACACATAACTAGATTCAACAAATGTTTCCTACATTTGTTAAGTATAAATCATTTAATTCTACAAACTTTATTTTTTCACACACGTAATTAAAATTGTGTATTAAAATATGTAAATGCCAACCGATAATGTTAAAACCCACAAATGGTCAATAAGATCACAATACGGATATTTCTGTTGTGCCCCATTATCGTTTTACAGGTCAGAATGTGTTTATACTGAATTATTAGTTTGACTACAAATGTTTTACCTCGGATGCATTTATGCACCATTGCATCGCAACAATGAAATGCAAATAACAGTTCCAGCCAAATTGTAATTCTCACAACCAGGTTGAGTTCGATTTTTGTTGGGCAAATGATAAACGTGTGTTTTTATGAATGCTATACAAATCAATGACAAAACATGTCATCAAGTGCAGAGTAAAACAATCATTAAACTGTGGGACATTCTAAACAAATAATTAGGACCACTTTTAAAATTTTGCTATAACAGCATTGATCTGACATAGCATCTGATACTGAACAGAATGTAATCTTTGGGGTTTACAGAAAACCTGAATACGACAAAGTCAAAGAGTTACACAGGACTTTTGGCTCCTTTGCTGATTTTCTGCCTTCATTCACTAGGCGAATTAACGTAAGGATGGCTTCGTGCACTACTTGCAGTCTTCTCATTCAGAAGCTTTCCCTGTTAGAGGTACGTGTCCGTCAGCTAGAGCAGAATAATTTGTTAACCATAGATGCTTTAGGCACAACAGTTAGTGTGGGTTGTAGCCAACCTGCTAGTCCAGTTAGCACTGGCCCGAAGCGTTTCACTAACCGCGGTGAGCCTGTTAAGATGCATAGCAGTCCCGTCCCACGGTTTACTGGCTCACGCATAACCAGAAGGTGACTCCCGTCACCCGTAACATTTAAGTAGAAGTCAACACAAACTCATTTTTTTCCAGAATATGTTCGATATAGGCATATTCGTTACAGCGACTTCTGAGTTTTGTAATGTTACATGTGGAGTCCCACAGGGATCGGTACTTAGCCTTGTTTAGCATCTAGATGCTTCCGCGTGATTATGTGTAAATATAACATTCGTTTTCACTGTTACGCCGATGATACCAATTATTAGGGATGGGACGAGACAAAAATCCCACGAGACGAGATGTCTCACGAGATTGAGTCCGCGAGAACGAGACGAGGCGAGATTTTTGCTAAATTTCGAATATAAAAAAATACCTAATGTAATTTTTTCAGTTTTCAAAATGTTTTTTATCAAACAGACTGCAAGAAAATTAATCATCTAGCTCTAAAGTGCAAATGCAAACAGGAGTCACTTTCATTACATGCTCTCAAATATTGCTGCAATAACAGCTAAAGCTGAGATCTTTCCTCTTACTGAACACTTTGACAAAATCCAACTGTGCTCGTGGGGCAGTAACTCAATTGTATAGTGTTTTATGTTAATTTATTGGCTTTATTTAATAATAGTTTTATTTACATTTCATATATTTGTTAATAATTATTGATATATTTATTAATAAATGTATCACTGCCTCTTGTTTTTTTATTTATTGTATTGTTTTTAAAGTGCTTTGTTACAGCTCTAGCTTTTATGAAATGCGCTATATGAATAAAATTGTATTGTATTGGAGAGTTCAACTTGTTTCTCAGTCGATCTTCAACAAGAGGAATGTCACTGCGTCTGTGTCAAGATTTCTGCAACTCGTCGTAGTTCTGGATTCCTTAGAGCTGCAGATACGGCACCCTGCTGCTCTAGATCGCGAGCCATCATGTCCAAAGAGTTAAACTAGCGCGTGATTACGTCCATAATTTGTTTGTGCATGGGTGGCTCGAGCTGTCTTTATTTGGACGTCAACGGTGCTGCTGCTGTTGAGCATCGGTGAAAAAAAGAAACTATACGCTTGACACGTCCAAACAAACATGATACGCGGTCAACTTTGGACCAGCTGCACTAGCGTTGCGTTCATTGCCTGCACGATAAGCACTTAATGTGTGGCTCAAAGCCAGCCACACGTATCGCCACATCCATGTTGCGAGCGTTGTCGGTCACAACAGCGACTTTGTGATTTGACCTCGGAAGTTCCCATTCGGTGACAGCTCCTTTTAGGACATCTGCTATATTCACCCGGACTCCAAAAAACCGTCAAAAGAAAATAGATCTCGTGCTGAGCAGGGATGAGAAATCTCGTGGTGTTCTAATCCCGCGAGATCTCGTAGCATGAGATCTCGTCCCGTCCCTACCAATTATATATGCTGCTGGAAATAACAAACTCACGCAATTGCTGTAATCTAGAGGCATGCCTTGCTGATATTAAACAATGGGTGTCTTTTAATTTTTTGCTTCTTAACCCTGATAAAACCGAGCTGTTGATCATTAGGCCGGTTCTTCATTGGCACCTATTTAAAGATACTCGTTTGAGTCTTGATAATTGTACTATTTCCCCAAATTCAGCAAAAAATCTCTGTGATATATTTTATTCAACTTTTTCATTTCAAATGCACATTTAGAATATTACTAGAACTGTGTTTTTTCACCTCCGCAGTATCACTAAAATCCATCCTATTCTATCTGCTAGTGACGCACAAATCACAATTAATGCGTTTGTTACGTCTCGCCTCCATTATTGTAACGCTTTGCTCTCTGGTCTTCCCTTGTCTAGAATTAAAAGTCTGCAGTCAGTACAAAATGCTGCAGCCAGACTCCCCTACAAGGATGAGAAAGTTGGATCATATTACCCCGATATTAGCTAACTTGCATTGGCTCCTGGTCCACTTTAGATGAGATTTCAAGTTTTTAATACTTACCTATAAGCTTCGCACCTGCCTATCTCGTTGATTTAGTGGTATCGTATGTTCCGTCCCGAAAACCTACTTTTGCAACATGCTGGTCTTTTAGTGATCCCAAGAGTCAAAAAGAAGTCAGCGGGTTCTTGAGCATTTTCTATTCGGGCTCCAGTTCTCTGGGATGCCCTATCTACAGATATTAGACCTCAGTAAAAATGTTTAAAACACGACAAAAGACTTATTTATATACTGTTGCATTTAGTTGAACAACACGTTGGCCTGTTTGACTGCCGCTTCTATTCTCTCTCTTGCCCCCGCTTCCGTGGCTTGAGTAGGGAGCTAAGTGACGATGACCGAATTGGAAGTCGCTATCTCGATTCTGCAACGACTGCCTGGGACAAGATGGAAGGTTGACCATCTCCTCGGAGGTGCTGCTATGGAAATTTCTACATTGACCAACCTGGCGAGGACCCAATACACCGAAGTTGTCTTCATGCAACGCATCATCTGATTGGACTTTCAACTAACATCGTAGGATCATCATATGTGTTAAATGTTGCCTACTCGGCATCCATCGCAGCCTGGTCATCCTGGAAGGGGGATTCCCCCATCTGCAGCCCCTTCTCTAGGTTATGTTTTTTTTTTCCTTAGTGGCGGTTAAGACCAGGGGATGCCGTTAATATTTGTCAACTGGGGGCATGTGAAGCCCTTTGAGACTTTTCTGTGATTAATGGCGATATAAATGCATTTGTCTTGAACTTGAATTTCAGTAGACTCCAGTCACAACTCAAACTCATGGCAAAATATTTGACACTGAAAACAAACTGTGGTAAATGGAAAACAGCAACTCTCCACATCTCTTACCTTGTCTTCAGGACAGTGAAGGCATCTTGAACATATTCAGTCAAAGCCTAGAGATATTGTCAAATACCACATTTTTTTTGCTGATGGAAAATCCATATTTGTGTTCCTTGACGGGACATACAGTATACTGAATTAATGTCCTCCACGAACAATATGTATGATCACAATACAACTTTATTTTTAGACAATGGATGATGCATCACAGGACAAAGCAGTGTCTTGAATGTAACAGTGTTTGGTTTCTAAGAGAGGGGAATGTTTGTTTTTTTACTTGGGGCCTGCAAGTGTTCAGCAAAAGAAAAAAGTAAATCAAAAGCTGCAGATATGGGTCTTGCCTTGTCAAGATTTCTCTCAATGGCTTTTTACACTTCAAAAATAGAAGCTGGCCAAATTCAATGAAACCCTGTGTCTTTACAATTGAGTACGTCATTCTTATAACATGCTTGGTGCATACTTTTCCGACATCCTTCGAGATCAGCCTCTCTGAAAATGAGGATTGAGATCACGACCAGTGTGGTCGAGGACTTAAGTTTCTCTTAAGTTTCTAGCTTTTGGGTCAACGATTGTCAGAATAATAAGCTATTCATTGATTGTCAAGCAAGTGCACATATTCTAGGCAAAGGGCATATTGATTTGTGCTGCTGCCATAAATTCATGTCCGATGATGTTAATGTTAAACCTGTTGGCGCTATACTTACAATTTCTCTCTCCCGAGGAGGAGCCAATTTTCCTATTTTGGGTCTCAAGCTGAAATAGTTTAGCCCACAATGATTCCTGTCACTAACAAGAGTTGGGAAATCAGTGGGCGTATCCTCATAAAGCTATTATAACTTGTTATATTTTGCCAGAAAAGATTGCAATTGTGGAGACAAGCTTTGTTACTGAAGTGATAAATGACACCACTGAGAAGAGGAGCACAAACATGGCAAGTATTCACGTGCCAAAACCACCATCACTCAGCACTGCTCATATTGCGATCTTAAACGATGTTACAATCATTAATCACCTTTTCTTCTTCGTTCATCCGATTGGACAGGAGAAGACGACCGGCACTGGAGGGTTCTTCATAATTAATGCAAAGCTTGAGAGTGAGTCTAACGAATGTGAGCTCCTGTCACTGCACAAAAGTGATGCAAAAAGGCTCAAACCTGTAGTGACTGGCAATCTTGTCTGTTGAGTCATTTGCAGAGTGCAGATGGACATACAGTACATGACCTTGAAGCCTTGCGGTGGTCAAGGGACTGGCTGAAAATATCATGGTCCATCAAGGCGCAAGTTACGACCTTGAGCCTGCTGCGTTCGCCTTGCTTCCAAACAGCGACAAACCCACATGGACACAACCTCTGCATTTCCATCATTGTATTGTATGATGAAGGAATGATCCTAAAAAACAGAGAAAGCAAAAAGGTTCATGAATACCTTCAGGAGGGTTGTATGCTAGGGCTGAACGATTTATTGTTTTGGGACCAGAATCACAATATCAGACAACTCGATTTCAAGATTGTCAAAGTTGCGTTTGTTTTTTTGTGTTTTTTTTAAAGGACTCTTATGCCCACGCTCACCATTCAGCGGCATGCTACAGTGAAAAACAAAAACCAGCACCGAGGCGGCAAACGAGGCGGCGCTAAGCGCTAAAGTGAAATGCAGAGTCAAAAGACCCCAAATAAGTTCCTAGGTCTACAGTCGATTTTACAAAGAAGTCTGGATAGAACCGCGTTGCAATCAATACGCATCTACACGTAAAATAAGATGGGTATATTAATTTTGTACATGCTCAAACACCAGAACACGCAAATGGCTGACGTCAGCCATGACGAAGAGCTCAATTTCAAAAGTCTATTAAATGTTTAGGATATCATCAATGTCATTTGCACTATTTTGAATCACAAAGTACTGAGTTTTAAAATCTACACAGTAGGTCTCAAAGTTATAATTTAAAAAAAAATTTAGCTTTCCGAAGGGACAATGTTTTTATTTGTAAATACATTTCATTACATAAACGAAAAAGCCATCACGTTTACACAAAAATGCAGCCAAAAGTACAAGTCAATCCACACTCTATCAATTTAAAAATAAATACAAAATAATAATGCAAACATTTAAAAAAAAAATCTGACTCATAATAGGGGACCAAGAATCCAGCATCAACTGATCGCCAACGACCGTCCCCCCTCCCCCTGTGCCTAAATCTCATACTAGTGTATGGCTCAGCTTCAGAAAACAAGTGAGCTGTGATTGGTCGTTACTTGAGCAATGAGCAATTGTGATGTCATTTTCAGTTAGCAGAAGTGACAAAATGGCCGCCTGCAGAAACGGCCAAAAAGCGATGGATTTTGCTGCTTTACACATATTCCACAAATGCAATATTCATCGGAACGCCTTGATTCAACTAGTGGGCCTGCATAGAAAATATTCTTGAAAAAATATGTTTGGGTTGACACCACTCCAAAGCTGCTTAATGTACAAAATAACAGCTAGCGGTGATAAAAATTACAATCCACAAAATAAAGAAACAGGAAGTAACCATTTTGACATTGAAAATCTTGACCCCACAGAAGTCAAATTTCACTTAAGTTAAAAGTCAATTATACCAGTGACAACATTTTCTACATTCCTTTGCTCAGACCTTAGTGGCGGCTAATATTTCCATAAATAACCCTTTGAATACTTACAATATTTCTTTGTGTTGACATCAGATTAATTCATTGATGGTTAGATGAACAGGAGGAGCAATAAAAATACACACATTCATTTCTTTCTGTTGTAGCTTCACTCCCAATGTGCAATATCTTTTATGATCAATTTGACTATTAACAGCTTGGAAGCGCACATAATAATAAAAATAACCCACATAAATCAAAGTGGAAGATGACTAAATGCTTTAAATATTTAAGACTAACAGATTATACTTTATTATCATAGTGTATTGTCAGGCAATTTGTAATTATTGGCTTTATTGATCTGCTTGACAGGCTGAAAAACAGTTTAGTAACAGAACAGAATTGGAAAGTGTCTATATCATAGGTTAACATGTCTAAAGATGTGCATCACTACAGTGTTAATTTCCACAAATGGAGAATGGATTTCTTTAACCCATTAAGGCCTAAAGCACCTGGCTTAACATCTCCCCAAAACCTATTGGCGACTACAGAATCACCCTTTAAAACCTGAAGTTTTCACAGAAATTCAACACCTCCAAAATAATTCATATCTCAGCGCTGTAGCAGATTGAAACATCATTCCAAAAGAATTTTAGATCTTAGACGTGGCTTTCACACAGGCATTATTTCCTGTTTCAATCAACGACGTAAAAATTAAGTGTCACTGCAAGAACAGTACTATGTTTATCAAAAAAAAAAAAATTGAGTAGTAATTACCATCTTCTATTCTGTTACAAAGACGTCAGTATCGTTATCGTCTACAAACATATATCTTAACCATATATCACGTTCGACGGGTTCCGCTGGTTCAAAGACTACAAGTCCAGTTACTGCTGTTACTTATTTCAGAGCTCCCGCGGTCGTCTGCGCGTCCGGCATTATGCTCGAAAAAAAATTCCGCAACATCCTCCAAGGTACACCGCCGCGTGTATATTTTGATGCATTTCAGTCGTTAAGAGACCAAGAATTGGATTAGAAAAAGAAAATGATGTAAACCTTAAGGGTAGAAAGACGCAACAGTGCTCCCTGTTTTAGTGGTAGAAATGCGATTATGCGCTCTGGGCCTTAATGGGTTAAATGGGAACACGTTTTCTTTAATAGTGACAGCCTTCCTTTGCTAAGGCTGACCAACTCTGCATTTTAGAGGAAGAGCAAGAAGAACAGGCAGAGAAGGTCCTCAACAGGAGCCTCTAGTACCGTAATGGTCATGGTTCCCACAGAGTAGAGAGAATATATGAAACAGTGCAAGTGAGTATTTTTGTACTGTATGCTGTTTTATGTGTTGTTGCGCTGTGTGTATTAAATCACAGTTGTTTGAGCGTTTATAATTATGCAAAAGGCTGTTACCCTGCCTAAGACGTTTCACATTTTATGTTACGATTAAGCAGGATGACCTTTGTTATACGAAATTGTATGGCTTGGTTGAACAATGGGTGTTGAAATATACAATACATCATTCTCTTTTGTTTTATGTGTCAATTTTACAGTAAATTAATTGGGGGTGACAAGTAAAGAGCTTGAAGCTTAAAGCGGAAGTCAACCCTTTGTTGCAGCAGTTGTGATGTCATTTACAGTCGACAGAAGACAAAATGGCCGCCCTCGATGGCTAAAAATTTGTGCATTTTGCTGCTTAATTTATTTATTTCATTTCATTTATTTTATCATTTATTTCAACTAGTTGGCCTGCTGGGAACATATTCTTAAAAAAATATGTTTGGGTTGACTTCCGCTTTAAAGAGTAAGAACAGGTGTAAGTGTTTTTGCAGAAGTTCAAACGTGTTAGAAGTGTGTGGATTGAAAAATGCTATTGTTATACTGTGCTATCAGCCTACATAATACCACATAAACCTGTGACTTTTAAGGGACTGAGAAGCCTCATGAATCGTCTTTGTTCTTCTAATGGGCAACTGGGATTAACACAGTCTGAGGTTAATTACTAACACATCAGTGCACATTTGTATGTAAGTGTGTGTGTGTTTGACACAGGGTGGAGTGGACACTTGGCGGTGTCCCTAAGTGCTGAATGCCCATATCATCTATCATTCCACTCTCCACTCGCAATGGTGAAGATAAAGGAGGCAGTCCTAATTTTTTTTATCTTTTTCTCACATCTCTCCACCTCTGGCCTAGAAATGAACCGTTCCAGGTCACCGGTGTCTGATGGAACTTGACATGGATGAAGTACTTGGCACAAGCTAGGTAGTGTGCATAACTTAAAACCGTAAGCAAGGCATGCTGAATTTTGAATTGGAATTAAAACAGTGTGGCTAATTTACATAATACAGCCCACCTCAGACTTTCTCAGAAAGAATGTAAGAATTGAGCTTAAGTCTAAATTTGGTGAATGACCTCATTAACCCATTAAGGCCTAAGGCGCCTGGCTCAACAGCTCCCCAAAACCTAAGGTCGTGTTTGGAATTACCCTTGAAAACCTGACATTTTCCCAGAAATTCAACACCTACAAAATAATTACTATTTCGACCCCTGTAGCAGACAGAAACATAATTCCAAAAGAATTTGAGATCTTAGACGTGTGGCTTTCACACAGACCTAAGTTTATTCATCTTAACTGTTTCAATCGAAGACGTAAAAATAAACTGTCAGTGCAAGAGAAGCACTATTTTTAGTTTTTCTAAAAATCGAGTGGGAACCAAAATCCTCTATTCTGTTACAAAGACGTCGATATTGTCATTGTCTACAAACATATCTTAACCATATAGCACGTTCGACTGGTTATACTGGTTCAAAGTCCACAATCGCTTCGTCTACATCACTGCCGTTACTCATTTAAGAGCTCCCACGACGTCAGCCATTATGGCCTGAATGAATTACGAAACATCCTCCGCGGGCTTACGACACCATCATCTGTATATTCTGATGCATTTCATTCGTTAAGAGACCGAGAATTAAATAATAAATAGAAAATGACGTATGCGCTCTCCCGGCTTTAAGGGTACAAAGACGCAACAGTGCTCCCGGCTCTAGTGGTAGAAACGCGGTTATGCGTTCCCGTCCTTAATGGGTTAATGACATTAGGGGTCACCGGAGGGTCATGTACCCTCTCCTTATGGGTGAAAGGTCACTAAATAATGATGATTAGTGATGCTTGATGATGTTTTAATTAGGAATGCACGATAATTAGCGTCCCGATATTGGGAAAAATGACATCATTTGTATCGATACTGCAAATTACGCCGATATTTAGGCCAATGTTGATAGTAGTGGTGCAACGGATCACATAAGTCACGGTTCGGATTGGTCACCAATTCTGAGTCACGGATCGGATCGTTGTATGGATCAGAAAAAAAAATAAATAGAACTTTGCCTTTATTTATTTTATCAAACACTTCCCCATAAAAAAAAAATAACATAATGAACTCCTAATGTCTAACATGGATGTTTACTCTTTAAGAATGCAACTTAACTCACTATAAGGCAGGATACATTATTTTATATGTTTTATATGTACAGTGAATAAGATAAGGTTTACTGCTAGACATTTTGAGCTGAATGTTTTCTTAAAATTATTTAATGAGAAAAAGTGTTTTATGAAATAAATTGACACAAAGTTTTATTTAGCTAGTTTTTTGTCACAATGAAACAGACCTCAAATGCAATTTAAGGCACATTCCCTTCCTTAAACATGGAGAGTGCAATACAAAGTAATCAAGGTCCACAATATTGAAAAAGAAAAACAAAAATGACAAACAAAAGTAAGCCAAGGAACAGCCAGGCACTTGTTGCTAATGCTAACAGCTAGCTGCTATCCATTAACACCGAGACTTGTGCCGTATCGTACAATGACAGCGTAATTACAGTAACTTGTGGTTTGTTAGCATCCTAAATAAGCGACTGAATATGATTTCGGGATGGCGTTGTGTTGATGTTGGTGGCAAATGTTAAAACTGCTACCAAGCAAGGTGAAACATGAAAAACGGAAGCCAACTTAGTCGTTACGCCACGACGATCAGAGACAGAATTGTGGCAAGGCACAGATCTGGCCATGGTTGCAAAAGAAGGTTCCTAATAGCACAGTGGCCTCCATAATCCTCAAATGGAAGAAGTTTGGGACAACCACAACTCTTCCTCGACCTGGCCGACCAGCCAACCTGAGCAATTTTGGGAGAAGAGCCTTGGTGAGAGATGTAAAGAAGATCCCAAAGATCATTGCGGCTGCGCTCGAGAGAAGCAGTAGGGAGATCGGAGAAAGTTCCACAAAGTCAACTATCATTGCAGCTCTCCACCAGTCGGGGTTTTATGGCAGAGTGGCCAGGCAGAAGCCTCTCCTCAGTGCAAGACACATGAAAGCCCGCATAGAGTTTGCCAAAATCCACATGAAGGACTCCCAGACTATGACAAATAAGATTCTCTGATCTGATGAGACCAAGGTTGAACTTTTTGGTGTTAATTCTAAGCGGTATGTGTGGAAAAAACCAGGCACTGCTCATCACCTGCCCAATACAATCCCTACAGTGAAACATGGTGGTGGGAGGCTATGTTGGGGGCGTGTTTTTCAGCTGCAGGGACAGGACGACTGGTTGCAATTGAAGGAAAGATGAATGCGGCCAAGTACAGATATATCCTGGAGGGAAACCTCTTCTGGAGTGCTCAGGACCTCAGATTGGGCCAAAGGTTCACTTTTCAACAGGACAATGACCCGAAGCACACAGCTAAAATAACAAAGACTTCAGAACAACTGGAGAAGGGTGCCGAGATATTGTCATTGCTTGCCATCATAGACATTGCCTGCTTGTTAGTCTTGTGATTAGGGCTGGGCGATATGACTGAAAAGTACGTCACGATATAAGTGTTTCATATTGGTCGACATCGATATATATTTAATTTTTTTCTTTTTTTAAACTATTGAAAATAATGACTGGAAGAAAAATACATTTAGGTTATTTCATTTTAACATAATACTTAACCTTCAATAAGAGGTGAATGTAACTATGAAAGAGTGAAATAAACTGGTCGATATAAAGATTAAATCAACTCCATTTTAAAGATAATGTGCTTAGAAGGTTGAGAAATGTTTGAAAAACGGTCACAATCTAAGTATTTCATATCAGTCAATATTGATAATTATTGATTTTGTTTTAAACCTTTTCTTTAAATAACAGTTAACTGTTTTTTGTACATTGTTATGTAGTGTAATGTGCAGTGTGTCCTCCATCAGTGCATTGTAAATGTGTATTTGCATTAGAGTTGTTGACACATATATTAGCCTTCATTCAATGTTCATCCAATGTAAGTGAACGAATGGACGCGAGAATAGCGCATGGCCGCCGGGCCCGCGAGCATGCTCCGTTGAGTTAACTGCTTCTTCTTTGGTTTAAACGCTTCTTCTTCATGTTTGGAGGCGGAAGGGCGCTGCCTACATCACACACCATGCTGCAATTGGGTTTGTTTTTCTTTTTTTTAAAAATTGTTTTAATCGAAGGCATTTTCTATTGGTATCGATCACGTGTCAATCGCGATACATATCGATATCGAATTCTCGGCCCATTCCTACTTGTGATTATTGTCGATAGTTTCGTCCTAGTCAGTAGTATTGCTTATCTTCCGTTCGCTAGTAAGCACTACTGTGATTTTGGTTCTGTTTTGGCATCTCTGCCTTGTGTAGGTTTAGATTCATTTTGTGTTTGTATTTCATACCCTTCTCTTGCGGCTCGCCGCCCACCTCCCTAGTTAGCTCTTTATTTGTTTCTACGTCAACCTTTTGTCACGTCGCTTTTTGTATTAGTAGTTATTTCACGCTCGCGCCCTCCTTTTGTTTAATAAAACTTGTAAACGTGCTTTGCTTGTCTGTGTCAGCTTTGGGGACAATCACACGCGTTTTATGCATCCCATGACATGTTTAGCGCACGACTGATATTTGCTCCTTTACAACAGATTTGAAAGATACTGTACACTAACAAAGCGGATGTTGATGTAAAAGAGAATAACCATAGGGATTTACAGATTTCCATGCTAATTGTCCTGCAAGAAACTTGCCGGCGTTGATTCGGTAGATCTCAGGTTAGGTTTATAATTCCTTCATAATCGGCTGAGTGAAAATAGAAAGCGGTAAAGACTGTTTTTGGATAAGTTGGTTTGCAAATGGGACACACATTCTTGTACTACTGAATGATTAACTGTGTCAAAACCTTTGACTGGTAGTGTACATTTGTACGTATACTGTACATGTATATGTACACGGAAATGTTTTCATACAAACATTTACAATAATTACACTAGAATTTTACAACTGCTGGTTGACCACAGTGTCTTCTGCCTGACATACAAAATCAAATTACATCGGTGTCATATACAGCTAAAAGAAAATCGCTGGCCTGAGACAACTATGGAGAAAAGTTGACAGGAGATGGAGCTTGAATGACGCTCCAATGGCGTGACTGACTATGCCTCAGTGACATATTGCAGCACACCAGTATGTGTGAATGGGATATTTGTCAACAAAAACCCATGGGTCATACATGAAATCATTTTGGAGTGAAGGTGCTGACAGGAAAGTTCAGGCCGGATGGAAGAGATCTGACACCACACGAGGAACCCAAACAAGGTCCAATGATATGCTGACCTTGTGAGGGAGCAAAATTTGCAAGAGCACAGGTACGTAATCTTACAACGATCAAATCGATAGTTGTTGCTGGTCACAAAAAAACTGGAGCATTTAAAGATCTGGAGGCATATCTTAGGTGTGCCCAAAGCAAAAGCAGAGTTGTGAACAATGCAGGTTCCACAGCAAACACTGCTGTAGAACCATCCGGGTTAAACTGAACTGGAAAGTTCTTGAATAAAATGAAAAGTGAACAATAAAACCTTCATTCCCCACACGAAGCTATCCTTTGACACTAACCCTGTGAAAGGGGAAGCGGTAGCTCATGGTAAGAACTTGGGCTTTGGAACCGTAGGGTAACAGTTCAAGTCCAGCGTACAAAAACAAAAAGATAACTTGATGCTGGTAGGATGCTAGTCTCCTTCCTAACAACTGTTGAGATGCCCTGGAGCAAGGCATTGATCCCATTCCCAATGTGGAGACCAAAATCGGAAAATTTACTGATTGACGTTTTAGGTTACCACCCACACAAAGAAGTATCTGATTTAGATTTATAGTCTGATTAGTTTATAGTCTAACTCCTAGTCATCGTTTACTGTCAGAAAAATGAATGAAAAAAAAGTCACATTGAAAGTAAGAATGGCTACAGAAGTATAAAAATACATGAATAGCACATTAGTAAAATACAAGTATGTGGCATTACACTTTTCTAAATACGATCGTTAACTGAAATAGACTGTCATACATGAGAAATAGTTTGATAAGATGGTTTATGACAGACATAAGGCAAAATCAGAGTTTATTTGATTTGAAAAAACTGCTGAGTAAATTAGATATATTATACTGAACTGTATTTTAAAACAGAATATGTGTGTTAATCTGGAGACAGGGAGACATGGGAGGGATTCTTTTGTGAAACATAGAGGGGCTCATCTGGTGTCTCTGGGGTTGAATGTGTTTCTGTGCACGCCTTTGAATAGAGAAGCAGAATGGGGGGCTGCATTGACAAGGGTGCTAAAAGGCTGTGTGAAGGCTACTGACTAGGGAATGAGGGATGATGAGGGTGAGCGGGAGGGAGAAATGGCATGTCAATCAAATCCCAATCAAATAATGTAATTGTTGTGAATGCTTGCACTTGTTTTTCTGGCCTTCATAGACAAAAATAAGTGCATGGTCAAAATAATGTAGCCCAGTGAAGTCTGATAAATGTTTAAATAAGGGAATTTTACACTAAGGTTGTGTATGTATTTCTTTTTTTTTAGCAAAAGTAGGAGAGGAATAGTATGGAGGCCATGAAGTGCAAAATACAATAACAAATAACTAAACGCAACAGCAAATGACAAAAAACCCCACACAACAACAAAAAACTAAACAAAACAACAAACAAGTAAAAGCAACAAAAATGAAGACACAAACAAATACATTAGCAACGTCAACCTCTTCCGGTAGGTTAATGTCACTGTTTTATTTCATTTGCTGTTGTCGTTTCTTTGTTATTTGTTGTTACATTTAGTTTTTTTGTAGTTTTGTTTAGTTATTTGTTTTTGTTTGGTTATCTTATGTTTTTCATTATCTGTTTAGTTTTTTGTTTTGTTTGTTATTTATTTTGTGTTTTTCTTTTGTTGTTTTATGAAAGGCGAAGTCAACCCAATTTGTTTTTTTGTTTTTTTTACAATAATACGTACCTCCACTAGCCTAAATAGCCTAAACACGGCATTCTGATTAATATTGTGTTTGTGGAATGTGAATTGAGCAGCAAAATCTAGCCATCTCAGGGGGCGGCCATTTTGTCACTTGTTGTCAACTGAAAATGACATCACAGTTGCTCAAGTAACGACCAATCATCCATAAACACAATATCAATCAGAACGTAATGTTTAAACTTGAGAGGCTGCATAGAACATATTACTGTGAAGAAAATTTTCGGGTTGACTTCACCTTTAAGGTTTGTGTTTTATTTGTTTTTGTGTTTTATTTCCGTTTACAGTTTTTGTTGTTTATTTTTTTCATTCTTTTCATTTGCTGTAGCATTTAATTTTTGTTGTTCTGTTTAGTAATTTGTTGTTGAATTTATTTTTGTTTTGTTTAATTATATTTTGTTATGTTTTGCAATTCGGGGCCACTGTAGGATAGTCTGCTTATAAGCGAAACCAAGAAACCTCATACAGGATCGGTGATCATCAAACCGTACTAGCCAAGCTCCTGGAGACAGCCCAGTGGAGAGTTTCCTCAACTGGGCAATGTCATTAACTTATGAAAACAGTATAGCGTGTCCCCAATAAAAAATGCATACGCATCAGAAGAGAAAAACACACTCACCTTCCTTTCATACGGCTCACCATATGTTCATTGCAAAAGCTTAAGATTTGTACAAATAGGTAGAATAAAGTTACCTTTCAAATCAGAAAAATGACGAGTGATTCAATTTGATAGAGCTGACTTTATATAGTTGTTAAAACCTATGGCTGACAAAATTACATATGCGTCAGTTTTCACTGTCCTTCAGTCCATAAGTTACAACCAGTTCCTTTGCATCAATAATTTGTGAAGACAATAGTAGGTAGGTTTTAACTAAACCTCCAAGCCCAAACCTACAAAACCCTGGTCCTCATACAGTTGCCATAATTACTAGACAGTAGGTTGATTTGTTTTTTGATATTTACTGTACAATTATTTGATAAGGTTGCCTTCAAGTAGTAAGGAGTAGCTACGATAAAAACTAAAGGCAAATGGTAGCACAAGCAAAACAGGTCGATGCCGTTTGGCACATTAACATACAGATAGAATAGGTAAAAGAGTTTTAATGGACTCAGGAGGCTGGCGGAATGGGGAGGCAGAGTAAGAAGTGTGGAGGGAGGAAAGAGGGAATGAGGCAGAGGAGAGAAAGAGAGACACAATCAGCAGGCTGGCATTACAAGAGGCAGGCAACCATGACCTTACATCTCTGGGCTCATAGCAGTGAGAATGAAATAAAATGCCTACAGGTAGACAAAAATACAGGTAAGAGCAAAAGCAGATGATAGAGAGACACTTGGCAAGACTAAAGTTAAAAACAAAAGCATTATGTATATTGCTAAATATGTAAGGTGTGTTTAAAGATGCCATCTACCAATCCATTTACAGTGCTTCCGCTTATTCGGGGTAAGGTCATGGGGACGGTAGCTGTAGCCAGGGAATGCGTTTCCAGGCCAGTCGGGAGACAGAGTGATGAAGATAGAGGCTTTGTTTGTTTAAATGTTGATGAACCGGCCATAAAAATGAAATCCCAAAAACTAACTTTTGACCGAAAAGTACTGCTAAAAAAACTCTGTCATGAAACATTCACTTCCAATGAGTGTCAGACCATGGTTTCCATTTAGCCCTCTATGGTGTCAGACTGCAAACTTGCTATCTGTTAGCAGCTCCACATTTACACCCTTCAATGCTCTGTCCCCACCACGTAAAACTTCACCTCATAGCTCTCTGAGGACCTAACTGTCACTTGTCCTTGGCCTTAAAACAGACAGCAAAATGTCTGTGCGCTTTATAGGTGCTTTGTACAAATGATGGTCTTGTGGCTCGGAGAACACATGCACAGCATAAAAGTGGTGTTGTACAGTGCACATTAGAGGTTCCAGAGTTAGGCTATAAAACACCTTAGGGAATTCAGATGAATACAGGGCTACGATAATGTATTGTGTTATTCCTTTTGGGTATATAAACAAATGTCATCACATCGACACTTGCATCAATTCCGAAAGAAAATGTCTGTCGAATGTATTAATTTAGACTTAATTCATTCATCGACTGGGGCAAAGGTGGTGCCATGCACCGACCGTAGAGCCACACTGACTGGCTCCCTAGCTGGATTTATCACTTGTGTGAAAAATGTGTTAAAATGATAAATGCTGAGCCTGCTGCTCACTTTTTAGTGCACAGTCAGTATTTGTGTTTTGTACACATTTTGGTTACATATAATAATTAATAGGGTGACTGACAGTTTGTTCTCTACAACTTTTGTCACATTTCTTTGTGAGGTCCCCGTTTACACGCAATGGGTGAAATTCATTCTTTATCCAAATTTCTCAAATAGCAAGCAAGGCAGCACTGTAAATGCAGTTTTGTTTTTTTACATGACCACAGTTAATTACTCTATATATTTTCTTCTTTAGCAGTGCCCTATATTTTGTGATGCCTGCCTGACCTACATATATTTTCAAATAAATGCAGGTCCCCAATAATATTAGTGCTAATGATCATTTTCATGTGAAAACATTTTGTTGCATACACTCATGTTATTTTGCACGATGCATAATCCTGAAATACACACAAGGCAAATACGCTTGTGATAGATTTGTTTTTGTCTGCTAAAAAGGGTCAACATAGATTTAATTAACTCTTGAACAGTACTTTGGCCGGAATCATCAACAAAGTGCCAATTTAATAACTTACTGCTGAAGTGCACCTTAAACCAGTCTCAAGGTTTTTCGCAGACCTTCATGACACTTTTCATTACAAGCTAGAAGTTAATTCATGTTATTTTCACACAGCAGTACGGATTTTAAAGGTCCTTGACTGAGAACCCTGCGACTTCACAAAAAGCACAATTGTAGATAAAAGCTACAGAAATGTTAAAGCTTCTTTTAATTGACTTTAACCGGGGTGCAGGAATATGACAACACTTTATACATAGACTCTCACTGTGATTATTTTGAAGGTTACAACTGCTTAATAGAGTAAATTGTTTTAACTTACCATTAAGTTATTGGGTGCAGGTCTCTCTTTGGGTTTTCTTCTCATACTGAAAGAGCAGCCACAATTTACTCAACACAAGATATGTGACTGTACTATTATTGTTCAAATCCATAAATCAATGCATTCATGCACCCATTTTCTATACCATGTATCTCATGAGGGTGAAAGATGGGTGACTGCTGGACTGATCACCACCAGTCAATTGCAGGGCTTGAACTAATTAATACTTTTAAAAACAAAACAATGACAATTCCCTCAAGGCAACATTGAATGGACACTGAAAATAAGTATGAGATTGTGAAGACGTGGTGAATGCATTCAGATGACAACAATGACATCTCGTACAAACATCAGACTTACCACTGAGTGATGAAGTGAACAAACGTCTCGCTGAACTGTCCAGCTGGAAGAACTGGAGGATCCTTAGAAGATAATTTAAAAAAATACAGATTTGTAAAGTTTATGTGTGGTGTGTTTCTTCATTTTTATTTTTGATGTTTGTTATATTATGCAACGTGATATTTGGGGGGCCAGAAAGCAGTTGTCCCTTGACCAGAGGGAGGAAAAAAAAATTATCATAATTTCTCAAGAATAAATTACATTTTTGTTTTGCTAAAAAATACTGTATAATAAAAAATGGAGGGGGGATGGGAGCTTGTGAAAAAGGTGCATTTTCATCCCAATTTCACATTTAATTTCTAGTGTTACAAACGTATTTGTGTGCGTGCAGCATACTGTGTAAATACAAGCTGCTAAAGTGGGAAACTTGTCAACTTCAAAGTTGCTATTCTTGTGTTAAAAATGTTACATGGCATGGCCCCACCTCCGCTCTCCAACTTCTTTAACCCAAGCACGAGGCAGACTAGATCTGCTTCCTCCATTAGTTTGTTAGTACCTCTGAGGCGAAGTTCCTTCAGCAAAACTTTTCAGTAAGAGCAGATCATTTTTGGCTATATACATAACGTAGACATTCTTATGTGTTTTAACAATGTTAAACGCACGGTTATTTGAAAAACAAAATTTACACACAATGACCAATGACATAACTTTTTACTTGGCCTGTTTTTGTGCTTCCTGCCTGCTGTTATTGTAACGCTGCTTGTTTTGTGATAGTCGGTGGGTACGGAAAGTATTCAAACCCCTTTGAAATTTGTCACTTTTTGTGTCATCGCAGCGATTTGCCAAAACCCCAAAAGTTCCTTTCTATCTCTCATTAATGTATACTCGTCACCGAATCTTGACAGAAAAAAAATCTGAAATGTAGAAATTTTTGCAAATTTAATACAAAACAAAAATTAAAATATATGGTCAAAAGTATTCACACCCTGACGCATTTTATTGAGTAAACGCACCCTTTTGAGCTAGTACAGGCTAGAGTCTTCTTGGGAATGATGCAACAAGTTTTTCACACCTGAATTTGGGGATCCCTGCCTTTCTTCCTTGCAGATCCTCTCCAGTTTGGTCAGGTCAGATGGTGAACGGTGGTGGAAAGCCATTTTCAGGTCCCTCCAAAGATGCTCAATCGTGTTTAGGTCGTGGCTCTAGCTGGGCTAGTCAAGAACGGTTACAGAGTTGTTCTGAAGCCACTTCTTTGTTATTTGTGCTTCGGGTCATTGTCCTGTTGAAAGGTGAACCTTCGGCCCAGTCTGAGGTCCTGAGCAATCTGGAAGACGTTTTCTTCCAAGATATCTCTGTACTTGGCCGCATTCATTTTTCCTTCAATTGCTACCAATCGTTCTGTCCCTGCAGCTGAAAAAGACCCCCACAACCTGATGCTACCAGGGGATTGTTTTCAATCTTGGTCTCATCAGATCAGAGGATCTTATTTGTTATAGTCTGGAGGTCCTTCATGTGTTTTTTTGGCAAACTCGATGCAGGCTTTCATGTGTCTTGCACTGAGGAGAGGCTTCCGTTGGGCCACTCTGCCATAAAGCCCCGACTGGTGGAGGGCTGCAGTGATAGTGATCTTTGGGTTCTTCTTTACCTCTCTCACCAAGGCTCTTCTCACAAGAATTGCTCAGTTTGGCTGGACGGCCAGGTCGAGGAAGAGTTGTGGTCTTCCCAAACTTCGTCCATTTGAGGATTATGGAGGCCACTGTGCTCTTTGGAACCTTGAGTGCTGCAGAAATTGTTTTGTAACAATTGGCCAGATCTGTGCCTTGCCACAATTCTCTGATCACCTTGGACAGTTCCTTCAACCTCATGATTCTTATTTTCTCTGACATGCACTGTGAGCTGTAAGGTCTTATATAAACAGGTGTGTGCCTTTCCTAATCAAGTCCAATCAGTTTAATTAGACACAGCTGGACTCCAATAAAGGAGCAGAACCATCTCAAGGAGGAGCAGACGAAATGGCCAGCATGTGAGTTAAATATGAAGGTCGCTGTAAAGCAGGGGTGTCCAAACTCGGTCCTCAAGGGCCGGTGTCCTGCCTGTTTTCCATCTACCCGAGCTGCAATGCACCTGTTTTAAGCGATCATGATTGTTATCAATGGCTGGCAACCAGTTCAGGGTGTCCCCCGCCTACTGCCCAAAGACAGCTGGGATAGGCTCCAGCACGCCCCGCGACCCTTGTGAGGATAAGCCGTACAGATAATGGATGGATGGATTGTTATCAAACTTCTTCAGAGCTTGCTGACGAGCTGATCATTTAAATCAGGTGTGTTGCCGCAAGGAACATTGGAAAACGGGCAGGAAAGCGGCCCTTGAGGGCCGGAGCTGGACACCCCTGCTGTAAAGGGTCTGAATACTTTTGATTATATGATATTTCAGTTGTTCTTTTTTCATAAATTTGCAAACATTTCTGCATTTCTGTTTTTTTTCTGTTAAGACGGGGTGCTGCGTGTACATTAATGAGAAATATACCGGTATGTATATATATATATATATATATATATATATATATATATACACACACACACACACGCACACACACATGAACAAAGTAGAAATCAATTCTTAAAAATATTTTAACAGCACCCCATCATTATTGGGGGATAGGCGGGGAAGGGGGCTCTCACACTCGGACGCACGATCAGGAGGTGCAAGGCAGTCTCCAATTGCCCACGTCAGACAGACAAACAGACAACTAAATCATCCTAAAGGGGCGATATTGCTTGTTTATGTTCCTGTTTCCGCAAGCACGGCGCACTCGGGCGTGCGCTCCGTACGTCCGTGATTTTTATGAAAATGAGGTATGCCACAAGGATTGGCCAGGAAAACACTACGTTCCATTCCACAAGAGCACACAAAGGTGCAAACACCCAGTTACATCAAATTTTACCGTAGCAAAGTCAAGCAAAATATCAAAAGAAAGAAAACTCAACCCATGCGCACAGCTGGACTGCGCTTTGCACTATACAGGGAGTCCTCATTTTATGAACGAGTTCCGTTCCTACACTGGCGATGTAACACGAATTTCCGTGTATGTCGGACTTCACCATTTAAGTCGAAATTTATCTCAAAATACTTTGTAAAAAAAAAAAAAAAAAATACATTAAAATAAAAAGCATAAGATGCTGTACTTGGCATTACTGCTGAGAAGTGGATGGAGGAAGAGGATCGGAGGGCGAAAAAGGCAAAGATACTGCCGGCGCGCAAAGAGGCACGATCGAGACACTCTGCGTATGCTCATTGCTCAACCTCAAGAAATGCTGGTCTTTGTAGTTCGGGACGTGCTTGTATGCGGAAGTGCATTGTTTGGCGCAAAACCCCCATACAGAGGCAAGCTCAGAGACACAGCACAAAAGCAGACTTTTGGAGCGAGGAGGAAACCATCTGCTTCATTCATGCGGTGAGTGACGTCCACCTGAGTCATGACGCCGTGTGTCGCCGTACACAGTGGGTTCTTCAAATGCTGGAGCAACTCTGTCCGCTCAATCATGTCAACTGCATGTATATATAAATAAAAAAGATTTTGATGTAGCAAACCTCTGTACATTTGACCCCCTTTTGAGCCACAAGGGATGAATGATATATCATAGATGTAAACTTATATTACACAAATGCAAGTACGAGTGCACCCTTGAACAATGCATCGTACAAACCTCCCGGGAGTATCGTCTTTTAAAGTGAGTGTACCAAATAAATGACAACATATCAAATAAATGAAAAGGTGCTGTTGAAATCTGACTAATCATCTAAATCCACCTACAGCACATACTGGCACATTTACTTTTTGCAGTATACCAATCAAACACACACATTCATGCATGTATTCATGTTTCCAGCTGAGAGGAATTACTGTCGTAGCTTTGATGTGGCAACAGGCAAAAGCACAAAAGGCAAGCAGGCTGATGAAAGTGGCTCATCTAAGTGAATTATTCCTCTGGTTGTCAACATGGTTCCACTATGAGAACAAGGGTACGAGGCTACGAGTAAATATACATGTCATTGCCATGAAGCAATTACTAGGCAAAATTAGATCAGTAATTACAGGCTTGAAAATAAAGAGGGAGTTCTTTATCAGTGGAGCTGCTTGCTTTAACCAAACAGAAAAGAGGGACATTAATGAGAGCAGACAGTGGGCAGATGGTAGGACCAACTACAGAGAAGCCCTACTTCAAGGTATCAACTGAAAACATTATCAATAGATCACTATGACATGAAGGAAAGAACAATTCTTCTGAGTGGCTACGTTTACATGGCCAACATTTCCTTAATCCGATTAGAGTTCGGATTAAAATTATGATCGGATGCACTGTTTTCATGGACACTAAAAATATTGATCCGATTAGGACTTGACGAGTGGAACAAATTATTTTGACATGCGCAGATTGACCAAATATACTGGAAGTAGTGGTAGAAGAAGAAGAAGCCAAAATGACTTCCGTGTCAACAAAACATCACTCCGTCCATTTCTACTTTAAACGTTAGCGTTTTTTCACATTTCCCCCCCCCCATTTGCGTTACGTCGAGTCAACACTTGTTAATGGAGCTGCAAATGTACCAGTTCAGTCTTGTGCCCGCCATGTCTTTGGCCCGCTCTGCTGTTTTTTTTCTTCCCCATACTCTATTGACTCAAACGACAAACAATATAACACTCGCTCTGCTTCTACTAGCTTGCAGGAATAACAGAAAACCTATACTGACGTCACAGACATGCGCGGTAAAGACGGTTTGTTAGAAATGTCATAAGCGTTATCATGCGCACCGATCGGATTAACAATCGATATAGACTACCGCTCTTGTTCGGAATAAAATCTTGAAAGGAATGGGTCTGATCAGGACAGAATATTCCGAATGGGTTGTGTACATGAAGCAGTTTTATTCCAATCAGGCATTTAATCGGAATAAATGTGTCCATGTAAACGTAGCCAGTGAGTTGTTTCATACAAAACGTAGTCATTACATGAACAGGCAGGAGTATTCATGTCTTATAGGGCCAGTGGTGGTGGTAACATATTACAAAAGTAAAACCTGCCTTTCGTGGCAGCACGACAGCTATGCCCGATCATTTAAATAAGGAAGCAAGTTGTGGCTTGTATGTGATTTCATTTCTGACATAGGCACCGTTGTGTCTGGAAGCCAGCTGTAGTTAGCATACACACGTTACGGTGTGCGTTTGATGTAGCGTTGTAACACAATGTCCTATCTGGTACGCTGTAGCATCTACTACGGATTAAGGAGGCATTAGTCAGTGACCTACAGTATATACACATACACATATGTCAATATATTATATGTATATATACATATATATACACATATATATATACATACATATATATATACATATGTATATATATATACATATGTATATATACATACATATATATATACATATGTATATATACATATATATATATACATATATATATACATATATATATATACATATATATATATATATATATATATATATATATATATATATATATATATATAGATTCACAAGCCACTTGTCACAAAACAGAATCGAAACCCCCACACACAAAAATAAAAAAAAGAAATTCACATTATTCACAACAGTCCTGCCCCAGCCCCCCGCACAAAAAAATTACATATATTTTTCACAAGGGTCTATTTACAATTCTGGTGTTATTGTAATTGGTCTGACACATTTTGAATGTTGTTCGGTTAATGAATAGAAAATTATTTGTAACACACATTATTAACCAAGGGGCAACGTGAATGTTCCCTGGTAGACAGTGTCTTTGCTGTTGTGGCTCTGAGTGCATTTTGTTTTTTGTTTATGGGTTGATTTTTTTGGGCATGAATATATCAGATAAGATGCCTTCTTATAATTTATGTGGTGCAAATTAATAATATTTGAAATATTGTTGTGTGTGTTGCCGCTAGGGATTAGTTAATTCGATGGCCTGTTGCCCGAATCCTGGTATGATTTATGCTAGTAGTAACTTCAAAAATAGGGAATGGAGTTCACCACCAATTAAATTTAGACAGTATCATAGCATGTTTTGTAACTATCTGACGTTTATGCGTTATTCTCAACTATAAACGTTGATTTCCAGTACACATTTAGTCATTGAGTCATTAAATTAATAAATTCATTAGTCACTTCGTTAATTGACAATGCACTGTCTTAGCTTTTTGCAACATGCACGGTAATTATGTAACTTGTTTTTGGGTAAACTTGGATTCAACATATAAAAAATATCGCAGGAGGCACGTGCTTAAGTTACTGTGTCAAAATATTTTTTAATCTGTTTCGGTGCTGCTGACTTTGTAGAATACAGAACAGCAATGCTGTACATAACACTTAATGAATGAAGGGTCCGACATACAAATGTGCACGTATATACTGTAGTGTATTGCCTAAGGCAGTTGCTTTGGGTGAAAGGCTGAGTGAGCGTGGAGCTAAGCTGCCGGAATGGTTTGCTTCATTAGGAAACAAAATATAAGCTTTCTGGTCCATTAGGACTGACTTTAGATGCAAAAGCACATAAGACGACGACTCACCTCATCAACGATGCATTGCAGTAACTGAAGAGGCTGAAAGAGGTGATGAAAAACACGTTAGCTGATAGGGATTTTCTTGGCAATATGGAAAATCTGTGTTGTAATTCATCTGCATAGATAAATGAAATGCAGTCAGACTAAGCCATCATTAGCTCCCGTTTGTTATTATTATCACTATTACTATTATTACTACTACGTATTACTAATATTGTTCCATATGAGCACCATCTACAATCCGAGCAGTTAAAGTATGAGCAAAAATGTTAAAGCTGAAATGTGAGAACATGAGACCATGCTAAGAGTGTGCAAGAGACTGCAAAGAAAAAAAAAACCCTTACCATTAAAGATCCTTGGTTTTTCTGGATCTGTATCACAAACCAGAGAAGGGAGATATGGCAATATGTAATTAGCATATCATAATCAAGACGATCCACTTGGACACATTATGATCACTAGGAGAAAATTATTGCTTTCCTGGTGGCAATTTGTGGGTATGCGTAACACCATTTACATAATGAAAACACACAATTGTTAATGGCCTTGCTCTCATTTGGGAGAATGGGCATAAAAGATCCACTAATGTGAATTCTCAGAGTAGCACTTTATTCTTGCCCTGCAGGTTATCTCGAGGTACTGAGATGTACAATAATTGCTACAATCGGCATGACCAGATGTCAAAGTGAGCATGTTCAAAGTGCCAATCTATAACACAGTGCAACTTGAAGTCAATTCAGAATGCTGGTCTTCAGTTTTTTGGGGTTTCAATGGAAAAAAAAAAAAGAAATACTCTGCTCCAAAGGACAACCTTGTTGTATCCAAAAAAACGTTTTTAATGTAGACAATGTTTTAAACATTTTTAAGTATAAAACTGCAGCCCGAAGCCAGCTTTGATAGGCTCCAGCACGCTCGCGACCCTCGTGAAGATAAGCGTGTTCATATAATGGATGATTGTTATCTGCTGGTTTTAACTGTCAATTAATCCCCAACTTGGAAGGAGGAATGTGGTTAGTTGAACTGAGATTTACATGCGACGCAAGCGTGGCAAGGTCACGTGACTGAAATAGTCATATCTTGAATGATTATATTTTGATTTCGATATGATAAACACCACTATTCACACATTCACAGGAGATAAGAGACCAAGCCTTGCCATGAATAGTGAAAACCCACAAATAACTGACACCCGCACAAAAGAGGTTTGTAATTACATAAAGATGACACAAAATGGTGGCATACCTGTCAAGTTGTACGCTTTCAGCGTAATTTGTAACACCTTTTCAAACATGTACGCCATACATTGCGAATCTGTACGACCAATGTCAATTTTATCATGTGTTTTTAATGCCACCATATATATATTTTTTAAATGGAGTTGTACTTTGTTGCTACCGCCATTTGCAAATTGCCGTCTGCTCGCTCTCGCGAGATTCTGATTCTCGTGCCTCGCGATATTCTCACGCGACCTTGATTCTGTCTCCTCAAGCTGGTGTACAATCACGTGACAACAGCCATTCGAAAATTATGTGTAATGTGTTGTAAGATTATATATAGATATCCATCCATCCATTATCGAATCCGCTTTTCCTCATAAGAGTCGCAGGCATGCTGGAGCCTATCCCAGTTGTCTTTGGGCAGTAAGCGGGGTACACCCTGAACTGGTTACATATACATATATGTGATGTATGTTGACAGGTATGTGGTGGCAAAGCACTTAACACAGAGAGAATATGAAGCATCGTTAACATGCAGCTGGCATGAACATATAATCATGAACCCATGGCACATAAATGACTGTATTTCGTCAACACAAATAAACCAACTAGACATGAGGCTATGTATTAGCTAGCATACTAGTCCAAATAACGTGCAAGCACAAACTAATATGACATCACGCAGGGGGAAACAAATGCAGTATGCCACACTAACAATTTACATAAACAGAGGTCAATTCAACTTTACATAGCCGCTGCCCTGTCTGCACTTCACACCTGCACTTTCATGTTGTTAAACACTGCCAAAAACAATAGACCCAAGTTGAAAACATTTGGGACAGTCTGAGAATAGAATTCAGATATTAATTATTGTAAAAAATAATGACTTTTTCCTATTTCTTATTTATACTTAGTTACTATTATTGTTAATAGTACTGGTAGTAGTAGTTATGGTAGCTGTAGTTATTTGTATGATGAAGGGTTTGTGCAATTCGCAACATGATGTTTACATACTCTATATCTATTTCAAAAGCATGTCTTGCCCAGGGTGCAAAACAAGTCACCCAGGTTTTATGACAATGACAGTCCCTGAATACTTATATCGTGTAGGGCAGCTCCGATCGATCGGGCACCGATAATGATCGGCCGATTTTCGTGAAAAATGACGTGATCGGCAATTCGATCAAAGCCTTTTATTGCCGATCAAAGAATCCGATCACCCGCAGCTCATGCCGGTGTGATTTGTGTGGTTTGCGTCTTGTAATATCCGCCATGAAAAGATACCACGCGGGGGGAGCATGGCCACAAGTTTCAACACAACCAACTTAATCCGACATTTGAAGAACAAGCAATTGGAAGACTATGGTGAGTTTAAGAGGCTCACTGCATTGAAGCAGCGGCAACAATCAGACGGCAGCTAATGCAGCCCATGCTGACCAACTCAAACCCATATCAGCGCGACAGGCAAAAGGCAACGCAAATAACCTGGAAAATAATTACATTTATCGGACTTGATGACCAACCATTCTTGGTGGTGGAAGACACCAGATTCCGCCGTCTGCTCGCCCGCTTCGAGCCTCGCTAGCTACGTGCTACTGGGACGCAAATACTTCACAGACGTAGCTCTATCAGAGAGTGTATTGTCGCATCGAAGGTTTCCTAAAAGAAGGCCTATTATCCTGTTTAAGTTTTACAAGTGTTGAATGGAGCTCGGCTGTCAGTCTTGTGTCGATGTTGAGTCTAACAAGGGAGTTTTTCGCATCTGTAAATGTTAAACTGTGGATATGATGTGCCTACAATGTCTTCCCTAACAAGTTTGGCTGTACGATAATAAAATCAAACCTTTTACAACATTCCATTTTCATGGTCACATTAATCAAATAAACTTTTCTAGAAACAAAAGTTTATATTTTGTCTGATTGATTGAATGATGGCTGTTCCAAGATTGCAGCTCTGCTAATTTCTGTCTAATCTAATAACGTTCCCTATAAAAATGTTCATTATGCAACTCTTTTGACATTATATTACAGCACTTATTGATTCACTCAATTAAATACAGGTTCCCACACACTGTAAATATCAAGAGACTCTTAAACTGCCTCCATATCCACTTTTGCCTGATTCAGACACATTAAAGGCAACAATGTAAAAGTAATTTGCCCTGAAATAATTACTTGGACCAAATTGCATACTGCTTCAGAGGTTGAAATTGTATTGTGGAACACAAACCAATTCAAGCATAACCAAACACTTATTTTTGTATGAGGAAACTTAACCACGTATCAAAAGTGATCGCCAGCATATTTTTCTTTTTAAAGCGCAGGTCTATCCAAACATATTTTTTTCAAGAATATGTTCTATGCAGGCCCACTAGTTGACACACGGCATTTCGATTAATATTACGTTTGTGGAATATGAGTTAAACAGCAAAATACACCCGTTTTTAGCCATCCCATGGGGTGGCCATTTTGTTACTTCAGTCAACTGAAAATGACATCACAGATGCTCAGGGCTCAGATAACTCACCAATCACGGCTCAGCTTCAAAAACAAGTGAGCTGTGATTGGTTAATTGTTGGTTTTAATTTAAAATAAAAAAATCGAGTGGTAATTACCATCCTCTTTTCTGTTACAAATACGTTGATATTGTCATTATTTACAAACATATATCTTAGCCATATATCACGTTCGACTAGTTCTACTGGTTCAAAGTCCACAAACGCGTCGTCTACATCACTGCCGTTATTCATTTCAGAGCTCCCGCAATCGACGGCGTCCGCCATTACTGCTCGAGAAAGGTTGGCGACCTCTGATCTAGACCAAAGAGGACTCTGCAAGGCATTTCACATTTCTGCTTAAATGTTTCGGACAACATTTCCTCATGTCCCCAAATGACCGTTTGTACACTACTTTCTCTTCTCATTTGGATGACCATTCATTCATACGAAAGCATTATACTGTACTATGAAGAATTAACAACTTGCTCGGGATAGCTATAGCAAGTCAAAACAAACATCCACTAACACTACGTACCCCAGAAAAATAACAACCTGAGAAGCAAAAACATCATTTTGCAAACAAAGACGACAAGTCAGTTAGGACCAAATGTGCTGCTGGCTGTACACACATCAGATCTAGCATCTTCAAATACTTTGAGGCCGGTAGCACAAGACCTCAATTAACTCCTGACAAGGATCTTTGCTCATGACACATACAAGTATGAACTTGTGAGCACGCACACACATCTCATCATCTACTGTATCTTTCACTACTGTAGACTACAGTACAGTCTGTATTCAAATGCTCTCTGGGAAAGTATAGTGGGGGGTTTGTACGGACAGCTGTGCCAACGCCTGTACGTAGGACAGCGCAGGCCTGAGGACTTTGGCTAGCTGCGCCTTACTTGCTAGATCCAAGCCTTCTTGCCAGACAACTCGGCAACAACCTGCAGGTGATCGGTCAGCAGTGCCATATGGAGGCTGAGAAAAATTAAGAGATTACAAAGCGGCATGACACTAAGACACTAAGACTTTTTGGGCTTGTGCGTATTGCTTCACTTCAAAAACATGAAGTGTAAATTACAAGGATAGCACCATGGCTTTATAGCTAATAATAATGATAACGTATAATGTACAAATACAAATATCCATTCATGATATGGCACCTTCTAAACATGTTTAGAAAGATGAAGAAAAGTGTGCACTTGTAGTATAAATGGACAAACAAACAGACACCAGCTGTCATGCCATCTATCACAGGGGTATTCAATCCTGTTCCTTGATGGCCGCTGTCCTATCTGTTTTCCATCTGACCCTGCTGCAACACACCTGATTCACATGATCAGATAATCAGCAGTCTTCTGAAGCTGGATAATGATCCTGATCATTTGAATCAGGTGTGTTACAGCAGGGAGTGATGGAAAACAGGAACGACAGCGGACCCAGAGGACAGGATTGAAGAGAACCCAACAACACGGACTGAGACCAAGAGGGCTGTTGTCTTTTTTTTTTTTTTTTTTTTAAAGAGTGGAGAGGGTTTGTAAAAGTCTGTAAAAGTGAGTTTTAAGATTTTAGTCACAGGATGTCACCGATTTTGCATGTTTCATCTCATCGAGCAGGTTGTTCCAAAGTTGAGGCGGCCTGATTGAGAATGCTCTATCACCTTCAGTTTTAAGCCTCGACTTCTACAAAAAAAAAACACAGATTTTCCTCATCCGAGGACCTAGGGCTGGCTCATAAGTGGCAAAATGTTTGGTTAAGTAGCTCGGAGCAAGAGCCATACCTACTTTTAAAGTAATTACTACGCTTTATAATCAATTCTATAACTGGCTGGAAGCCAATTTAACAATTGCACTAGAATTGTGGCGATGTATTTTGGTCCGCTTGACTCAGTGAGAAGCTTAGCCGCTGCATTATGAACCAGATGGAGACAAATGAGTGATTTTTGGTACACATTGGTACACAAATGAGTTACAACTGGGAGAAATTGAGCACCTGGATTATTTGTTTTTGAGATCAGCAGCAAATAATAAGCAAAGCAGAAACACTCAATACAAAAACTGGTCCTACAAATACTGTTAAGTGACCTTCCACCCCTTGAAAGGCCCTGAAATTATTGTTAAAAAAATACAAAGCATAGCTGAAACACCAAACTCTTTAGGTAGAAACCACAGGCTCTCATTTCGTGCAGAGAGCGGCCCAAGATGGAAGCTGAGGTAACCAGAATCAGATTGCTCAACTAGAGATTAGTGAGATAAACCCATTTGAAGGGCTAATTAAGACTTGATGAGATTTGGAAGTCACTTCTGTGGTCGGCAATTACATCTGAGCAGGACTTAAGGTAATGTAATGAGAGAAAATGCTGCACTCAAATCAAATATGGCGTGTATCACCCTACCACCGTCCACTCAAAAAAAGAAAAGAAAAAAGAAAAAAAAAGGAACAATCTAGTTGACACAAACCTCTTCATCCTTGGCTTTCGAGAGGACATCTAATGAAACTTTGGAATCCTTCATTATTCACTTAAACGGTGACTAACAAAGTCAGTTTTCTGCTGTGTATACTAAATTCTATTTTAAGGGGAAGTAAAACCAACAATTTTCTTTACAAGAATATGTTCCATGTGCCTCTACTAGTCTAAACACGGCATTCTGATTAATATTGCGTTTGTGGAATATGAGTTAAGAAGCAAAATTCACCTGTTTTTATCCATCTCAGGGGGTGGCAATTTTGTGTGACTTGCTGTCGACTGAAAATGAAATCACAACCAATCACGGCTAACCTGTTTTCTGAAGCTGAGCCATGATTGGTTGTTACCTGAGCCCTGAGCAACTGTGATGTCATTGATGGATGAAAACAGATTGATTTTGCTGCTTAATTTATATTCCACAAACACAATATTAATCAGAATATCAAGTTTAGACTAGTGGGGCCGCATAGAACATGTTATTGTACTGAACATTTTGGGGTTAATAATAGTTCTAATTAGATTTAATAGTTTTTGTGTTTATTAAATTCAGAACATATATACAGGACAAGACCACAGTATGCACAGTCAAGCAAGTACATCATTTTAAGATTCTTGATTTAGTTTTTCCCGATTGAAGGATTTCAATTAACTGAATGTACAGTATTTGCATGGATTCGACGCGTGTGTGTGTATGTGTGTGTGTGGGTGTGTGTGTGTTAAGCTTTGAAGTAATAATGACTGTCTCCATGTGGCATAAATATTGAATAATCACTCAAAACTAAAAATGCAAACGTTATTACAAGCGCCTGAAATTACAGAAATACAAATACAAATGGCTTTTCACATGTTTTTTTTTTCACCTCTTTGACTAATAAATACAAATGGACTGAAGAACTCACCTGTGGATAGGGAAACATTCCGAGGGCCAGCTGTATGAAAAGCAGCACAAAAATTCAAGGCGATATTATTTAGTATTCTTGAGAAAACACATTTTAAAAAAAAAGTTTGTCACAGAGCCTAAGTCATACGCTGTGAACGCTGTTAAATGGGTGTGGCTAGACTCTCACTCAAATTCAGAGTTCTACTCCCCCGTGACCCTGAACAGAACAAATGGGAGGAGATGGATGGATATGCCCCTAATGTGAGGATGTATGCTTCTTGTGTGTGTGCCTGTGTGTTGTGAAAAGCCTCGTCACTTGTTCAGTGGAGCTTCTAGTGATTGAGACACGATGATGGTAAAGCTCAATCTAAATTCATTTCATGTAGATCAAGGCACAGCCAAGATAAATAAGAGAGGACAAGTAAAACGGAGTTCATCGTCAATAATTTTGACTTGGCTTATTTCTGTGAACTCGTCTTTATTGTTACACTTTTAATAATCTTCAACATTATTGACACACAAAGCTGAGGCAGAAGTGCAAATCACGTATTCTACTGTGGCCAGAAACAGATTGAGAATCAATAGTCGGTGTGGGCAGACAAGTGACAAGAGAGTGGGATACTGAAATTTAAATCATATTCCAAAACACATTGTCAATCAGGCACTTGAGCAAGACCCTGGGGAGCAATGAACACTGCATCACTGCATCATCAACAGCTCTCACTAGCCTCAACACACACATGCACGCGCACGCGCACACACACAGGCAGACACTTAAGATCCTCATACAATCAGACAATTTATCATCATACCTCCATGAAAGAGATTCCAACACTCCAGACATCTGCATGGATACCATACTGTTCCCCTGATATCCGTTCTGGCTGTGGAAAAACAATATGCAAAAAAAAAAAAAATGGTCATGGTTATAAGCTCTCAGTCAGAGAAAAGGCAGGATGGTTAAAGTTCACTTACCGCCATGTATGCATTTGTTCCCACATATGTTTTGGCAATTGAATTCACCAACTGTAAATATGGACAGCAATAATGAATGAAATCCCTTACGGCTGTTATCATTTTAAACACAGAGGAGTAAAGTGCGTTATATTGTTAGTCAATTACAACAGTATATCGTCTTGGTACCTACAAGAAAGGTGTGGTTGAAAATGAATTAACAGTGTCAACAGTTTTGCAGCTCTACAAAAGAGGTAGACAGATATTCAGGTTTGCTGTTTATAAAAATGTCCCAAATGCTGACATTACAAACACACAAATGGCAACATTCTCCATAGGCACACAGACAGACATACTGAGAAAAAACACACTGACACAAACAATGACGACAAGGTTATTGTCTGTCACCCCCGCTTTTCTCCACCTCTTTTGAATGCATATCAATGAGGCTTCGCAGTTGTGGATGTGGTCATAATTATAACGAGATTTTTTTGAAGGGTGTAGAACAATGGGACGGGGGGAATGTGAATGGACGAGCTAGACCCTTGGGAAAGCACTGGGACTAAAATGAATGCAGTGATTGACAGCTTGACCAAAGGCACAAAGGACTGCACATAGTAGAAAAGTGACTCTTCCCTCTCTCCCAACCACCAACCTCTCTAACTTTCAACAAACGAATGAGTGTACCTGAGTGCTGACACCAAAGTCGCATAGCTTGACTTGTCCTCGGGTGTTCACCAGCATATTGGAGGGCTTGACATCTGCAGAGACAAACTGCGTGATACAACTGCAACATCAGCAATCTGACACTGATCTTCATCAGCTCGGCTCCTTTTAGCAACACAAAGCCCCAACCCAAGTTTACTCACCTCTGTGAAGTATCTTTAAGCTCCACAGGTATGTTAGGCCTTTCACAACCTGCCAAAACATCAACAAAAATATCTATAGTTAATGTCATTCAAATTCGACTACACTCCCTTTCAAACAATAGAATAACAAATTGTGATGGTGATGTATTTCAATTTTTGCCTATTGAAATTATTTAGAGTACAGATACATAACTGTCTTGATCCTAACCCTCAACTAAAGTGAGTCCCTTTTATTGATGGTCAGTGTCTCATTAACTAACCCTAACGTTTGAAAAAAATTGAAAAAAATATAAATAAGATCCTGGGATTGAATGGCCGGACTGTGAAAAGACAAATAAATACGTCAACGGCAGTGCATGAGTTAACTGGCCATGATGACGAGAGGACTGGTTACTACACTCGACAAGAACTAGGAACGGTTGTTGGTTCAAGACAAAGTGTCATAAAAAATAAAGTTTCCATTTGTGTGTAGACCTAACGATTACCATTCTTTCATTAGTCAAACTTTTGGCTCTGTAAACCTTGAATTAGTCAATAAGTGCAGATACTGAGAGTTAATTGAGCTGAAGAGAGTATTTCCTGAATGGCATTAAAAAGTGCAGTTAGTACAACATTTCACCAGCACGGAGTGGGAAAAGTACAAAAGTACAACACTTGTAAAAAAGTAATACAACAACCAGCTTTTTCTGAAGCTGTTTGACCATTCCGAAAATCAAAGGAAATTGTCTGAGCTCAAGCAGCATAAAGTGGCGAGAATGATGTGCAGATCTTTACTCGGATCCTCTTGGGTGCCTCTCGCGTGATAATTAAAAGTTGTGATGGTGAAAAGATGGCAAAGTTGTAAATTACTGAATTAACACCCAAACAACAGCTGTCATTGATTACAGACAAAGTTTGAAAGGGGAGATCGAATGGAGGAATAGAGACAGGAGAATGGTAATGATTGTTCAAAGGGGACATTCACATAACATCAAGGCCATTACTATAAAAGAACTGGGTACTGTACAACAGAGGATTAAAAAAAAAGGAAAGGAGGGGGTCATTGAGGCAAATAGTTGTCAGGACTGCACTAAATAGACGCTAATTAATCTTTTGACACTTGTGTTTCCTTTCTTCTACTTTAATCAGAAAATACAGCTTTTGTTAAACCCATTTTATTTATTATATTACCATTCATCTTGTGTGGTTGGTTAAAAATTGTGACTCAATCAGCCCCTTTCTCTCCAGTAACTCTTAATATCAATGAATTATATATCGGCTATAGCTGTGGTCAAAAGTTACCCACTCAACTGTCATGTGTTCTGTAAAGTGCTTTGTTACAGCTGCAGCTCTTGTGAAAGCACTATAAAAATAAAGGTGAGCTGAGTCATCAAATCAAATAATTTATTTGAACCATTTTTCTTCCAGTGTGGAAGGAGAATAAAGCACACTGTATATTGTTTGAAAAGAGGATGGATTCCCACCTAGAGTCAAAATCATACATTCAAACTCAACTACAGACATTACGTTCACCTAACTATTTTAGTGCTGAAGGTTCGCAGGGGTGTCAAACTCCAGTATTCGGGGGCCGCCCTCCTGCATGTCTTAGAGGTTTCTTCGTCCAACACACCTGATTCAAACGATCGGGATCAGGATCAGGCTGCTGAAGAACTTGCTGATGAGCTGGTCATTTGAAACAGGTGTGTTGCAGCAGGGAGAGGTGGAAAACAGGCAGGACAGCGGCCCTCGAGGACGGGGGTTCGACACCCCGGTTCTAGAGAGAATTTGGACTTGACAAGGCCAAGTCTTCATTAGTGATCATTCGTGATTATGATATATTGAATAATGGGTCTACAAGTGTACATTTTTTTCTACTCCCTTTGAACATGTAAACGGTGCTGAACTAAGCTATGTATTGAGTTTTTATAACTTTTGATTTTTGTTTTATGTCTTTGTGTTTATATGTTCAATCAAACAATCAATCAATTATTGACTGCAGCTTTTTGCCCGTTGCCTGCATGAAAATGACTTGTAGCGGTAAAACAATGGGAGGGTCCACCTAATCTGTGAAGGAGCATTTTCATTTACACAAGTCGGGAAAGTCGTTTTTAAAACCATATCTAAACAGTTGCAGATTCAAAGATCACCCTTTCAAACAATTGTACTTAAAAGTATGAAAGTCATTCTGATGTGTCACAACTTTGCAGAGGTCTGGAAGAAATCCCATACGGGAAGATAAGAAATGTGTTGGGATGTTCAAGAACAACCCAGGAAATGCAAGTGCTCAAATCTGCCACGGATTGGAAACTACTAGAACACTAGGGTCACCGTCATCAAATTGGTTTGTGTTGCTGTCGTTGCTGAAGGAAGCCTCTTCGAAAAATGATGCTCAAGAAAGGATGTAAGCAGTCCAATGAAGACAAGCAGACTACGGACACGGATTACTGTTACCATGTCCTGTGGTCTGATGAGAACAGTAAAATGTTTGGGTTCAAATGGTGTCAACCAGGTGAGGAGTACAAAGATAAGTGTGCCATGCCTACAATCAAGCATGCTGGTTGAGTGTCATGATCTGTCCATGGAGGTTGGCTACAGTCCCATGGATCTTACACCTCTGAAGAAACAGGAACATCAAGTTGCTTGGAGATGGTCGTATAGCCTTTAGCTTCAATGAGGAGGTCAACCCAAATGTATTTTTTTTCAAGTATATGTTCTATGCAAGACCACTAGTTGTAACAAGGCATTCTGAATAATATTGCGTTTGTGGAATACGAGTTAAGCAGCAAAATCCACCCCTTTTTAGCCATCTCAGGGTGGCGGCCATTTTGTCACTTCTGTCAACTGAAAATGACATCACAACTGCTCAGGGCTCAGGTAACAACCAATCACGGCTGACCTGTTTTCTGAACCTGAGGCTAAAAAGGAGGTGGATTTTGCTGCTTAACTCATATTCCACAAACGCAATATTAATCAAAATGCCATGTTTCAACAAATGGGCCTACTGGGAACATATTCTTGAAAAAAAATTGTTTGGGTTGGCTTCCTCTTTGTGTGTGCTTGTCATTATTTTTCTTTCTAATCTCCTGAGACCATGCTCTCTTTCACTTCCTCTGGTCCATTTTTAGTTTGGAACACAGTACACACCATGTCAACAAACAGCACAGTGACTACTTGCCACCCTTTAACCCATTAAGGCTGGGAGCGCATAACCGCGTTTCTACCACAATAACGCTGTTGCGTCATTCTACCTTTTAAAGCCAGGAGAGCGGGTACGTCAGTCTTTTTTAAATCCAATTTTCTGTCTCTTAGCCAATTTAATGCATCAGAATATACACGTGACGGTGTCGCGGGACCGCGAAGGATGTCGTGGAATTTTTTAGAGCCATAGGTAGGCTAATGGCGGACGCCGTCGATCGCCGGGAGCTCTGATAAGTAACGGCAGTGCTATATAGACGACGCGCACGACCAGTGGAACCAGTCGAACGTGATAAGATATGGTTTGTAGACAAAGACGATATTGACGTCTTTGTAACAGAATAGAGGATGTAATTACCGCTCGATTTTTATATTTTTATTGAAACAGTAAATGATAACAAATTCTGCCTGTGTGAAAGCCACATTTCTAAACTCTTTAATTCTTTTGGAATTATGTTTCTGTCTGCTAAAGGGGCTGAGATATGAATCATTTTGTAAGTGTTGAATTTCTGTGAGAACTTCAGGTTTTCAAGGGCAATTCCAAAGGCGACCTTAGGTTTTGGGGAGCTGTTGAAAACAGGCACTTTAGTCCTTAATTGGTTAAAAGAGGCCAACTGACTGATTACAAGTTTGAAGACTACTGTGATGCTAACTGAAGGTCACACCTTGGTTGAAGATGTCCCTATGTTCAAGTTATTTTCAATCCTTTCTAGGGGTGCCATCATTTTTGTCCAGGTTCGTTTCATAGGTTTTGTTGTTGTTTAATATTTCTGTTAAAACCACAATTTAGAAGCAATGTCTGATTTTCATTTTTATGTATTATTACTCTAGCCAGATTCAAGTTATTTCTGTGAACATGAAAAGAGTGGGGTTTCCTTTCATTAACAGACAGGTACAAACAATTTTGTCCATGTGTGTATGTGATGGAGGAGTTTCTGCAAGGATGACGGGGAACATTCATAAGACAATGGGTGAGGCCGACCATAGCTGGAGGTGATGGAAATAAAGATGCTATAGTTCTCTTTAGCAGTGATCAGGTTGGATAGGATTAGAAATGAGCTCATCGGAGTGCCAGCCACAGTTAGATGTTTTGGGGACAAAGTTACAGAGAGCAGACTTGCAGATGGTTTGAGCACTTCCAGAGATATTGAGTACATTGGCATAAGGATGATGAGGATGGGGCTGCCAAGGCAAGAAATATCGAGGAAGAGAAGGTTGATAGACATAGTGAGGGAAAGACAGGAGGGCAGTTGGTGTGCACAGAAGATAGGCTTCGTTAGAAAAGGATGACATGTTGTAGTGATTCCTAACAGGACAAGCCGAAAACTTTTTAAACGGCAGTATAGACAGTGGGTATGGAAAGTATTCAGACCCCTTGAAATTTTTCACTTTCTGTGTCAATGGAACCATTCACCAAAATCAATTTTCATTTTCAATCATTTTATTTCTCATTAATGTACACTCAACACCCCATCTTGATAAATACAAAAACAGAAATGTAGAAATGTTTGCAAATGTATGAAAAGAAAAACTGAAATATCATATGGTCAAGTATCAAGACCCTTTGCAGCGACCTTCATATTTACCTCACATGCTGTCCATTTCTTCTGATCCTCCTTGAGATGGTTCTGCTCCTTTATTGGAGTCCAGCTCTGTTCAATTAAACTGATTGGACTTGATTAGGAAAGGCACACACCTGTCTGTATAAGACCTTACAGGTCACAGTGCATGTCAGATCAAATGAGAATCATGAGGTTGAAGGAACTGCCCAAGGAAATCAGAGACGGAATTGTGGCAAGGCACAGATCTGTCCAAGGTTACAAAGGAATTTCTGCAGCACTCAAGCCTCCTAAGAGCACAGTGGCCTCCATAATCCTCAGATGGAAGAGGTTTGGGACGACCACAACTCTCCCTAGACCTGGCCTTCCAGCCTATCTGAGCAAACGTGGGAGAAGAGCCTTGGTTGAGAGAGGTAAAAAAAGAACCCAAAGATCACTGTGGCTGAACTCCAGAGATGCAGTAGGGAGATGGGAGAAATTTCCACAAAGTCAACTATCACTGCAGCCCTCCACCAGTTGAGGCTTTATGGCAGAGTGGCTCGACCGACGGAAGCCTCTCCTCAGTGCAAGACACATGAAAGCCCACATAGTTTGCCAAAAATCACAGGAGGTTTTCTTTTTTAATAAAGATGCAAAAATGTCGACATTTCTGTTTTTTTTCTGTCAGGATGGGGTGCTGAATATACATTAATGAGAAAATAAAATGAATCATTTTGATTTTTGCAAATGGCTGCAATGACACAGAAAGTGACACATTTCAAGTGGTCTGAATACTTTCCCTACCCACTGTACTATTTCAATGGAAAACATGAAATGGTCTGGGTGTTCACAAATCTTTGAACAATTGTTGCATGATCATTCCTTCCCAGAAAAATAATGGTTCAAATATATCATGAGATGCCCAAAAATAAAATGACACTCATGCCCATGACGAGTTTATGTAAACTTCCGACTACAGCTGTATACATTTAATATTTTGCATTTTAGATTCAAACTTACTGCCACAGCAATCCTTCCAAGGACATGCTCTGGAATCCTTTTATACACGTCAAGTGAACCACCTGTATTGGAAAAAGAGTTCTTTCATTTATCCAAAAACAATCAGTTCATAACATTTAACAGATATCTTAAAAGGGACATATTACGGAAAATGAACTGTTGAATGTTTGTATGCAAATAGTTGGGTCTCTGGACTCAGAGTGCCCAGCCATCAAGTGTGAAATTAAACAACCAAGGACATATTCTGTTATCTGCCAGTTTGCGACAATTGTGTCTGTGCGGGAGCCCTTCTGCACCTCCGCCACGCACAACAGTGGGGCTAATTAACATAATAACCACCACCACACTAAGTACTGTATCTCTTCCAAAACTCGGCAGAGAACCAGTCTGACGTGGTGGCCGAGCTGCAGTTACGTTAACAGTGCTACCAGCATGAGCTTCTGATAATGTTTTATAATTATGTCCGGCTGCGTTTTTTTTTTTTTTGTTGGTTTCTTTACAGCTGCACAGCCGCTTTAATTGACAAGTGTGTTTCAGTGCCTTGGTGATCACAAGGTGCCTTCACAAATGACATCGCTAAGGTGTGTGTCATATTTATCGTGAAAGAAGACCCAAACGCAGGGTGGCAGGAGGAAAGATGAAGTGCGATATTAAGTATTTAATTAAAGGAAAACAAAAAGGCAAACGAGGCACTTGGATAACAAAAATGCTACAGTCCAAAAACAACAAGGATCGAAGAAACTAAACAAGCGCTTGGAAAAAGGACTCGGACTTGACAATGACCTGACAACAGACAATTGACAAATCACAACGAACCGACAAGGAACTGAATACAGACAAGTTGACGAGACAACAAGGAACACCTGGACACGACACAAAGGTTAGGAGCGAGCTGATTGGCTAACAAGCACAGGTGGACTCAATAACCTAACGAGAGACAGACAAAGGAACACAAGGAAAAACATTAAACTAAAGTCAAAAACAAAGACAGACCATGACAGTCTAAAACAGCGGTCACCAAGTCCGGTCCTCAAGGGCACCTATCTTGCATGTTTTCCATCTCTCCCTGCTGCAACACACCTGTTTCAAACGATCTGTATCGTTATCAGGCTTCTGAAAAGCTTAGTGATGAGCTGATTATTTCAATCAGGTGTGTTGCAGCTGGGAGAGATGGAAAACATGCAGGATAGGTGCCTGTGAGGACCGGACTTGGTGACCCCTGGTCTAAAAGCACCTGATAGTTCCAGGTTACTGGTTGTCCTTCTAACAAAAATCGTGCTCACCATTGGCCCCGACAGAATGTGGAGTGAGATGGGAGACTGATCAGCCCCTAAAGGCATCCGATTTCACAGTGGCCAAAAATCTGATAAATAAATATATATTTTGTTTTTTATCCTTGGGCTATTTTGACAAAAGAATGCCACAGTCACGTTAACATACATGAGAACTACAATTTTTTGGGGGAAAAAAAAGCATACATTGTCGCCTTTAAGGCTAAGCTTTTTACAACGACAAATGCAAGATGCCCTTTCAACAGAATCACTTGCATGCAAACATGATATTTGCAGATTTTTCAACAATTGTATAAATAAATTGGCTTTTGATCACCTTGAGTTGGCAACAAATGAACACCTCGCTTAACTAATGTGGCATGATAGACAATGCAACAAAAATGCTGCCTAGAAACATAAGAAAAAAAACCCAAAAACAGTTAACCGTGGGAAATCATTAAATGTCTGTATGGGTCACAAATTCCCCCCAAAATATTTTGAATAAAAAACAAATATGTACTCACAATTTTGTATTCCAAATATACAAATACCTATTTGTTCAAAAATTCTGTATTTTTTTTTTTTTGATCTGAAAAATTACGAGGTCTATTTTTAAATAGAAACCAAAAACAAAAAAATATGTGCTTTTTGAAAAGTGAAAAATATAAAAACTGTCAAGGTTTAAAACAAGTGCGAAGCTGTTAGACATACTTTGTTGACAGTTTGGCAAAAGTGTGAAACAGGGGATTCAATGCATTAACAGTTAACACGCGCAGACACACACCTATTAACACGGACATCTCACACTGATTGACATGCGCACGCATAAACACACACACAGACGGGCGCGCACGCACGCACACAGGGCCCTCAAATTCCACTCAAGTCTGGATTTATTACACCCTTGTAGCTTTTAGCACACTGGCATGCTAAGCAGCTCACAACACCATGACATTCTTTTGATCGGCAGATGTGTAAATGGATACATGGGAGAGACACGGAGGACAGGTGAGAGGAACAACAGCCGCTGATGTCGCAGAAAAACTCACCATCCATGAATTCTGTACATATGGATATCCTGTTCTCCACAAAAAAAGCACTGAAGAAAGTGATGATGTAGGGTGAGTCACACTGCAACAAGGATGAAAGAATGAATAATTGCAGAATAAATAAACAGTACACCGAATTACTGACATAAAACCAAATTAAATCATTTGTTTTTCAGTTTTTCTAGACAATTTTTTTTTTTTTTTGCATAAAATATACAAATAAAACTTCCTGGATACACCGTTAATCTGGCTTTGCCATCAAGTAGTTCAATGAAATGAAACTGACCTTGTAGAGAATTTCTAACTCTGACATTATCTGCTTCTGTAGCTCCACAGTGATGTCAAGAGGAATTACCTGTTAGAACAATGCAAAATACAGGAGACAATTTATACTTTTTTTTTTAACACTTTAAAAGAGTTCCTTGGTATCCTATAGGTTTTTGTCAAAGTTCCGCACGGATCAAATATAGCCAAGGGTGCATGAGGGAGAAAATATTACCCGATAGTAAGACATTCTTTCTCCGAGGTGGGCTGGCACCATGGATATGAACAATAGGGGCGCTTTCGGAAATTCACTCTGATGCCCGTGCACTACTCTGAGGGCGTGTGTGTGTGTGTGTGTTCGGAGAGGCAGAGCGCACTTCCCTCCTGTTAATTTCCAAAGGCATCTTATGTTCTAAACAAGGTGGACAACTCCGGTCCTCGGGGGCCCCTATCCTGCATGTTTTATGTTTTCCGCCTCCGACACACTGATTCAAATGATCAGGATCGTTATGAGGCTTCCGCAGAGCTTGCTGATGAGCGGATCATTGGAATCAGGTGTGTTGGAGGAGGGAACCATCAAAAGCATGCAGGATATCGAGGAACGGAGTTGCCCACCCCTGTTCTCAACCAATCAGCAGCTCGCTTCAATCAGGACCGTGTGGCGCACAGGCGCACCCCATTAATCCATGCAATGTGAATACATCTAAAGAACACTTGGCGATATTGCTCACGGCTAATTCACAGTAAGAGTAATAAATCTTTGAATCGTGGCCGCCCCTGAAGTCGGTGGGTCGGGAAGAAAATGAGCATCAAGCAACAAACTCTGGTGCTCCTTTGAGAACCATACCAAAACTGTTATGTTCACCCCTGATTTTTCTCTTATCTGTAGTCATCATTGAAATAAACATAAAGTTTATTTTGCATTTTCATTAACTAAGCCAACTCCTTCAGTTTTAATCAATACGGAAAATAGTTTCAGCCCCGAAAAAACATTTGAAATAGTGTTGGTGGTATGAATGAGTCAGTCTTACCTTAACAGCTAAGACACGCTTGCCGAGTAGATGATATGCTCTAGAAGGACAAAAAAATACCACAGAAAAACTGCATGTCACATTATGCTTTGTGCTCTTCTTTCAGACTCATCTTCAAATATTGCATGGATGTCCTTTCACGCATTGAGCACATTAAGTTGCCTTGTGCGACATAAATACTTTATAATAATACTAATTTGACTCATATACACATAAATCAAAGTGGAATAGCCAAATATATGGACACAAAACTGACTTCATGAATACACAGCGATGTTTATTTTAGCCCCGAGAGTGTTTTTGACCGGTAGTGTCACGTTCTCCATGAAAGAGCAATTTTCACAAAAGGCTGATGTCCTTGTTTTCCTGTTGATGTCTCAGTGTTGTTCTAAACAACAATCAATATCAGCTAAGCATGACTGCTGCCTCGTAATTAAAACGAGGATGTTAATTGAGGCTACATCGCAGGGGTAGAAAAGTTAATGCTGAATGAGCAGGTTGCGCAAGCCTAAAAAGCTATCAAACAAACTACCTGGAGTCTTCCCATTATCCTAGCCTGAGTTACCAAGGTTGTGGCTGAACCTCCGTGTTCTAATTTTATTACAATTTTGCTTGAATGTCATTCTTTGGACTATTGATTGGTCTCTGAACAGAGCAAACACATTAGACCACTTGCGAGATGTACTGCAATAACTTCATGCTAAGAGCTATGCGAAATATTCAGCATTTACAACGATAATGTTAAGTTTTGATTTACAGTTGACTCCATCAGAAGGGTTTACAATTAACAATGGTTATTACTGAGGTTGTAGATTGCGGTACTGCGAAACTACAATGCATCATACCGAGATCTGATGTATGACAAAAGTAACTAACTGAAGCAACCGAAATATTATATAACACATCAGCTCTCGTACTGGTCAACAGCAAATTTTAACAGAAGATGATAGGTTGTGTTATTATGTGTGCCTAAAAACATTTTTGATGCTGATTTAAAACATGTCTTTACTTTATGTTTTGTTTATTTATTTATTGAACATATAATCAGATAACAGAAACTCTATTCTTAGCACATCGCGTTTTTGAAGTATTTTGCAATACGTATTTTACAATGCATTGTAATTTATAGATAGGACATTTCAGAAAAAAAAAATACACACTTGCTGAACGTAAACCTTAATTAATAAATATATTACCGGTACTATAGTACATATTAATTAATTAATAATAATTATTATTATTATGTTATCATGGTGTGCTAGAGACATGAACAAGGGCAGATTCACACCGCAAAAACAGATTCATCTAGAAAAGTTTACTTGCATCTCTGGTTAAAAAAAATAAAAAAAATAGAAAACATTTATTGAGCAGCGTTATATTAAACAGTCGGTATTGATTAATTAATATTTCTTTGACAGTGTCTATCAAACCTGAGCTTTATTAACTTAACCCTAAAGGCAGAATAATTGAGACAGCTGATTATAATGTGCAAGTGGTCAGAACCTTCACTGGTGGTCAGTGGCATTTTATGAAGCCCAGATAGATTTCAAATTGACAGCCATGGAATACAGATCTGAGTCTTAATTTTTTTTTTTAGGTACATTGTTTAAGGTTGTTATACTGAAATGTCCGAGCGGTTATACTTGTAAACTGGGAGCACTTACTTCTCACTTGGGCAGAAAGTCAGAATTTACATCGAAATGAATAAAGACTCAAAGTCATCTCTTTATTCATTTAGATGTACGTTTTAAAGGCTGTTAAAATGAAATGCATCATATTATGAGGAGAGATTTCTAATACTCTGTCCTTTATATCGATATACATTTGAGTTGACAGTAAATTAAACACACTGCTTAGTGTGTAACAATCTGACTGTGAAAACTGATACAGTAATACGAGTATACGAACTCTGAAAGACAGAACCATAACCTTAAGAATGGCAGAGGAGACGCATTGCATTTTTTTTTTTAAGTGTTATAAGGGGATGTTATAAAGACAAATATATAGTACAGCTTGGTTAAAGAAAACTGTCCTTGACCACCTCAGGGCTTAACATTCCTGTATGAATTACAGTGACAGGCCAGTGACAGCGGGAGAGATGGGGACAAGGTTACATAGCAACCCCCATCACTTCCCCCTGATCTGACCCTAGTAAATGTGCCTCATTGCCTGGATCTTATTTACACTCAAGCTCCTCCGTAATAAAAGCTCCATCATGCAGTATTCATAGGCCCTCTCGCAATGTGTCTCAAGTTGGAGCTATATGTTAGAAAGACTGGCCTTCTGGATCAGGGCTAATGCACTACTTTTACACTGCCACGTGCTTGACGGGCCTCCATTTTCTTCACCTGACAGCTATTATGGCTTCACTTATGACAAAGAGAGGCCAAATGCTAAACACAAACATGGATGCGAGTACAATATGCATTGAGAGATACTTTGAAGTTCCTTCAGAAGACTTTGCGAAGAATAGCCCTGACAATACACAACAAGTTAGGAAAATTATTGTATAGCTATTTGAGACTATATATTCATTATTTAAAATGCGATCAGATGACATTTTAGAAGTTGCTTGTCTCTCTTGATTGTGTGCTCATCTGCGCATACACACAAAGGGAGGCGGATTTTAAAATGATGCCCTTTGAGGTACAGCATCAACAAAAGTATTACGTAAGAAGCAAACCAAATCAATGAGATACAAGGTAGAGGAGAAATTAACCAAACAGGTTGGAGTCTTCAAATTAAAATCTAATCAATGTGGTGACAAAACTAATTCGCGAGAGAATACGTAGAGACTTAAAGAAAAGTGTCTTAGTGTCACTGCCACTGTCACAGCCGCGCTAATGTGCTGCTTTTAATTGCACTTCTGTATTCAAGAGTTGAATAGACCGTCTGTGTGTCCTTGTAATTGTATTTATAAGACATAGAGTCAGTTAAATTGGTGGATGGGATGGAACCCTGAGAGAGTGCCTAATAAAATAAATAAATAAATAAATAAAAAGCCAGACACTGATGGATGGCCAGGTCAGGTCTTGTGGCTTTAGAGAGTTGAGGTGTTGGTAACATCCAATTGAGTCTAAATGGCTCTGGGTCATAAATGGGTTAAAGGGTTAAAAGGTGGGGAGCCTTTAGTGATGTCTTTACACTTGATAAGCACAACAAAAACTGGACCTGAGCATTAAGGCTGAAGGCCATAGGGTATAGTCTTTCAAAGTCTAGATTTAATTAGAAGTCTAACTTGTCAAGCGTTTCAAATGAAATATATCGTGACAATATTTCAACCTTTTTTTAATTATTCACATTGTATCATTTATCCATTTTCAGGTTGTATTACTTAAATCTTGACTTACTTTGTGTTTTTTTATGTATAAAATGTGCTTTTACAGTACAAAAAAAGCTTTGCTTCTACTATTAAGTACTTTTTAACAAAACAACGCGCAACAGCAAAACAAGTTCTCCTCCCAACCATAAAATTTTCAGCACCAAATCATATGGATTTTCTGCTGAGCTAAATTGACTGAGAAGTTGTTGGATTTGCAATATTGGCCTTCGCAAGTGTACTGTAACCATTTGTACCACTGAGCATCAACATTCTGTTTGTCCGACAACTATGAGAGATTGGACTTTAATGAAACAATCTCAAAGCGATAAAAGTCAAATTTGTTTGGACTGAGACAAGAGAAAATAAATAGACAGCATTGTGGCCTTGCTCGATTGGAAATTTACTGGGTTTGCTGTGGATGTGAGAGAACACTTGGCTGAGTCAAGGTTAGTTGGAGCAGTAATCAATACTTCAATCTCAATAAAACAGCTCAATGTAGGTGGATTGATGGAAAGAGGAAAATAGGGAAGGAGGGGGTAAGAAGGACAGGAGCAACATTCCTGTCATAACTTTAGCTGCTAAAAAAATGCATCCGTCTAAACAGTGAGGACAGAGCTGCTCTACTGTATCATGACAGATAATGCTTGGTAAATATGGGCCGATTAAGTCAATCGCTGTCGACCACATCGCATATTTGTTAACTCTACAACAGAATAAATACAGACAACATGGCCTTGCATGATAGAAGCTAAAAAAAAATAAAAAAAAGTGGGGATGGGGCCTTGGGGGGCAAACATGGGCAAAGAAGTCAGCCATTTCAGTGTGGACAGCCAGAACTAGACAGGATGTGGAAAGCACCTCCTGCCAACGCCAATCCCAACAGCTCGGAGGATCAGCATGTATCTTTTCAGCATCTATACTCAACATTGCGCTTTGGCCTTTATAGTATCGGTATCTTATTGTGTTAGCCAGGAAACACTTACTTGTAGACTGTGCCTCCATTTCCTTGTCCGAGCTGCTCTTGGTATTGGATATCTTGGGCATTTATCTGAAAAATAAAAAGAACAACATATACGGTAATGCTGTAGGCACAGATACCAGTGTGCAAAGCAAAAGGCAAAAGGCTTTTAACAGAATGAATAACTGTGTTGTTTGCTGTTACATTATTGTTAATAAAATGTTGACATTACACTTTAAACGTAGATGATTGTCAACAAAATGGAGACAATGGTCTTACCAGTTTACTTCTAAACGTTTCATCATTATTTCACATTGGAATCACGGTTCACAAACATAATCTGTTCCTGGCCCAGAGCCAAGTTATGTTGACCTTGTTTTTATGGGTTTAGTTTAAAAGAAATGAAAAAATAAATGAGCCCATTATTGCAACTTTGTTTTCTTCGGCACAGGGGCTTCTTGTGTCGAGACGCAGAGCGGGTGCTTCCTGCCCGGCGTGTGCGTGTGTGTAAACTGCAACTGTTGTTCTGTACCAATTCTTCTATGCTTGTATGGCCTGACATATTATGTAACTTTAACGCTAAGGACCGCTGCACACTGTACGAGGCAAACCCGACTTGGAACGGACCATCGCAAAAAATAAACACCCACCCCCGCACACTTGCCGATTATATGGACTCGCTACGATGTCAATTATGCGAGCCTGTATTGTGTTTTGAGGCTCCCCATACAACATGATGTATCACTGTGTATCACCTTTTTTTTTTTTTTTTTTTTTTTTTGATGCACAAAAAGGTAGAGTGTCAGTCAAGGAACACACAGAAGACGACATGGGTGAGAATTAAGAGCAAAGTATGGATATATTGAAAGCTCGCTCCCATTCACTAGAATGGACTGGCAAGGTGCGCACCACCCACATACATTTTTACCACAAGCTTCACTATTTCATCCGCAGATACATATGACATTTTAAATATGGTTATGTATTGTTGCAAAGCACAATGTGTATGTACTGATGATACTATGGCTTGGCGGCACGCAACTGTTTCGCTCGCATCCGGAAATGGACATTGTCCTGCCTTTAAGCCACTATCCCACTGTTGTGTGAGAGAAAGCATGGCTGAGCTTTCCGCGTTGATCCTGCGACTAAGGCAATATTAGTTTGAAAATGTTGTTTGCGAAGCAATTTTTGGGTGAACTGGGTCGTTTGTGAACCGAGGTTCAACTGTACAGAATAAGGAGCCGTACAGGCAACTAATTGGGTCTCTCTGCATGTGACACAAAAAGGGAAAGAGAATTAATTCACTTAAATCAAAACACACTTACCTGTCCAGTTGTCAAGATCCTCTTTAGCTCAGCAGATGATTTCTTTAAGCTGAATCACATAAAACACAGTTGTATTGAAATAAGTATTGCATCTTTCAGCTGAACCTTTTTCCCTGAGCTTACCTGTTGTTGGCCATAGCGTCTGTGACACCATGTGGACAGTCATTGGCTGGGTTAGGTCTTGTATTAACCTAACAATTTACAAAGCAACAGAAGGAATTGGAGCGACATACACTCAAGATAAAACTTCTTCAAAACACGAGTACTGAAAGTTTAAAGGGAATTTATATTTGATGAATGGGTATATTTTAGCTGGAAATGATTGCAATTCAATGGCAAAACAGTTAACAGCAGTGGCATTATATTTAAACATTACTTTTGTTATTATTTGCATTTTGACAAAAGGTCCCACATTTTTGATATCCCCTCACCATTAATTGTCAATTGAACATTATTTCAGGGTGTTATTGAAGTCGGTGGCAACAGTTTGTGATGGCAAACGGCCTTAAACAGAATCAAGTCAGTTTTTAGGCTGCGGCACAAGAACAACGCAGAACTTCAAAATATAAATGTACCAAGGCATTGACGTCCATTTATTATTTGGTAAGGTAAGGTTTGTTTTGGAGTTGGCCTTCTTTCTGCATTAGCCGCGTTACTATCATGCATAGCATAAACAATTGTTGCTGTGGTTAGCTTGACCACTACTTCAGTGTACACGTAAATAAGCAGGTACTCAGGACGAGGGAAAAAAATGCCTGAAGCACTATTATTATCATTATTATTATTATTATTATTTATTGACCCTTTATTTCGAGGTACCCGAATTACTCGAGAACTTGTTTTCATCCATAGCTCAGTCAGCATTTGAATAATTCTGCATTCAAGTACATATAGTAAAAATCTTCTTAAGATATCAATAACTAAGACAAAAGTTGGGACATTAAAAATGTCATGCTTCACTAGGGACATTGTTCCTCACATCTTTTCAGGCGTAGCCATGTTTACTCCAAAGACAGGAAAGAATAGACAAGAGACTACTAGGGGAATACTGAAAATGACTCTTTTAATTGAGGTCAAAAGGCAGGTGTGTTGGGTCCACTAAAGAGAAGGAATTTTCTCTTTAATTAGTGCCCAGGAAGACCTAATTTAAACAGCACACACGACTCTACTCAGTCAATTACTTTTATATTAACATGAGAGAAAAGAAGTGAGAGTTGACCAAAGGTTTTGGGGAAAACATCATCTTGTCATAACAGACCCTTGACATTCGTTGTCCAGTTGTTGGGAGTCAAAGCGCCACAGAGAATTCAATAAATAAAGCCTGTATGTAGTTGCTCATGCATTGGAAGATTGGGGGAGGGGGGGTCATATTCAAATGAAAAAGTCTATAATATCGAAAATTTTGATTGAGGACATGCCTTCAACCAACTAGTTGCGTTAATATTCAATAGCAACATGTGACATTTTTGATGAAGCAGTGAATGTCTTCTGCATAAATACTACAGTCATATCAAGCCTCCTCCAAACAAAAACAAAAAAAAAAAAAAATAGACATGAAGGAGAGCCTTGACTGCAATTGACATTTCAATAAGTGGAACACAATGTTACCAATCCATTCACTTCAAGACCTCCTCCTCATTCTGTGTAAGGCAGCTGAAACAATTATTGAGATAGGTACCTTCAGGCCATGTATGTTCCGGATCCCCGGAGTCTTGCCGGCTGAAACAGTAATTGACTAGATTGAAGAACACATCACTGGGCCATTTACAAATGCATCAGTTCAGTTTTATAAAGAGAAAAAAAAAAACTGAAATGAAATGAGGGTTACTTTGAAATTAGCTAAAGAAAAGAAAGTGATAGAGCTGCTGGCCTCTTGAGACTGCTGGTGGCTTGTAGGAAGGAAAACAGTTTCAGGCATTGAAATGAACAAGATAGGAGTGAGAAAAATATGTATACCAGAGCGCTGAGAGACAGAATACAATTCTTTGTCACTAAGCCCTTGGGGCTTGCTTAGATATGTGAGAAAATGACATGTGGATCATTTGGAAAGGCATTCATACTGAAAACATGACATAAAATATGGGGAGGCTTTGTCTGAACTCTGAACATAAGTATTAAGTTCAATTTACCTTGAAGTGTTGTACAGTAATCGCCACAACGCTGTTCACCAATCGCTATATTGCAGAATGATCTGTTCAATGTATCTCGTTTTATACATCAGAGAAATACTTATGAGATGAAAATCTGCAATTTATAGCAACCATTTTTTTCGTGAGAATGACACGCTCCCCAGCTCGATGGAGGACTCAAGCCTGCGCTTTTACCTGCATGCAACGTGTGCTCAACAATGCATGTCATGGCCAGAGAGGCTCACATATATAGCATAGTGCATAGCAGCGTGTTTCAAATACATTTACAATGTGTTTAAAAAGGGAGCTTTAATAACTTTAAATGTGTTTAAAGCATGTGGGAAGGGCATTAGAAGGCTTAAATGATGAAAAATAAATCCCTAACATGGTCTCTGTCTACTGCGGATTTTCACCTCTTTTGTGTGAGTATGAAACGTAACTCCCGGGATGAAAAGGAATCGCTGTGATTGGGTTTTTATAAAATTGGCACCTGAATTTCATTATTGTCCAGAAGTTGCATTGATACTTACAGCTACTTCCACCATTTCCTTAGTTTTGATCACTGTTCAAGAGATTCACCTCATTTTAAGTACAGTCCAATAGGCAAGTACCGTTTTAGAAGGTGTCCTTGAGCTAACATATTAATCACAAATCTTTTGCAAATTTGCATTCATGATTAATTACAATCATTCCATACCTCGTGGAAATATCTGAAGAGGTTCTGGAAGCTGTCCATTCATGCGTTGCTCATTCATTGTACTGCAGTACTAAAGTTGAAAATAAAGTCACTGTTACAAGCTTTATCTTTCACAAATACTTTCAAGAAGTGTGCTAGAATGGCATAAAACCCCATTACAACAACATCAAATGGCTAATCTTCACTTTAGTGGATTCAAACTATGCAAAAATGCTCAATCGCCATCCAATGAGCTTCCGAAACGTGCGCATGCTGCGTCGAAATCTGTTGCCGATGAGCACTAAAGCCCCGTGGGCTTGTTGTGAAGGAGTGTGGTATTAGCCTTTTCTCCTCCAGGTCAACAGCTCACCAAACACTCATATCCTACAGGACTAACACGTGTAGACACACTCGGGAGCCTCTCAGACACTTGCCAAGCCAATGCAATAATTGATGTTTCAGTTAACCAAACCATCTGTTAAAGTGAGGGTGTATGTTTTTGTGAGTCTGCGCGTCTCCTTTCTGGAGGAGCCTTCAAATCAACAACAATTAACACTGTGACCTCGCTGCAGTTACAGTTGCAAACATGTACAAATTGGCGTAGGTTTTATGTACATGTGTTAATTGTATCTTTTCATTTACACTCCGGCATGAACCCTCAAGTCGTTACACAGATATGTAAATGCTTTCTCGCTCATCGCGGGGGAGGGACAGAGCGATGGAGGACGATGGGCCCAGCTTGGATAGAAATGGATCAGAATGGCTACCCAAGTGGCACAGCTGTTATTAAAAGGCCTATTTATCACTGTCACATCCCTCCTCGCTTCCAGCTCTCCGCTGTTGCCCTCCAGCATTCTCACTCGTCCACTTCTGAACAATGGCCCTAATACCAAAAACATGTTGTGCGTGTTGGGAGGGCGGTCTTCGCGTACCTTTAATTTTCCGCTCAGCTAGCTTATTGATTAAGGCGGCAATTACCGCCAAATCTGTGGAAGGTGTGTTATTAAAAGACATTCTCCATTGTTGGCCAATAACTAAACTGTGTCCAATCCCAAATACAATCGCTCAGCCTAAAGGGACAAGAGCGGGGAGAGGGTCTCATCATCATTAGCAGGGCTGAGGGGCGATGGGAGCAAGAATGGTGGAATTAGAGCCATTACCTCCAGGGGGAGCTGATTGAGGAACAGATGAGGTCACATGGTTTTTTAGCACCTGACAGAGGCCAGTCTTTAACTTTGAACAGGGGCATCTGTCTTTCAAGGTGTCCAATAATGATTAGGGATGCCTGCAAGACTAGTGGGTCTCACAGGAGCATGTAGCAATCAGTGTTTTCACTGATGGCGATACCTTTCATAATAAATGTCCTCTGCAGACTGATGTTAATTAACCACTGAATTTGAGCATTCATTTTCAGCAATGAAGGGGAATGGATTTTTTTTTGGGGGGGGGGGAGCAAAAGTAAAGCAAAAAAATGAATAGTGCCAAGATCAAAGATTTTCATTACGCATACAAACAATCGGATGAATTATAGAACTTGCGGTCTGGGCATAAAAACTAGGGATGGCCCAATCAGATCATGTGATCAGAATGCAGGCCCGATCAGGAGGTTTTCAGATAATGGGATGGGGAAGCTCAGTTTTCTTCATTTCCTGAAATTTTATAGGTCACAAAGTAATCAAATAATCCCAAACTATACATATCTTGTCAAATGGAGCAGTACCGGTAATATCTTAATTTATTTTTACACAATGTTCCATTTTGTTTATTTGGGGGGTTAGCAGTCTGTATGTTCAGTGGTCTCCCTTTGCGCTGCAGCAAAACAGTGTTTGGAGCAACAGGGAACACAAACTATGTGAAAACACACAGGCTAAGCCAAACGGTACTTCTAAAATAGCCTAAATCTGCCTTACCTGCTAAAAAGCTGCCTCACTGAACGGCATCAGAGGCGAGAAAGAGACAGGCAGGTAAGCAATTGTGACACGACCAAACGACGTATCTTCAAACAGAAGTTTAACAAGTGTAAATTATTTGTTGACAAGCAAGCTTGTTCCCCACTGGTTAGGATTTAACGAGGAACAGGATTGAAGACCCCTGGGCTAAAAAAGAAAAAGAACTCTCGATTTCATCAGTATGTGTGTGGTCGACGCCTGCACTCGAGATTGTGAAGGTGTTGGACGAAATGATATTTGCATGGCAACACACTAAAGCTGAAATCTGATTGGGCAAAAAAAACAACATAGACAACTGAAGACGCGTGCTCAAGAAACACGATATGAAATGAAGGCAAAAGACTGTTGGAAATAAAATGTTACCATTTCAGGTAAGTTGAAAGTAATGTAGTTGGTGCTCTACACTAACTTTTGCATTGGTAGCACTGGTAACTGGAGCATCGGAATTTTTTTCCAGCACATACTGTCAAGATAGCCACATTTGCTGGCATACTGGTCGCAGAGTCGAACCCTGGGAGGTCTGTGCTTCTGCTTGTGTTGTGGGCCTACAGAGAAGGTTTTGAAGGCCCTGATGGCACATCATTGCCTCGTTCTATGTTAATGCCTATACGTATAGGCCATTCCATAAATTGGTAACATTTGCATCCCCAGGAAATAAAATGTATAAAATGCACTATACAATTACATGAAAATACATTTTTGTAAAGCGTCCTGCACATTGGTATGCACTGTGCTTGATGTCAACATTCTGTTAGTATGGCTAGTTCCTGTATTTGCTGAATTTATGTGGAAAAACCCATGAAGAGTTTCACTACAAAAAACAATGACCAAAAATAAAAATGTCAGAGAATTTGATGAATACACTCTTTGAGTTGTTCAATATGCGTATCATCAAAATGTTAACTTGGTCCCTCCTGTCCAAAGAATCTGAAAAAGAACCAAAGCTGAAACAAAGTGCTGAACATAAATTAAAAAGTTGAACATAAACATACAGTGCATACATCGATTTTCTGTACTGCTTACCCTCACTGATAAAACAACATAAAGCAATTAAAATTATCAAAAGGATAACACCCAAAGTCAATCAAGAAAAATAAATAAAACACTAAAGCAAGGGCAGAGTCTCATCCTTAGTTGAAAAGCCAAGGAACAAAAATGGGGTTTAAGTTTTGAAAATGTACTATGACAGGTTCATTATCATCAATCGTAGCAATGACACATGACCATTGTTAGATGCACATTGGAATACGATTTTAGCATGCAAAATATGTAATATATTTGACTTATTTTACATAATCAGTCTGCAACTACACCAGAGTATGGTACAAAAGCGACCTGAAGACATTGTCGGATAGACATGGACCAGAAAACCAGAAATTTGGCCTGTGGGTCCCGCAGAATTCGAAGCTGATGGGGGGTAAAAGACATCTACAGATGAACGCAGATTTGGAGCAGCCCGGGGGGGCCTGCTTCTTAATGAGGCAAATCTTTAAGTACTGAATAATAAATAATCAAAAATCGACAGCCATTTATCTGTCAGTATGTCCTCCTCGCAGAGAGACTCATCACACATCATTACACTTACTGTCCGTGTCATGAACACAAAATAGTGTGTGCGTGTGTGTGCCTGTGTCGTTGGAGCAGAGCATACAGAACTTGCTAAGATACTGGCACGTGTATATTACCAAAGAATTGTTGGACACTGACATTCAAGTAAACACAAAAAAATGGAGTCTAAGAGCCCACTTCACACATCTGAGGTCTCCCTATGGCCAACATGGCCTTTCGCAAGTATTCAAGCAAATCGGTGTCTTCTTCCGCCATGTCAAGACTATCGGCAGTCCTTTTGCACGCGGCAAAAGGAACGATAAGAGGTGCTTCGATTTGCTGCGAATCAAACCGGGTGTGTTCACGCCCACAATGGTGCAAAATGCTGCTCTTTTTTTAATTATAATTCGCCACGCCGCACCGGCTTGCACGAGACTGTGAAAATGTCAAAACTTAGTCCAGCCCGCCCATGCGAAGACTTAGACCAGACTTGCACTGGATATGTAAATAGCCTATGTCTTTGGAAATGTTCTGCACGTCTGACTCCGTGATTGCCTTGCTGTTGTGTTGCTTTCATACAGAGAACAATGTGAAAATGATTTTGCTCAGGTTGTATGTTTTATTGCAGGAATTAAACTCGCTTGACGCAGTTTTGAAACATAGTCCTAAGAGAAGTCGTAAAAGTTGCTAACTTGGCATCACTGGTTGTGCAATTATCTTCTCTCTATTTGCACGTAGCTAGGACACACTTTGAACTACAGGAGCCGCTTCATGAAATAATCCCCACTCCCCAAAAAAAAGACAAATCGGCCCAAGCAAGAAACGTGTATCAATCAGATAAACTCACACAATGAAGCAAGTATTAACGCCCAAATTGCTCACACACTCACAATCGCGTGTGTCAACAAATGACATCATGCAGTAAAGAGTGTACAATGTCAAAAGGCATCTAACAACCAGGTAAGAAACTTTCCAATGTTTTTCTAGCAAGTTGCAACACAATTCCCAGTGTCACACCATCGTGTCACTTTCACATGCTGGTGATTCTGCTGAACTACTATAAATCATCTTTAGTGTGGCTTTCTAGATGGCAACAATGCACAATTTGATTCCATTTGACATGGGACATTAGTACATTGTAGTACAGTGTAACATAATTATGTGACACCACCGTGTGTTTTTACTTCTTGTTATATTATTCTTGTACATCTCGTTATCTGTGTGAACAATCTGTGAGAATGGATTTCTATTTTTAATATCCAGTTATAAGGATCCGCATTACACTGTAGTAGGTGTCCTTATGTTTTTGCATAATTTAATAAAAATCTGAAGATATGGCTGATACATCATTATTTTGTGCCACAATGAAAAACAAATGGAAATGCATTCATTCCTGTACTTACATATGACAACATGGCTTTGAGCTCTTCATCGCTTCTCACAGTGATTCTGTCACCAACCTCATCTTCATCTAAATGAGATATGCAGGTAGTTTCAAATTTTGAAAAAAAATTAAAAACCGATGCAACCAGTTGTAGACATGACATACAACCACATAAAGCACCCAATTCAACACAAAGTGATATCAGTATAACAAAATCGGCATGTGCAAAACATGAGAGAAAGCTCTAGCTGTGCTCTGAATGTTAAAATTACTTACTCTGCAAACAATGGTAAAGTTTCAATATACTTACATTCAAAGGCAGTGACTGTGGCTTCAGGCATAACATCTCTGATTGCGCCCTATAACACAAGATACAAACAACCGTCAATGAAATAAATCCAATAACTGATTGATGAGAGAGAGAGAGAGAGAGAGAGAGAGAGAGAGAGAGAGAGAGCGAGAGAGCGAGAGAGCGAGAGAGCGAGGGAGAGAGAGAGAGAGATCTAGTTTGAGCAACAGTAGCATTGAGATCTAGTTTGAGCAACAGTAGCATTACTTACCAGCAAGTCACTGAAGTTCAGCAGTGATGGACAGTCGACAGAAGAATCCATGTCCCCTAAAGGAGTTTTTATTCGGATTACAATTGCCTCGGCGTCCATTATGAAGATGCTACTGAAGTAGATCCTTAATAGGAAGACGAGAAGAGAAGCTTCATAACAACACCTGTCCAAGCTAACGAGCTAATTTCCTGTAGCGGTATGCTAACACATGCTAGCATCCTGTTCAGTCCATATACTTGTATTAAGTCATGCGCACGCGTAAAGGAAGATAACAATAACCTCGCGACAGTCGGAATCACGTCATAATTGTATTACAAGCCAAGCAAACGCCCAAACATGTACTGGTAAAGTTTTAGCGTGTTATATTGTGGATGTTTGGCGATGAATGTGTGTGAAAGGAAATCACAAGTGTCCCAGTGGTAGCACACAGTCTATATCCGTTCAGTTCGTTTCAAATTAAAATACATAGACCCGAATCAAACGTGCTTCTCGTCTGAATCTGGAGCAGGTTCGTCATGTGAAACAATTTCTCTGCGTTGGATCAGACAAATAAATCAATGTACTTCATTCTCAATCAGCTGACTCATTGTGGTCCTTATCACATTTTAAAATATTGTTGTGGCAGGAGAGGAGGGTGAAATCAATGCACTTTTCGTAAGAACAAGTAAACACAATAATTAATTCTACTTGCTGTGATAATATTAGGATAGGCAGCACAGTGGGGAAAAAGTGGTTATAACATGTCTGTCTCACACTTCACACAGGTTCTGTGTTCAGGTCTCAGCTTCTGCATTCCTGTGTGGACTTGAAAAACATTACTTACAACGTAAAGGGACGGTGGGGCCGGCATGGCCATGTTTTCACTAACAAGTTCATTTAAATATATTTTTTGATCAGGAAAATGAGAAGAGTTGTCATTTTCTATTTTATCAATACATTTCGGAGAAATTGGGATATAAGTGACTCCATGAATAATGCCTCTTGTTAATAAGGAGAATGGCCGCGCCCCCTACCGTTCTATTCTTGTTCGGTCGGAGTCACTGGCCGAACAATTACAAACTCTCCATTGGAAATCATTGTACTTTCATTGCTTATAACGTCCAAAAACAATGATCAATTGGCACCAAAATTTATGTGGACATCCTTACTAATGACCACTTCAGCATATCTAAAGGATTAATCTTTCCGTGGCCGTTTTATATGAGAATGAGGATATGTGAAAGTGAGCAGAGCTACATAGATTTATGCTGGGATGAGCGCACACTGCTTCTTTGCTAACCCCCCCCCCCAAAAAAAACACTGCTTCTTTGCTGATCACAGTTAGGACGGGCGAGGCATTTAACTCCAGTGAGGATATTTACAGAGACTGAAGCGGGAATGAGTAGACGTGGACATTTATTTGGATGAGGAATTCCCCCAGTTTTTCGACCGGCAACACGCCGTCCATATGGCACGTAATAGCCGAAATGGTGCGTTCCAATGTGGCCACACTCGGTTGTGGAGTCGGATGCGCACGTTCAAGACACTCCTGGTGTTCGATGAGGTCTTACCTCACTCTGACGCCGCTTCACTCTCCCGGCTGCAAGCGGTGTCGGACAATGCACGCGACTGCTTGGGTGGCAACCCCGCGACATGAAGACGCAGGCTCATGATCACCTCCACACGCTGCACGGACATTAAGGAGCTAATGTTGTTGTGCTAACGCCTTTTGTTTTAACGGCCTGAAGCTAGTTGTTGCTATTAGCTGTACCGTTATTCTACTGTTAGCCGGGGAGAGAAGGGGGGGTGGGGAAATAAAGACCCATGCTTGCCTGATTGCTTACCCACTGCCAGTCGCCCGCTGCCTCCCGAGAGTCGACACGAGTTTAGCGTCGCTAAATGTCCGAAATATAACCAGGGGTTCGTGTGTGCATTCATGCTCTTGTCCGCTTCAGCTTGTGAAAGTGGAGGAGCAATCGCCACAGTATTTTTGATTTTGTGGAGGTGATCATGACGAGATCACGTTTTATGTCAATAAATCCAAACTATTGTGCAGAACACTTTTATACTTTCTCAGGTTGAAGTGGACAAGAGTAGTAATGTGCATTTGCATTTTGGTGGCGATCGGTCACTGTTTTAGACAACAGAACTGACAACGCGAGCAATATTACCACGCTTGGCTCCCTCCCGTGACGTAGATCGCTGGGACCAAAAACATAACATAAGCCACGCCCCAAAAGGGGGCAGGTCAATTTGTCGTAAATCTATTCACAAAAAAAGACCTTAAATCACAACAGAGTCTTTTGGGCGGACCACTTTAGTATTGATGTCATTTTTACATGCAAACCTATTATATAAGTGCCAATGTTAAACTCACCCAAGTGTCTTTTTAATCTAAGGGTTTCTGTGGGTATTTAAAAGGTCTTAAAAGGCATATAAACCATGAATCTAAAAACAAAGGCCTTTATTGGCATTAAAAAACATTAGCAGATTATAATAAATAGTTTATGTTTGTAAATACTCTCAAATCTTAAAATAAATTAACATTATGAAAAAAGTAATAATAGTAATTTACCCAGAGACTCCAGTGATAACTGGTAACATAACGCAATCACGATAGCGGAACCAACAAAACAGTGATGTGGTTCTAGGTGGGACTCTTAAGAGCAGATCCATGTCATTTATGGACTCGAGCAACTTAAGACAACATGGAACACTGGAAAACTGAATTTAAAAGTCTTGAATGTAACTCGCCTTAAGCCGTAGGAACCCTGAATGTATGACGAGCAATTTAATTCCTGCTAAGAAAAAGACAACATAAATCATTTTCCCACTGCTTTCCATATGCCAAGCCAAGAAGCAAGTTTTTATCCACGTTGGAAACTTTGACCGGAGCTATGTACTTCCAAGATGCAAATATTTGTATATATATGTATATAGTTATATGGGTGGCCACCCTGAAGGCGTCAGTTTGCTTCCCGAGCACTGCCAAGGTGCCCTTGAGCAAGGCCTGTAACCCTGCTCAGGGAGCATCACTGTTTGTAGTTTGCAGTTCTCCATTAATGCATTAGTGTTGTGCACGTGTCGTCTATGCGGACAATGTCTGACTGCCTTCCGCCACAAGTCAGCTGGGATGGGGTCCAACTCCGAGCGACCCTAAATAGAATAAGTGGTTATAGAAAAAGAATAGATGAGCGACTTATGTTGTTTCGTGTACTCCTAAATTGAACATATTTCATACTTGAACTTTTTGCTATGGTTAATTAAATGAGAGCCATAATATTGCAATGACCCACTCTGAATTAATGTTGTTACTGTCACTCGCCTGTGCCAACTTTCAGGGTAAATGTCCATTGATCTCCATCTAATGCCAACATTAGTGCATGTCTAATTGCGGCATGCGTAAGACAAGGTAGGCTATCAAGTGCGCTGATTAGTGCCTCCACAAGCAGTGGCCTCTGATGAACAGCAGAGGATCTATTTGGCCCATTTGTCAAACATGTTCTCCCGGGGCTTGACGTTAGGTCCTTCTGCTTTTAATGGCAAGCGGGATGAAGCTCAGTCAGCAATCTACGTTATCAGAAATCAAACTCCTGACTTTGCTTGGACGAGAAAGTGGAGGAGGAAGGCCGGCATTCACTGTCTGGTAATTAAAAGTCATTTTATCAGACCTCCTTTCTTGGCTGTTACCTCTTTTCTTCCTATTGACAAGCTGCTTAGCACAAACGGAGTCCGGTTTGACTCTAAATATATGAGGCACACTTTACTTAACTAGGATTCAGTGGAGGAAACAAGACAAGAGGGAAACATTGAAAATATTGTGCGCAATGCGTGTTTTTAATTGCATGCGCTTCCTTTTTTGTTGTTGTTGTTGATGTGATAATTATTTCATTCGCCGTGCATTTGTTGGATTGTTTTCTTCATCGATTGGAGAGCCAAAGTGAGCGCTGTCTTCTGTCTTCTTTCACTGTAATGCTGATCTAGGAGATCTTGAAACACTATTCATCTTCTGCTTTTAAGCACTGATTGCTCTTCCATTTATTGACAGCTACATCAATCGGCTGTGTCCCTCAACATAAATATGAATTATTCAAAGTCGACATGCACATGCGCGCTTGCGGTTACTTACCTCAATGGCAGCAACGGCGAGGAAGTTGTCACCGTCTTAAATGAGCTGCCGCAAATTCAACAAAACTACCTCTCATGTCCAAACTCTGCCGTCCAGATGTGAAGCCTCCTAAAATGGAGATGTGTCTCCTCAGCCTTGAAGCCTGAAGCCTGTTGTTTATTGACGTTGTTTGAGCAGCAAGTCAGATCGATACCATCTCACTCAGATGGGCCTTCAACACGAACGCTCCAAATTGAGGTCAGGGTACGGAGAGGGTTATGGCACGCCGTCAGCCATGAATCGCCTGCCGTCGTTTGTCACACCTTCCTGTAAAGTTCACCTCAAAGTTGACATGTGATGAACATGAATGCTTTGAATGATTTGAAGGCGATGCGGTTTTCACGTCCTTCTCCTTTTCACTTCATGTAATCAAAGTCACAGAATACATTCTGAGGCAGCTTCACCCAAATAAGAAGTCTAAATGAAGAACAATTGAAGGATAATAAAGGGAACAGAATAACAGCGTATTCTCGCAAACTTTCCCAGGTCCGAAACAGCGTAGGCGAGAGCGTGTATCAGTGTGAGTGTGGGAAAAGCCCCAATAAATGTACACGATGTTTGTGTGAGTAGCTCTCAGCTGGGAGAAGTATGCTTTAGCTGCTCTTACTCGTGTTTGAGATTCACCTCTCAGGCCCCCTTTATGGCAGCGTGTTCTCTCTGTTGTTTCTAATAAAGAGGAAATATTGGTGCCTTCCTGACCTGCTCATAGGGGCCATAGCAAGATTTATGGGCTGTGTCCTCTCCACAGAGGCTGCTTTCGAACTGTGTCTAACATAAATAACAACACCACAGCTCCACTGGCTCTATTTTTTCCCCACTAAAGTGACTTTAGTGAATGCTGAATGTGTTGTTTTGTCCACATGATACGATGACTGGAAAAAATTGGTTGAAGCTATGAAAAGTATCAGATTGTACAGAGAGTCTTGATTCATATTTTTCTTCAAATTATGTTGTGCGGAAAAAAAAAAAAATCACGACATGATGACATTTAGTGTAGTGCTATGCAGTTGTAAATATACAGAGCACCTAAAAGAACCCCCAAATGATATCTTTATCCTCATTTCTTTGCATTTGAAGAGGAAGTCAACGCAAAAAAATTTTTTTTTCAAGAATATGTTCTATGCAAGCCCACTAGTTGAAACAGGGCATGCTGATAAATATTGAGTTTGTGAAATAAGTGTTAATCTACTCGTTTTTAGCCATCTCTGGGGGCGGCCATTTTGTCTTCTGTCGACTGAAAATGACATCACAACTGCTCACAACGACCAATCACGGCTCTGATTCAGAAAACAGGTCAGCCGTGATTGGTCGTTGTGAGCAGTTGTGATGTCATTTTCAGTCGACAGAAGACAAAATGGCCGCCCCCTGAGGTGGCTTAAAAAGGGGTGGATTTTGCTCCTTAACTCATATTCCACTAACGCAAAATTAATCAGAATGCCGTGTTTCAACTAGTGGGCGTGCATAGAACATATTCTTAAAAAATTTATGTTTGGGTTGACTTCCGCTTTAAAACCATGTGGATTTGATTTTTTTGATCATCTATAAGTAGCTAATTCAATTACCCAAAAAAATGTTACAAATGAATAACGCTTAATAACAAAGACCTTCTCCCGCTGCTAACTGTATAAATGGAAAACAAGCATTGAAATGTTAAAGACATGACAAAACAAATAGTTACTTGCGTATACGGCTAAGTGAGCTGCAGTGGTGTGAGTTTACAGTGAATGTGCAGTAAATGCACATCATGGGTGCAGCTTCTATTTGAGTGCACGGTGTCAGGTGGCCTGTTTGTTAGCTGAAATATTCATTGAACACATCAACGGAAAGTCGGGCTGCCTTTACAGCAGACAACTACATGTCAATAATTGATAGGGAATAAGGAACGGGTCATACTGCGGAGGTGGTTTGCTGGTGCTGCTGCTTCTGCAGTAAGTGATGTTTTTGACCTTTGCTCAGTACCTTTTCCAATTTTGCCTGTGAATAAAGTGGAAGTTCGATAAGGAGTAGTAGCTGAAAGAGTGGTGCATTCTCAGTAACTTCTTAGTCGAGTCATTGTTAAAATTAGCTCTCTTTTAAAATATAATTTTTAGGAAATGTGACACTTCATGGTCATGACCCTTCATTGATCACTTTTCTATTAGCATGCTGAAATGCTTGTCAACATAAGAGTAATAAAATACCAGTATTTAACTTGACTATTTTTTAAGGGTTGGTCTTAACTAGCCTGAACATAAAAGTAATAAAAAGCTTTAAAAACATTTTTTAGGTATTAATTGTCCTATACAGTATTTGGAAATTTATTGAAATTGCTATGCTGACCTCTGTGGTTTGGAAGTGCTGTCTGATCAGAATCAATAATGCATTTAATGCTTTTTAAATAAATATGCAAGGGGAAAATGCAGTTTCTTTCTTTCTTTCTTTCTTTCTTTCTTTCTTTCTTTCTTTCTTTCTTTCTTTCTTTCTTTCTTTCTTTCTTTCTCTCTTTCTTTCTTTCTTTCTTTCTTTCTTTCTTCCTTTCTTTCTTTCTGTCTCGTAATGCTGGTCTTGCCTGTCAGATGAAGTTATTTCACCTTCTAAAGCTTGGATCCCGACGACATGTCGTCAGGCAGCAACTGTGGGCATCGTTTAACTTGAATTATTATTACTTCAAATTTTATCCGAAAGAATACACTCCCACGGCCACAAACATGTTGAACATGCACAATCAAACACGATCAACATGAGGGTTGTATCAATAATAATAATGATGATAATAATAATAATAATAATAATAATAATAATAATAATAATAATAATAATAATAATAATAATAACACTTTTATTTGTCATGAGTATTACGGTATTATGCCTGGATTACAATTGCTGTCTCTAGTTATCTGTAATAGTTTCAGGTGATACAATGTATTAAATATGAATGAATGGTTGCTGTTTGCACAAAATGCCAATTGTGCACCTATTAGCACAATCACATCTTATTTCATTTTATTTTTAAATATTTTTAATATACATTTTAAAATTATTTTCACCCCAAAATCCTACATTTTTTTAGAGGGGTGATTTAACTTAAATGTCGCTTTTACTTTTACACAAGGGAAGTTTTCAGATCTTTTACCACTATAATCATTTGCAACAAAAGGGTATGCCGAACTAGAGAGTAGATGTGACATACACATCTTACATTCATGATGGGGCTATACAGTGTGTGATAAATAATAATTGAAATATTCGTCTGATAAAGCGCGCGCGTGCGTGTGTGTGCGTCTGGCTCATTGTAGGATATAACAAAGCAGGGCAAAGACAACCTCCAGGGGGCTACCTGGACGTGGCAGCCCCTGCTTTTTCATTAAAATCTGCAATCGTGCAGCTGTGTCTCCATTACACAATGTGAGACAGAACCAGACAAGGGCAAGCGTTTCGACCTGGACCCAACCTTCACATTTGCTAGAACAGATCTATTGGTCTTCTCCATCTCATGTTTGAATGCAAATGGACGCAGACCGTTTTGAAAGAGACATTATTGTTGACCTTGCTGCGTTGTTTTCTTAAGATACCCTTGAAGTGTGAGCAGAAAAGTGTCAAATCTGCCCAATTGTAAAATCCCCAAAGAAAACACTTTAATTGTTCAGCGTTTCATGGGGCAGCGCTCAGGGGGTAAAATCAGAATTAGTACATTCCCCGGACTGTCATAATTATGTTGTTCAGAAGGGCCGCAGAGGTACTGAGGTGAGGTCATTGAAATGCATGAGAGCAGCCTGCTCTGCTGAGACATGAGAGTAAAGTTGCTTCAATGTAATTACAGGTCATAAGTCACACACAAAATAGTAACTGTCAAACACGGTGACGCACATACACACACGCTTACCTTTGGTTGATGTTGGTCTGCAACATTTGAAATTTGACCGGGTGGTCTTGACTACAGAAGAGTACTTCATTTAAGTCCATCTGACACCACCTCTTAGTGGTGGAATATAGAACTACAAAAGGAAAAAAAAATCATATATACAATGTATATTATGAGAGCTCATCTTAAAGCTACATTCAGATAGATGGTTAGTTTTAGATATGCAAATCAAGTGTCAATTAATTTCGGGTTCTATGAGCAATATTTTTCAAGTTTGATGTATTATTTAGAGGAGGTAACCTCTACCTGGTGAAGTGGTGTAATTGGTTCCAAATGATTGTGGCGTGGCAGCTGGCCCCCTTCGGTTGAGTCATTTGTTATTGCCTCTTGTCTTTCCTGATGCACCGTGCAATTGTGTCAGATCCTCAGGGGTCGAGGGTCAAGCCTTTAAAAGGGAATTACTTCACTGACACAATAAGACATGACAGTTTATTTGACGTCCTACCACCACTTCACTCTCTTCGTATATCCCGGCCGGCACTGCATCCTTAACTGCTCTCCTGGGAGCACTCTATGAGTGTTTGTGTGCGCGTGTGTGCGTGAGTGTGAGTGAGTGTACTCTATTGTTTTATCTCTTTTAGCGTTCCTGTCTTTCTCATACACACCAAAAACGTGGGGTTGTTTTCCTAACCCACTTGCTGGGTACAGTAGCAATGGATTTTTGAGCAGGTTGAGTTATATTTGCCCAAGGTTGGGATAATTATTTTGACCCAGCAGATCTAAGGAGTTGAAGCTGGTCACCTTTTTGGTGTGCACTGAAGTTGAAGTAAATATAATGTCACATTCTGAAACAACATTGGTGGTGGCTGAATGTATCAGTGGGGAGCACTATTGACTTGGACATGGGGTTCAGGTTTTAAATCCCAATTAGTGCTAACGATAACATCCAGAGGGGTGACTTGTTCCCAAACCTGGATTAAAATTGGGGCAAACGCATCACGCGAGTGCTGTGGTGGCTCCTGACTGGGGAAAGTTGCGGCCTCTTCTTGGAAAATATTGGTCATAAAATTAGAACATTTTTTAACTACAGCTATACTGATAACCTGGTAATACATTTCTTGGTGGCTTTAGCTCATCAGTTTGGAGAGTTTTTACCCCTTATCGAATCAAAATCTTGACCCAACGTGCTTGGTAAAAAATAACCTAGCATTGGTTTTTATCCCTTTTGGACCCAGCGCTGAGTTAGTTATTTCACCCAGCAATTTTAAGAGTGTGGGTTGAAAATAACACAATTTGGGGTTAAAAAAGGACCGATCCACTACTTGGGTCAATTTGACCCGACATTCTGGGTTGTTTTTTTGCAAAACAACCCCAAAAATGGGCTGTTTTGTACAAAACAACCCCATAATTTGGGCTGTTTTGTACAAAACAATGCAAGAAGGTGGGTCAAATTGACCCAATTTGTTGATCAGTCCATTTTTTACCAGAAAAATTGTGTTCTTTTTAACCCAACTGTTTATATAAACCGATTAAATAAATAAACGACATAATCAAGATACCAAGCATCGCGTGCGTGCGTGTGTGTGTCAGCACATGTGGAACAACGTGAGACTGAATGATTGATACCAGGCGCATCCGTGTGTGTCATACCCAGGGGGATTCGAAGAGGCCGCACAACCAGTTTGGCAGGTCATTATCACTGTGTCACACAGCAGCTGCATGACGACTTCTTCCTCTGAGACAAGAAACACAACATTCGCGTCTTTCCCTGGGTCATTGACGAACGCCTATCCGAGCCAATCAATTGAGCAATCAATTGAGGGCCAACTGGCAATTCCCTGCCATCAATATGGTCCTTGTTGCATGGCTCCAGAAGTGCCACAATGGCTGTGGCACTTAATGAAGTTGTTAATTGCTGTGTTAAGCATTCTGAGGTACCCTCCCAAGACAGTAATGGGGAGTGGCTGAACAATTTGGCCATCAGCAGCACTCTGCTAAATTTAATCACGGAGAAAGTGATCACAGTTAGCCATCGCGATGATGGCAAAGGCCAAAATGTGCACACGCCTTGCCGTCAGTGCGGAGGAGAGACTTTGTCCTTTGCCTTATTGCTCTGAAAATTCTGCGTGTGTCTTTTATATGATTGGTTGTGTCCGTATAGGATTTATGGATCAAGGCTGTTGATTGTGGACCAGTGCGTAGTCCGCCTTCCACCCTCTGACAGCTGGGACAGACTCCAACCAGCATATTCAATCCATTGAAAAAAATGATGAATGGATGTTAGAGGGAACTGACTTATAGTCATAACATGAATTAAATCTTATCTTGCAGTGAGGTGTCGACTATCAATTGAAAAGATATTATGCACCCACTGGCGACCTCCGAATATAGCAAAAATGCAGCCTTCAATAATAATAAGTTTACAGAGGTACAAGAGCTATTTATAACATTTTGCCCCTTTTATGTACAGTAGTTAAATTGTGTAAACAAAATAGATTATGTTTCTAAATGCTGTAATGAGTGTGATTATGCACCACTGAGAACTGCAACCACAATAATAAACATCTTATTCAAGCAGATTTTTTTTTATACAGCTCTTCTATTGGATCTCATTGCAAATGTCTCGGCCTTTGTGCGTATAAAGAGCATCTGAGAGGTAACATTAATTGGTTCCCATCGCGTCATTTGTTGATAAACCCAATTCAATTCCTTCCATTTCCTTGAACGCTCAAAACTGTGAATGAAAAAGCTCTCTCTGCTTTGCAGCGTAGTTAGAGAGAGGCAATTAGAGGCCCGAATGATATCACGTCCAAGACCATTTAACTCACACGTATGCAAATGTTGCCAAGGCACGAGCGCTTGTTCCCGAGAGCTGCGAAAGTAGCGTGGCTCGCAGTGCTTTGATAAGAAGTGTGATGGAGCAGGGAAAGTGGAAGTCAGACAAACAAGCGCCACCGCTGCTCCAGGCTCTGTGAACAGGCTTGCCAATGATTAAAACAGCAAGGTGTGCAATAAAGCGCGTGGCAAAGTGTTGCCTTCCATATGGGCCCACGCACCCCAAGGCCGTGGCCACCTATTGAGCCCCTGTGTATGCCACTGTCCCCCCTTTTCCCTTTTTGCTTCCCCTTCTCCATCCCTCCATCCCCAGATGGTAAAAACAATTCTGCAGCCCTCTGCCTCTTCCTGCCTCTACACACCGCTCCGCAATCACAGTGGGGCCTGGCTGCAATTCAACCATTTACTCCAGTAATTAACAACACCCATACCCCAACAATTGCAGCCACCGCGGCTCCCGCGCTCCAAACAAACACGAAGAAACACACTCACAAGGCTGTGTCAGACTGTGAAGGGAAAGCAACGATAATAGCGATAGCAGAGCAAAAATGAAAATGCAAACATTATTAAGAATAAAGGCGAGGACGGCATGTTGGCGGTGCAGCAATGATTATCTCATAATTAGAGGAGACAAAGCGCTCTCTCTATCTAGTGGTAAAACACTGTAATTACTGCGCTGACAGAAAATCAAAGGCTACTTTGTAAGCAGCATGTAAAATTAACATTTTGGGCCCTCTAGCTGTATGTCCTGATTAGAAACATATTAAATCAATGCATCGCTAACTGCTGTGCATAAATACGTCCCCTCCTGAAGGAGGCTATAATTGCGAGAAGCGGAAATATCGGGTTCCAATTTCACAAGGATATGGCTTTTATAGTAATTTATTGTAATGACACTATTAGGTAGTAAATGCACACTCCTATTGTTATCAGCTAAGTGCGGTTTCAGATGGAATGATGATCAAAGCATGCTTAGCTTGGATTGGTGGAGCATCCTTCAACTAATGAGTAACTCACAAGCAACCGTGTGTATTGTTGTAGCTAAATCCACTTATTTTACGGCGCATTACAAACCATCTGCTTGCTTTACTGTGCTATTCTCATCACAATATAGGGATGCCGCGCACTGTGTTGCTCCAACCCATCTTATGTTACTTTGCAATTCAAAAGTATACCCTCTGTTTCATTGATCGGACCATAACACGTTTTCCCAAATGCCACTCGGAAATTTCAAGTCTGTTTTTCTTTTCTTTGTAAATTAAGCCCGCGCGATAAAAATGGGAGATTATTGCTTACATGAGACGGTAGGCTACTTGCCAGAAATTCCTGCAGCTCCTTCAGCGTTGCTGTCAGCTTCAGAGTTTTCGTCTTTTCATCCATTTTGGAGCGACATCCTATTCTCGGTCATGTCGCCGCTGTGCCATATTTGACTTGTTTCACTGTGTTCGATAGTATATTTATCGCTTTGGAAATTATTTTGTCCTCGTCTCCTGTATGACAATGAGTAATGACATCGCTGTGATGCTGTGGAAGCTCTTTGGGAGTCATGGCTTCGTGCTGTCAAGCCCACTAGAATGGCTGGAAATTATTTGGCTTTATTTAGAGGCACTTGAAATGGTGGCAGGGGTGTGCTGACTTCCATTTAACATGAGTTTGAACGGGATTAGGTAATTATGAAAACAGCCACATACCAAGTAACGCCCAAACTTAAACATCCATCCAGCCATCCATTACCCAAACCACTTATTGTCTAAGTTATTCATTTGTACTTGCCCCCCCCCCCCCACCCTCTCTCTTTTTTTTTTTTTTTGTTATAGGTCACTCAACGATTAAGATGTTAGCCGAGTTTGGTTTTGGGCCTCAGAATGAGATCGAACCCTGCAAGTGTAGCCTCTAGCGACCTCTGCTGTACAGTAAGAGCGCTGCAACAAAGAACTTACATCGCATATTTGAAGACTAGGATAATGAACAAACTCATTTTTTGCGTGTATAAAAAATAGTGCACGTGGCACCACATATTCTGGGGACAAACATGTGTAGCAAACTCCTCTTTAAGGAATATCACGGCATACATTAAATGGAAAAACGTCTGGAGTGCTGAGCTCCAAGGCAGTGTAAAAGCACCACTTGGACCCTCATTCATTTAAAGTAGGAGCTTGTAATCTCCCCCAAACACTCCAGTTGGGGGTGCAGGTTGTAACGGCTGTTCCTCGACTTACCATCTCCCCAAAGAGCCCTTCGGTAGCAAAGCACCGAGGCGTGATGCGATCGCGCCGTAGTCGTTTCCCTCCAGAAAGCTTCCGACTGAACTCTCAATAATGAACTATTTCTTGCCACCCCGAAGGCCTAAAGGCTGCAAGCAAAGTATTAATATAACCGTATAGTTAATTTAAAACAAATTTACATCACTGTGTTAATTATTTAACGGCAACTTGGAAAAAAACAAGACTGTAACTTCTTAATTATTCTTCTTCACACTGCATTTCCCATGCACATAGCCGCCTTAAGTGCAAATAAAGCCTCCCATCTGTTTGTAATTACAACTACATTATTTAAGACATGGTGGCTAATCATTTTGACTGCACATTCGATTAAAACTAGTGCTGTTATGGCGCATTTTAAAAATTCCGTACAGAGAAATGTGAGCAGGAAATACAATGAACCGAGTCTGTATCTAAACGAGAGCGCGAACAAGTACTAAAGCTCATGCAGGCAAACTGGCATAATACTAGCTCCCAAACAGCCCATTCCAAACGCGTAGCACTGCTACAGAGCTTCTCCTCTGCGGTGATGCTTTTTATTTGCCTAATCCCCAAATTCAATGATGTTTGACGCAAGAAATGTTAAACCGCCTGTCATCAAGCCTGTGCTCTCATCAGGCCTTTTTTTTCCCTGTGGTGTCCATGGAATAGGACAAGCATGCCGCATGGCAGGCCGCTTCAATAAAGTAGTCGAGAGCCATCACATAACGTGACTATAGTGCGCTTCTACGAAAGATAACGACATTATGAACCCCGGGGCAGTAGAGAAATCTAATGATGGGAGGAGGATGGCAAAGCCATGTTGCCAGAGAAGCCAATTTCCAGATGTTTAATGTCCAAATGCGCACGGCTCAGTGAGGAGGTAGGCTTGAGAGAGGTCCTCATTTACTTCAAAATAAAGCACTTTTTGACAATGTTCCAGGAAATGGGGTCTGAGTGAAGCATAAATGAAAGCATTTAATTAACAGGCAGAAACAAACAGTGAATCCTAAATAAATGATCAACTATTCCTCCAAAACACAATTAAATTTCTTTTTCTTTTTTAAGAATTAAAGGAAGGTGTTTAACTTGCAGTATGGCCTAGTTAGAAGGAATCTTCATGCAGACATCGGGCGCTGTTTTTGCCGACAGGTGCACTGCGCGCGGCGTAAAAACGGGCACATTTTCATTCAAGTCTAGTTTACTGTGTTTGGGAATTTGGCAGATCACAGTAAGCCACTGGGCGGACCTAGAGCAATTTCTTTTGCGCACATGACAATTCGGTGACAGAAAGTAGACCACTTAGTAGACAGCTAAAAGCAGGGCTAAGTTCTGGAGTAGGTGGTGTAATTTTGCGATTTTTTTTTTTTTTGGGTGAAAATGCGATTTGGGTGAATTTGATTGAAGCACAGGCAAACAAATTCTGCGCTTTGCTAATATCTGTGCTGGATGCCATCATATTTCATTCTTAAATATAACAACAGATTGCCATCAAACATCATTGTAGAAATCAATTTAGTGAATGCATTGTCATCTTTAATATAGTTTGTAAAGCATTCCCCTGACTGTGGCGCGACTGGTGACTAGGAGGGAGATGCACAATCGGGGGGTGTAAGGCCGTCTCCAAAGCCGCTTCTCCATTCGGCCTTGCTTGGTCACTTTTCCATTAGACTTTACCGGGGCCGTGCAGTTACAATTGAACTTTTTGAACTCCTCCGAGGTGGTTCCGGTGCCGCCCTTCCCAACTTCACCAAGGCAATTGCAGAACAGAAACCTACACGACACAAAGGCAAGAGTCGATAAAGCTTTTTTCCATGGATCCTCTGTGTTTGACTGTCTTCGTGTCCTTTGGAATGTTGATTCTCTCTCTGGCAATTTGACCCTTTTTGTGAAGTCAAGCCAATCACACTGAGCTCTTGCCTCAGCCAGATCATCGCCTTCCTGGCTGATTGGCAGTTAACACGCTCTTCCCACGTTCCAATCCCATTTCCACCGATCGAAAAATTCTTTGGCCTCAGAGACAACCACTTTTTTAAATTTTAAAGCGGCCCACACAGAGTTACAACAATGTACAGTATTCTGGATTCTTATGATCTGGATGGAATTTTGGGAAGTTCACCCATGAATACTTTATAGGTGGTACTCGAAATACTTTGCAGTAGGATTGCAGGGTATCTGTGTTAAAAGAAGCTTTTGGAGTGCAGGTCTCTCACGGGAATCTTCATTTTCCTGAAACCTTTGAGTTCTTCCAACTCATTCCCTGGGAATCATTTGCTCACCTTTCCCAGTCTAATTGTTTTATTCACTCTGGTAACTTTCCCTCGATCAAAACAGATGAGTTATCCAGCCCTTTGGGGTCCAGGAATATTTAACTGTTTTATATTTTCTTTCAAGCATATTCTTAACTTCCAAATCAATTCAAATGTTTGAGCAAACCTGATTTTCCCCACCAAACATGAGATAACAGAACCCTGCCAATAAACAGGAAACAAGCAATTAACCCAACTATCCCCCCGGAGGCATTAATCCAGTGTGGAACTCGCAGGTACCCAGTTTGCTGGCATGCAACCTCTTTTTTTTTTTTTTTTGGCAGCAGGGACTTTGGTGTGAAATGATGGAACATGTGGCAGAAGCCGGCAGAGGCTGGCACGACGCGAGGAGAGAACAAGTGCCTGAAAGCTTCATTATGTCCCAGCTGTTGGACTCGCTGTCGCCCTTAGCAAAAACAGATGACAGAGTGATGTTATTGGCTAATACGACGTAGACTCCTTGAAAACAGACATTTTTGTTTCTGTTTAGCAAAGTTTAGCAGGTTATTAAACGTGTTGTGTGCTCAGTTGACGGCCACTCTGAGATGTCAGCGTGAGAAACTGGTATATGAATTCCCACATTTGTGTGATTATGCATTTACTTTACGATTTCATGGTCAAGGCACACCCGATATAAGAACTGTATCAATACTACCGATAGAAAATAGAAATAAAAAAAGAGTGGAAAATTGTCAGACGTCATATTTGTTGCACTTAATGTACTGCTAGCGCCTATATGAAAATATTTGATGCTCGGGGACCTATTTTGGAAGACTGCCCCCCGTGCGCTCGGCGTAAAATGGGCCTAACTTCAGTTTCGTACCAGCACAAGTCTAGTCTAGTGTGTTGCACCTGTCTAGGTGTTCCGGCGGCGGACAAATTTAAGCAGCCTCGCCCCCGACACACCTTCTAATTTGGTGACAAATGCGCTCTGCGTAAAAAGGGGCACAATCATCATTTTGGTGAAGGCCAATGGTCTAGCTCAGCGTGTTTGTGAAGATGCCTTTTGCCTCACTGGGCATTTCTACCTCTGCCCCCGGCGCATCTTGCAATTTGGTGACAAAAAGTTGATTACATTTTCGACTGACTATTTTGGTCTTTTGGCAGGGCTGGGCATTTTACATAAATTTCCCAGTCCGTTTATCACGTCCGTCTGCGGCCTGGGAATCCTTCCGCCATCCGTCTTGACGCCTTTTTTGTCCGGGCAGACCAAATAGTTATTTACGAATACGGATACCTTTATTGTCATTGTGTTCAGAGTACAACGAGATTGTGTTGCTTCAATTCAGTGCACGAGATAAACAACAATAAAATAGACTAAAATAACACTGAGCAAATGTGCAGTAGATAGAATGAGAATGAGCTACGTATGTAAAAGATAATATAGGTAAGGTGCTCATAGTGAGTTCACAGTTGTTGGCGGTAGAGGCAGTCATGTGTGAGGGTTCAGCATGTTGATGGCGCTCGGGTAGAAGACTGGCAATGCTAACTTTGGGATAAAAGAAGCAAAGTAGTCACACACTTGCGAATCCTGGCCAATGATTTCCAAGTTGAAATCTTGTCTCTCTGTGTTTTTTTTTTACATTTTGAACTTTTCTTATTTTCTCTTTTCTTCCAACCTGGTGTTGCGCTGGCAGCCGGCGAGACAGCTTGTTCAAGTTGAATGCTATTAGTTCTGGTTCAGTACGTGCAGGCTCTCTCTACACCTCAACAACACCTTTCCACCAAGCGCGGATTCCAACCACCATTAATCAGAGTGCTGACAGCCCATGGATGTCAGTAAGTATATGTTTCCTTCGCTACCGCATTCTTTTCTCTCTTTTTGCCTTCATTGAAATTGCTCTCATGATTGCACATTCCACGTGTGCCTCTCATCACAATTCAATGCTGATTTCTTGCTCGGATCTGCATTATTGCAAGTCAGTTGGGATAGGCTCCAGCTCATCCGCATAATGAGGACAAGTGCTGTGGAAAAGACTTGGATGGACTGGGTACTTATCTCACCATGTGCGATTAGAACTACATTATTACTAGTCAATCAGAAAAACTACAAATAAAGACTGCAACTATATAATGTAAACTGCAGAGGAAAAGCAGTCGGCACTGCTACGTTGCAGCAATAAAGACTCAGGTTGGCTGCTCTATTTGACTCTCAGAAAACACCATCTTCACACCACCCATCTTTTTTTCGATGCTGCTTATCCTGTTCAGGCTGGCAAGAAACTGGAGCCTATCCCACTGACTTGGACATAAAGGCATACTACATCTGTCACGTGAGGATCTGGGGTTGGACCCATACGCAGACCTGACACATAACTTATAGAGTAAAAAGTCTTTATCAATGAAAATACAAAGTAACTAGAGTGAGCTGAAACTGGACGAGAGTTTGCATCCTCACTCGAAGAAGGTTTGACGTACTGACAATGTGTCACTGAGTAACTCAAGCTTATAAACTGTTAAGACATTAGGCCTATATGACATAATAAAGGACAAAGCATAAAAGGACCGTAGTAACTGATACATCACGTAACAACCAGTCATAACAGTACCCCCCACCGCCTCAGGGGGCACCACCTAGTGCCCAGAATCTAAAATAACAAAAGACAAACAAGAGCAAAAATCGAAAACATAAAATAACTCAAACTAAATAACAATGAATAAACCTAAGTAGAGATCAACAAGAACAAAGTAATTAAACCAACACCAGGAAGCCAGCTTGACTTGAATTAAGACAGCAGTTAGACGCGACACAAACGCTGAACCTACAAGGACAGAAAGAAATCAATAAACCAAATACAAACACACGAGACAACGAGCAACACTGGACAAGACACAAAGCGTATAGAGGGAGCTGACTGAGTAACACAAGGGATCAGGCAAACGAGCACAGGTGGACAAAACCCACTTGACTTGGACTAAGACAGCAAACAAACGCGACAAAAACAATGAACCAACAAAGACTGAGGGAAAGCAAGGAGCTAAGTACAAACTGACGAGATGAGGAACACCTGGACAAGACACAGAGTGTTAGATTCGAGGGAGCTGATTGAGCAACTCAAGGGATCCGGTGACCGAGCACAGGTGGACACAATAACTTTGATTTGAGTAACTCAAGGGATCTGGTAAACGAGCACAGGTGGACACAATCACCCGACGAGACAGTCACATATAAAAGAATCATGAGCAAAACATGAAAATAAATTCCAAAATAAAATTTAAAAACAAAATCGACAACAGCTCGGAGAAGGCCAAACAAGAGGTTCTTGCCGAATCCAGGAGGCCAGATGACAGGTTCTTGACGGGGCCAAACCAGTAGCCGTCCAGAGGGCCACACAGGGGGTGAGGGCAGCCTCAGGCCTTGCGCCACCGTAGCAGAATCTGAGGGAAGCCACAGAGCTTGCGACGGTCGGCCGGGTACACAACTGCTCAGTACGTTCTGTCACCCGAGGATCGGGATTTGGACCCCTACGCAGACATGACACGGAAGTTGTAGAGTAAAAAGTCTTTATCCACGGAAATACAAAGTAACAACAGAGAGCTGGATTGGAGGAGAGTTTGCATCCTCACTCGAAGAAGGTTAGACGTACTGACAACTTGTCACTGAGTAACTCAAGCTTATAAACTGTTAAGACATATTAGGCCATTATGACATAAAAGACAAAGTATAAAAGGACCATAGCAACTGCATAGCAACTGATACATCACGTAACAACCAGTCATAACACTACACCCTGGTCACCAGTCACCAGTCAATCACTTTAAATTATCACTCTTTGAAAAGGATTATGTATTAAGTTACAAATGACAATCAGTGGATGCTGAAGAAGTAAACAGAGAGCAAGAAAAACAGAGATAACAAAGAGATAATACAGAAGTGTCACTGACTGTCATTATCTCTGACCTTTTACGTTGACTCTGTGTTGATGTTGTTCATCTTTGTGCGCACTTGATTTCTATTGATTCAATCAACAGACTGCTCGAAACATGGGATGCACACGTACCGGTAGTCACTTCATCTCAATTAGTAATCGCATGGACTCACACAGGCCACCAACACCGGCCTGTGGTCATTCCTCAACGTTGCAGTGATAAATGACGGCGACGAGAGCTCCGTTTCAGTCCATATTCCTTTAGTGCGAGCGATGAAACGTTTGCCCTTTCCGGCCATTTCAATTATCATGTCTTCATACGTGTGTGACTCTCACCGAATTTCACAAGAAAATCGAATTGCGCGCTGTGTTGACAAGTTGCTGCATGTCCAAATGGAGACGTGAGGAACAGTGTGATAAATCTTTTGTAATAAAAGAAAAACCGAAAAAAAAATCGCTCACCGTTGCTCGTAAATGGACTGCAATGAAAAATAGATGAATAAATGAATACAATATTTTGGGTGAGGGGGTGATATAGTGGTGTGAAAAAGCATTTGCCCCCTTCCTGATTTCTGTACATTTATCACATTTTTCCCACATGTTTCCCATCGTCAAACAAATTGAAATTTTAGTCAAAGAAAAGACAAGTAAAATGCAGTTTTTAAATCAAGGTTGCCATTATTAAAGGAAATAAACAAATCCAAAGCTACCTGTGCCTGTGTGAAAAAGTGATTGCCCCCTAACCCTAATAACTGGGTTAGTTAATAAATCAAGCATTTTCATTTACTGGCAATGAGTCTTTCACATCTCTGTGGAGACATTTTGGCCCACTCTTCCTTGCAGAATTGTTTTAATTCAGCAACTCTGAAGGGGTTTAAAGCTTGAACAGCCTTTTAAGGGTGATGCCACAGCATTTTTATGAGATTCAAGTCTGGAATTCGACTTTGGCATTCAGAAGTTGACTTGCTGATGTGTTTTCGATCATTGTTGTGATGCAGAACCCCAATGGGCTTCAGCTTGAGGTCACAAACTGATGGCCAAACATGTTCCCTCTGGATTTTCAGGTCAAGAGCAGAAAGAATTCATGGTTCCATCTACACAGTAAGTCATCCAGGTCCTGAATTATCATAGCAGCCCCAGATTATCACACTACCACAGCCATGTTTGACTGTTGGTATCATGTTCTTTTTCTGAAATGCTGTGCTACATTCACCTAACGAGACACATACCTTCCAAAAAGTTCAACTTTCCGCTCAGTCTCTTCCTCATTTTGAGTCATGAAAACTGAACGTAACTGAAGCGAGGGAGGCCAGCAGTTCTTCAGATGTTTTCCTGGGTTCCTATGTGACCTCCTGGATGAGTCATCGCTGCGAATTTGGTGTAATTTCTGTTGAATGGCCACTCCTGGGAAGGTTCACCACTGTTCCATGTTTTGTAAAGTTGTGATTCGCTGGAGTTCTAAAGCTTTAGGAATTACTTTGTACCGGTAACTTTTTCCAGACTGATAGATATCAGTTACTTAATTTCTCATCTGTTCTTGAATATATTTGGATCTTGGCGTTTCGTTTTGTTGCATCTTTTGGAGATCTTTTGGCCAAAATAATTTTCTCGGACAGGTTCTAATTAGATGATTTCTTGTGTGAACAGGTCTGGAAGTAATCAGGCTTGGTTTGCAGTCAATGCAAATGAGCTGAAAATATGATTAGCCACATAACAATGGAAGCTAGTACTTTTTCATAAAAGCTCAGGAAGCTATGAGCATCCAACCCTATCCTTTAATAAATTAAATCACAATTAAAAAATTGCAATGCTTTTTATGTTAACTTAGGTTATTTTTATTTGAGCTTTACATTTTAGATGATCTTAAAGATTAAAGTGGGTAAACTATGCAACAAAATAATGATTTTAGAAGGGAGCAAAATCTTTTCCATGGCACTATAGTTCAGAGGTCGTGGGTTCGATCCCGGCCCCGGCCTCCCTGTGTGGAGTTTGCATGTTCTCCCCGTGCCTGCATGGGTTTTCTCCGGGTACTCCGGTTTCCTCCCACATTCCAAAAAATACATGCATGGTAAGTTGATTGGACTCTCTAAATTGCCCCTAGGTATGATTGTGAGTGCGGATGTTTGTCTTTCTGTGCCCTGCGATTGGCTGGCCACCAATTCAGGGTGTACTCCACCTACTGCCCAAAGACAGCTGGGATAGGCTCCAGCACGCCCCGCGACCCTTGTGAGGATAAGCGGTATAGATAATGTCTGGATATTCTGACCAGACGAGTTAGAGTGGTACGCGCGGATTTATTTTTACAGCCAGCAGAGGTCAGTGTAGCGTTTAAAACCGTCATCATGTCACTTAGTGTGGACAAACAGCAAAAGAATTTGTGGGAGCAATGGCGAAATTTTATTTAACCCAGATTCCCTGAGGGTATTTAAATGATTCAACTTGGACTTAAGTTCTCTATGTTTGAATCAATATTCGTTTCTCTTTTGTGATGTCAAGTGTGGAGGACCAAAACTGCCAAAATCAAAAATAAATAAAAGTGAAATTAAAAACAAACATAAAAAAGTATATATAATTGAAATAGAGTTAAATTCAATTAAATTGATATTTAACCGTATTTATATATTTACTCTTGTATTTATTTCCACATTTATTTTGGTATTTTGGTATTTATTTTTAACTCTTTTTTAAATTTTTGTATTTATTTTTACTTTTATTTTGTAGTAACTATTTTTTGTTGTTCTTTTCATACATATTTCCATATATATTTTTTTAATTTATATTTTCAATTATTTATTTTTTATTTTCACTTTATTTATTAATTTTTGGCAGTTTTGGTCCTGCAGTGCAGAAGGAAATGTTATTCAAATGAGGAGGCGGTCCTAAGCGTGTCATGGGTTAGCTATTCGCCTATTGGTTGATCGATATGTCAGTGCAGTGAGCACCATCAACCTACCCAATAGGGAAATAGTTCAACCCAAGCCACACTAAGGACCGCCTTCTCGTTTGAATAACATTACCTTCTGCATTTCATGCTGACATGAAGAAATGTTATTCTAACGAGGGGGCGGTCCAAAGTATTTGGAACCTCTCACCAATTGGTTGACGACATCCATATTTCGAACCGCCTCGACAGCTTGCGTGGTGGTGAGAGGAGCCGCGAACACTCTGCCGTGACCATGTATATATATATATATATATATATATATATATATATATATATATATATATATATATATATATATATATATAATAAAATTAAATATCAATTTATTTAGAGGTGGGATATGTTCATAATTACTACATACGGTAGTTCTACCTAATATTCTAATATCTCCACATCACATACTGCATTCTGAATGGCCTGATCATTTCATTTTGAATGGGTGACAAAATGCCTGCTATCTATTATGTATGACAATATATTTTAAAGCAGGGGTGTCAAACTCATTTTTGTCGCGGGCCACATCATAGTTATGAAGTCCCTCGGAGGGCCGTTACAACTGTGAGCCCATATATATGTATGATAGCCTTATATTATCACATATACGCAACAAATTGATGGATAACTAGTTTTGAAATCAGAAGCCCGTAAATAGTTTGTTCAACTATTATTCAATGTATTTTAAAGAGGGATTGGTAACAAATGCTTGCAATATCTCATATTGTTGCTGTCCTGTGAAAAACTTCTCCAATTTTGGAAGGAAAAAAAAAATTCACGTTAATGCAATGTCTGTGATACAGAAACACCATTCACGTAAAAATAAGAAAACTGAAAAAAATGGACATAAGTGTTTTTCATAGGACAGCGACGATATGTGCAGTGACGACAATTTCAAAGAAACATGTCAACACACATGATTTGCCTTCGCGGGCCACTTAAAATGATGTCGCGGGCCCGATCTGGCCCCAGGCCTTGAGTTTGACGCCAATGTTTTACAGGCTTCTTTCTACTCCCGCGTCGGCGCGGATGACAACTGCCACATTGCATCACATGACCGAGGCAGAGTGCTACGTGACATGTTGGCGACAGGTCTGCATCACATGCCGCGCGCACGTCAGAAATTGTTGCTGCGTATACGACGCCGCGCGCATTCTCTCTCGTGATTGGTCCGTTATGACACATGTTGCGACATTTGAGGGCAATTTCTTTGTCACCGAGGAGGAGGGGAGCCACCACGCAGCTTGTTCTTGCTGCGAAGCAAACTAGTTTAGCAGCGGCGTGGGTGTTATGTCACGCTCGCGCGGATGTCGCCCGCGGGAGTATTAAGAAGCCTTAAGGCTTTATCTACTTTCTGCCTTTTGTGCTGATAGTCATTTTACAGATGACATAATGACAATGTGTCATCTGTGAATAACATATTGTTATCTACTAAGAGGAAAACATGACTCTCACTCATCATCTCGCATTCACTCCATTGGCAGTTTATTCATATTAGTGTGCAGCACAACAGCTAAATGCAGCTTCACCATGTTTACTTTGAACTCTGGGCTCCACTAAAGTTGACCCAAGTCGGCAGACCTCCGAGCCCAACTTTGTTTATATTCAATCTGTGTTTCTTAATGTATTCAGGACCCAAGCCATGCAGTGATTTATAGGCCAGTAGCAGAATTTTGAAATCTAATCTACACCTGATTGAAAGACAGCGTTCCGGTCAGAAGCCTAGCTGCAGTGTTATGAATGAGATGCAGCTGTTTGATGCTATTTTGAGTAACTGCATATTTAATTCATCCCCGCAGGAATTAAAAATCACATCATTTAGGTACTGTCGTTACAACAAATTGTTGCCATGCTATCAATTATATACTTAAAGCGGAAATCAACCCAAACGTATTTTTTTCAAGAATATGTTCCCAGCAGGCCCACTAGTTGAAACACGGCATTCTGATTAATAGTGCGTTTGTGGAATATGAGTTAAGCAGCAAAATCCACCTGTTTTTAGCCATCTCTGAGGGCGGCCATTTTGTCATTTCTGTCGACTGAAAATGACATCACAACTACGACCAATCACAGCTCGCCTGTCTTCTAAAGCTGAGCCGTGATTGGTCGTTACCTGATCCCTAGGTAGTTGTGATGTCATTTTCAGTCGACAGAAGTGACAAAATGGCTGCCCCCGGAGATGGCTAAAAACGAGTGGATTAACTCTTACTCCACAAACGCAATATATATCAGAATGCTTTGTTTCAACTAGTAGGCTTGCATATTGCATATTCTTGAAAAAAATATGTTTATGTTGACTTCCGCTTTAAGTTTAACAGAGTTCACCTTTGGAGCTGTGCAAACTTTTTTTTTTTTTGTCTGAAGCCCAAATATTTGCCCCACACTAAAGTAGTTTGGAAAGGGGTGCAGCCCATTTTACCCCAAGGGCATAAGAACAAAGTCTGCATTCATATTCCAACCCCTGCGGTGCGTCTGTGAGAGGAGGAATGGTTATGCTTTTCATTAGTCTGCAACACAGCAGCAAGTAAAGAAACTTGATTGTCTGCCTGCTCCGGGCCTGTAATTATTGTTTCTGTTTGCTTCTGAGGACGCTGCCAAACTAGCCTCAGGGGTGGAGGAAATCTCAGGACTGCACAGTTAAGCAGACGGTCCACTAAAAGCCGAAAAGTCTACAGAGCGTCTAATTCCTGTCATTGAGCCTCGTTCGACACAAACTGCAATGTTTGTTTTTTTAATTATTAACTTACTGTGACTGTGTACATGTGTAGCCTACCCAGTTTTAAAACTTGAGAGACCCCAACCTTGAGGAAATATCCGCAAGTGTATGCTTGTTGCGCTGATAGTGTGTAGTGTAGCGTATTCCAGATGACCAGCACAGTACACTTCAGTCTCACCCAAACTCTTGATCTCCATAGACAATTTGGAGTCTCCTCCCCCAAACCAGATGTCTGTTGTAGTACCAAGAGTGGCCTATGAGGAGCACCATGGTGCCAAAGGCCATCCAGACAGAGGGAAAATACAAAGAATGAAGAAGTTTAACAGAAGAAACTAAGCTCTTTTACTGTACTAAGGCCCAATCGCAATACCTACACTGCACCCTACGGTCCTCATTTTAGTGTATATGCAGTCGAAGTGCACGTAGTGGTCGAGAGCGCAGGTTACAAGGGAATGACTAGTGCGTGTGACGTGATCGATTTACTCCACTGTGTTGGATCTGCGTCATCAAACATTAGCAATTTTAAAATGATAACTGAAGTAAAGTAGTGGTAAAGTAAAAACTCGGGTTCTGGCTTCCATTATTTGCGCTACAGGTATTTGTGGCCACTAAAGGATATGCGGCGCATGCGTAGATGATCGCTAAGTAGGGCGACTACACAAGGACATGAAACATAGGTGACTTTAACACATCGATTGAACTCACACAAATAAAAATGATAAAGTATGTAATAATTCGATATTTACACTTGAAAAGACATTTTTTCGGCACAGGAATTTCTCCACGCGCCGCCAGTTTCATGCTGTTTTGGTCAAATCCGTAATGAATTGTGGGTAATCCGCTTCGGCTGAGGGTTTGTGGATGCGGACTCAGCAGAAGTCTGCAACAAAGGCACACTACAATTGGGACACTCTACACACCCGTGTAGCCTTGACGGGAACGCGCAATTGAGTTGCACCAGGGAGGCAAGTGTGGGTATTGAGATTGGCCCTAAATTACTACTAGCTCTTCTTGACATTCTTATTGAGGTAAATGACCTGGGAAACGCATTTATGAGTGGTGGACAGTCATTAAAACCAGCAAGGCCTCTTTCTATCAGATAATTACACTGCTCAACAAGTTTGTCCCATTTTTGTTTTAATCGGAGATGTAACTAAACTTTTCTAGATGATTTCTTTTTTTGTACTGATTCTGAATCTGCCCTTGACTTTTTCTAGCACATCAGGTATTCATAATAGGGCCCGTGCAAGGTGCGTCATCGCTAACGTAGCAGCCATGCTGAGAGCGCACTGGAGGCGACCTGACTACTGTTGTTACACGCAAGATGAACTCGCTGTGTTTCTCGCTTGATTTAGGCGGCCGGAATATGCAAACATGGTGAACCATTGCTGTGTTAGGGGGTACGGCAATGCCACCCACGATCGCAAAGCAAGAAAATGTAACAACGGGCTGAGTTTTTCAAGGTTTCCTGCTTGGCGAGAGACGGCGGGAACACTGTCAAAAGGGGCCTTATTGTTATCTAGCTATAATTCACAGGCTCACTAATGTAGATGATAAATGTACCTCCTGTGGAAGTGAGTCAGAGCCAATTTAGCATTTATTTGGTAATTGCCCTAAAATTTTGGAGAGATTATATGTGAAAAAGTGGTTATACTATTGCAATTGCTGTAAAAGATATTGTTACAAGTTTTATACATAATGGAACATGTTTGTCCTTTGTAATCAATCTTATGTTGCTACTTGGCAAGTTTTATTTACACAAGATGAGGATATCCAAATCCCAATATCAAGTATTCCTTACCGAGTTTCGACGATATGTAGATACCTTGAAATTAATGAAAAACAAGAAAAGTGTTTGTACATTAGAGTTCCTTCGTGAATGATCTCTGATTGATCTCGAATTAATGTTTATTGTGCCTTACATATAATTAATTTTATTTTATACATTTTTCTTTAATGTTGGTTATGTGCGTATGTTGCATTACATTGATATTTTCACTTTGTTACACAATAATATTTGTGAATATTTGAATGAAACAATAATAATTATTATTTTTTTAAAAGCTATAATTCACACAGAGAAAAATCTGTATTGCGCATGCTTTTATAGGTACAAATTATAAATTAAAAAATTTACAACACAAACAAAATCTGATGTGCTAGAAAAGTAGTTGATTTTGGAAATCAGTGTCAAAAATACATTTAGGATTAAAATATGCTGAAGTGTTATTGATTCTGAAAATCTCCAGATGATGCCCGTGGCACAGTTGCATGCTGTTATTATATTTTTGTATTGTATTGATGATTTTTCTATAGTCATGGCATTAGCAGTATAGTACAAGTTTGATCAAGACGGGTAAGCCCCTACCATAGGTCCAGGTACCAAATACGCCACCCGGCCACTGACGTAAGTATTGAAGAGGTTTAATTTGTGTGCGTGTGTGTTTTAAGGAATTCGGGAGGGGAAAAAAAATCACTCAAAAATATTACAGGATAATCACTCAGGATAAACATTTCGAAACAGGACAATCAGGCTTTTGCTGACTTTGACTTTGAAAGGGAGTAATGCTTTCTGGTTATAGATTCAGTATGTGTTTCTTCTGCGAATGGCTATGCAAGACTTGTACTATTTTGGATCAGACGACGTGTCAAGAATGACAAGTTATTTGTTTCATAGACAAAACAAATGTACAAAGCAACATTTTATTGACAGGAGAAATAAAAGGGCATAATCGTATACCAAACATCCAAAATGATGCAAAATCTCAACTAATACGGATGAACTAATGAAGTGAGCAATTTGGAAAAGCACAAACACAATTACTAAAGAGTGTATAAAGAATACTTCTCAGACTACGTAGTTTAATAAAAGCCCTTTAAGGACTTGCACTGAGGCGCTCAGTCACACCACAAAAAGGAGTCCTGGTCTCAGATTGGTAGATGCTACTTTTCTGAAACAAATAAACTTTTTGAAGGGTTTGTCAGTCATCCCCATCAGTTACACACTTGCTTTACATCCCAACAATGTTAAATATTAGCACCACTGGGCAGGCATTAATGTCAAAGATGGATTTATGAAAAGAACTATAATGTAAGAAGATACTGTATCTTGTCCATGTTCAGGTAGTGGATTATATTTTGGAAGTAAATGTGACCCCTGCCAGAACCAAAGCTAAGACTGAATATTCTTTCATTCATCTTTGATCACCCTTTGACAAAAATCATCAACATTATAAAGGTAAATGGTCAAAAACAATCATATAAACTAGACAGTAAAAAAAAAAAAAAAAAAAAAAAAGACTGAGCGGAGCTATTATTATTTACACGTTTCCATCTAAAACCTTTCCCTTTATCAAAAGCTGCATGGAGTAAAAGTTTCTGTTCTAGAAAAATAGAAGTTATTAAGTGTCACATCTGTCTTTTCCCCTGGTTTCTGTATACAATTAGGCTGTTGTTGTCGTCTTTTTTTTCTTTTTTTTTTTATACAATCCTGAGAGTTTAAAAAAGGGAAACTACTGCACTGCCTCCTCAGGTTCATTTCCACACAAACACAAACGGTGAAAACGTGAGATTTTTTTCGGTCTCCTTATTGTGGATGCCTGCTACAAACACACGCACAAACAATAAGAACAACGGGAGATTTTGTGACGAGCTTGAAGTGTCAGTAGCAAAGGTTGCGTTAATAACAGGGGCGGCCACATCTAGGGGAAGATTTTGATAAATGTGAAATCTGTGGTGCAGATAATTACTTCCAAAGATCCTTTGGGTTTTTGGATGAAAGCATGTCAGACATCTTTTTCAGAAACTTGGGAACTGGTTTAAATTTTGGTCAGGAAAAAAAAAAAAGTACGGTCATCAGACAGCCAAATAAAAGTAGGTTAAACAAGATCTTAAAGACAGTCTTTCTCCATCAATACAATGTGACATACTGTATGTACAACATAAAAACCATTTAAAAAGCAATATATGAATCTCTTGATTGACCCCCCCCCCCAAAAAAACACCCCATCATTGCGATGTGACAAGAACAATCAACAAGCGAGTTCATACTAACTTGATCTTGCTTTAATGCACTTGTCCCCCTTTGCCACACAAAAATCAAACATGTCCTGTATATAAAAAGTGCTACTAACAGCTGGTGGGGAAGAAGAGCAGGCTCGTGGGTCACTGAAGGATCACGTTGTTGTTTTCAGTCACTAACATAGACGTGAGGGAGGTTCCCTAGGAGACGCTGGAGCAGCGGATACTGGGGGAGCCCATCTGCGTCAGCACCTTGTCCAGCCACTGCAAGGGGCCGTTCAGGTGCAGCTCGATCCAGCAGGGGGTGCTGGTCACCGTCTGTCGCCTGCAAACACATTGGGATGAATGAAGAAAACAGCAAACTTTTACTACTCTGGCAGAGGGGACCATACAAGAATAACAAAACAATACATTAACAACTCGTAAATGTGCTCATCGTGATCTCTTTTTTTTTCTCTCAATGAATTTAGAGAGCAGAGCAGGGCCAGAAGATTTCAATCATTCAGCTCGGAAAAGCAATAGTGAGGTGTGGCTTGAGGTGGAGAAGTGGGAGGTCTTGGCCGGCTTAGTAGTCAGAATCCTGTTTTTAAGTGTCTCCACATGACTGAGCTGGAACGCCGCCACTCCCGGCGCAAGGGCTTCTCTCCCCCGTGGGCGCTAATCATTCTTACTATCAGTGAGTCAGACTGTGCGGAAAACTGGGAGGGGGCAGAAGAGGGAAAGTCTGACATGTCTTTTTGACACAGTCCATGTGTGTTTGTTTGAAAATAGCCTGGCGTGCCAGCCTCTATTGAGAGAAGCCAGAAGACGTCTGAAAGCGGGAGGGGGGAGATGTCCTCTGGGACCAGGCCCGCTCGGAGACGTCGTCGCTCAAGTCAACTTAGAAATACATGGAGCCACCGAGGTACTATCGTTTCCTTGGCAGGGACTTCATTAGTGAACCACAATAGTCCGCTTTATAAAAATCCACATCTAGCGATTAGGGAGTGGCCTAATCATGCCTGTAATGCACTGTGGCGCATTGAGACGATATTGAATAGCCAATGCAGCCTCGCACACCCAATGTGACGCAACTTACCTGTACTCGGCCCCCCAGCCCTTAACAAAGCTCATGCGAATGGTGCACATCCTGGTGAGTTGGTAGACGGCCTCGAAACCCTGGTTGACGGACTGCGCCAGCAGCGCGGCAAACTCCTGGTTGTTGAAGATCTTCAGATTGCAGCCTAACAGAGGAGCGAGACCACATGAGATGGACAGGATGCAAGCGATTCTCGCCTCGGGGCCTCGCGCGGTCGGACGGACGCGTGAATGGAACATTTTCAAAATGTATTTGACGCTCAAAAATAACTTCAAACTTCTCATGTTATTATTGGAGAAAGTGTGTAAAATGCAAGCTACTAGTTTGTTTTGTCAAAGCCACTCATGGTGGGTAAGAATTCCACCAATAGACAATTTGGGATTTGGATTTTGGAATGTGGGGGGAAACCGGAGCACACAAAAGGGCCTGCGCTCAGATTCCAACACAGTACTTGCTAATTAATGCGCTACTTTTAGGCCTGTCACAATAACACATTTTTTTTATGGATGATATAGTATTCCCCAGAAACTATCACGACAAACAGTAGTATTGTTTTCTTTTCTTTCTTATTCTTAATGCCACTGATAAAGTAATGATATTAAAGCAAAAATAATTCAAGTACATCCTTTTTAAAATCACATTTGATGTGAAACGTAGGACAATAATCTACACTAAAACTGTGAAAACTTGCAGAATGGAGAATCGAAGCCTAGGTCATTTGATTTTGTATTGCAACCTAAATGAGCAGATGGACAACTGATTGTAATTAAGTAAAATGGCAAAATGATTTCACCACATCATTGTTCTCGTCTGTCATCTTTAATAGATTCACAGTACGGCACTGGTACCGGTACTTGCAAGACTAATCTGTCATGGCAGAATAAAATATCTCATTTTCAGTGTCCTCTTTAACCTGGTTGTACAAGGCTGGAATAGTTGTTTGGGAAATCCACATTTTCTTTCAACAATTTGTGCTGCCTATCAAAAGTCTGCAGTTACGTTAAAAGTGAATGAGTGATCACAGGAAGTACATGCACAAAATTGTTTCTATTGTCATTATTATTGTTGATTGTGTATTTAAAAAAATATATTTAAAAAAAAAAATGTAATAAAATCTCTCTCTCTCTCTCTCTCTCTCTCTCTCTCTCTCTCTATATATATATATATATATATATATATGTATGTATATATGTATTTATGCAAATATTGATATATTTGTGTTCAATTAAATAAGCCCAGGTTTCACACTGGATAGGTACATTTGTGACTAAATTGAGACAAAATCATTATTTGGGCATTCATACGTTCAGATATTTTTGTTTGCTGGTTACCCGTGGGATTTTATTCATGTAAAATAAGTACCGTGTCTCAACAAAGGTTGTAAAACACTGATGTAATATTTACTCTCCTAAATACAAGCTGAAGTTATGAAATAAGTCTGAGGTGTTTGTATGAACGTATAATGATTCCGAGGGAGCTGCAATCTCCCCATCTCGAGATCTCCGCCGCAGAGATCTTGCATTGGAGCGATGCAGTACGCTGGTGTCGCTGTCAATTCTGGCACTCGAAACAGGTGACTGGTGGCGGTAACTGAACGGACGGGTGTGCCGAAAACCCACAGGACCATTTATCAAGTCAGGAAAAACATCTAGAGTGTCCAATTTATTTATTGAGAAAATGAGTGGATGCACTGTTGTAATTATTGTAACAGGCCTATCCCCCCCCCCATTTTTCTTCCTTGATTTTTATTGGCCATCTCCATCGTATGTCCCGGTCTCACCTGGAGGGATCTTGCAGACAGTGGCGGGGTGCCAGCCGTAGCGCTGGTTACAGTTGGGGCTCTGCACGAAGATGGCGCTGTCGCTGAGACACTCTGCGAACACCTCTCCTCCAATATAATAGAGTCGCACTCCGCGACCTGGAAAGAAGCAAAAAGGATGCAAAATAACGGCAACAAGATATGAGCTGCCAACGTAGTTGAAAGAGTGTCAAATGTGATTTAACAGGGTTGTGTCGAAAACTGTGTGATCCAGCAGGGGGATGCCTACCGATGTGTCTGCGCGTTAGCTCCACTGCAGCGTTGCGGTTGACGTTGGACAAGAGGCCCAGGCAGAAACGCTCAGAGTTGGACGGGTCTGTAAATCCGTCCACCGTCAGCGAGGGCTGCGAGGCGTGGAAGGTCTCTCCTACCCGCTGGTTCAGCTCGTAGTAGGAAATGGAGCACCAGAAGGCTGGCTCGCAATATGTCACAGGCTGGAGATCTGATGGGAGGCACACTTGACATCACTACAAGCCACACTGAACACACGAAATCGGGAGATTCAATTCAATGAATGTTCACACCGTGCCATGAAAAAAGACATGAATCTTGGCTTTTCTAGATAGATAACAATGGCAAAAAACAACAACAAAAAAAACAGTATATGAAGTGTTTTCCTTGTTTGTATTTTCATCATGCTAATGAAAGTTTAGTCAGAATTGCCGATGGACGCCCGTTTAAAATTAGAGGCGGACCGGCCTATATTTTAGCCCCGGGAAAAAAGGCGAAGAGTCTTTTACATCTATGTGGGGATATTTTGGCCCACTCTTCCTTGCAGAATAACGTTAATTCAGCAATGCTGGAGGGTTTTCCAGCATGAATTTAGGTCGGTTTAGGTCAAGCCACAGCATTTCAATTGGATTCTAGTTCGGACTTTGCCTAGGCTACTCCAAAATGTTCATTTTGTTTATGAAGTACTTCGGAAGTTGATTTGCTGGTGTATTTTTGGATCGTGGTCCTACTTCAGAGCCCAAGTAAGCTTCAACTTGAGGTCACAAACCGATGGCCCAACATTCTCCATGAAAATCTTCTGGTAAAGGGAAGAATTCATGGTCCCATCATAGGAACAAAGCAGCAAGCAAGTGACCTCCTGGATGAGTCGTCGTACTTTTGGGGACATTTTTGTAGGCCGACCACTTATGGGAACGTTCACCACTGGTCCATGTTTCCCCATTTATGGATAATGGCTCTCACCGTGGCTCACAGGCAGAGGTGGCTGATCCAGGTCCAGAAAGTAAAAACCCTGCCGCAGTTTGGCTTTAGGTGCTTCTACTCAACCGGCAGGCAAACGGGCTCAGTTGATTAGAAGCACCTGTGGCTCAAGCCAAGCTGTGGCAGGGTTTTTACTTTCTGGACCTGGATTAGCCACCTCTGTTCACATGAGTCTTAAAGCTTTAGAAATGGCTTTGTGACCCTTTCCAGACGAAGCGCCTGCAGTCATACGGACTCCTCGCCAGCCTGTTGTGCTGAAGAAAGGAGCTGAGCCAAAATGCGAGGCTCGCGATTTACTGGTTGGTCTACGTTCCTACCCCCACCTATGGTTATAAGCTGTGGTTCGTGACCGAAAGAACAAGATAGTGGATACATGCAGCTGAAATGAGTGTGAGTCCCTTGGAGACAAGTTGAGAAGCTTGGTCATCGCTCAGAGTAGAGTTGCGGCGCCTATGCATTGAGAGGAGCCATATCACGTGGCTTGGGCATCTTGTTAGGATGCCTCCAGATAAGTCACAGGTGTCAAACGTTGGTCCTCGAGAGCCACTATCCTGCATGTTCTCGATGTTTCCCTCCCCCCGGATCAAATGAATTGGGAGTGGTTCCTGCAGAGCTCGCTGATGGGCTGATCGTTTGAATCGGGTGGGATGGAGGAGGGAAACATCAAAAACATGCATGACGGCGGCCCTCGAGGACGGGGGTTTGGCCGCTGTGGGATAAGCAGAAGATGGATAGTTGGATGGATCTGACATCCGTTGATATGCGTGGGAGCTGGACTTTAGTTGCGCAATAGTTACAGTACATCTTTCATCTTTGCTCCTGTTTCACAGTGAGATGATGGCCGATTGTTCCCAGGACTGCGAAGCTTTTGTCTGAGATGGCCAAAATGATACACTAGTAGAACAGGCTTGAGGTCACAATGTTGCAGAATAAGTCATTTCCAGACAGCGACCGAGCAGCCACAATAAAGTGCAGTAATGATGAGGACCACATGAGCATGGAGGAACACATCTTAAGGGTGGAAAACATTATACTGAGCTTGCATCACCTCATTTCAATATCATCTGCCCACTCTCAGAAGCGTTTACCAGACAAATAGTGGAAAGTCAAGCCTCACTGTCGGGACACCGGACACAGGTCGAGGGTCAAATTACAGGTCACTTTTGGAAAAAATTCTTCTGGTTCTGGTCGTTTGCAACATTGCGTCCTCTGCTTTCATGTATGGAAACAAGGCGCTTTGGGTCGGATACTAAGACATCAGGGGTTTGCCGCCAAGACCCCCGCTGTTTTCCGTCCTGATCGGATAAACGTGGGATATTGTCAGTGATGTCTGTGTGGCCGGATTGGTATCTTGGCTGTTTCACAGCTCGCACGGTGCAAGGAAAACAAAAGGCGCTTTCATCACCTGGTTTCCTCTTACAAAAAGGAGTCAAATCAAACAGCTTTCCCACCGGGGAGACATTCTATCACAACATTTGTCTGCGAGTGAAGGCGGACACAGACTGAAAAGAAAACAAACAAAGAAACACTCACACACAGTCCTTACCCAAGTTATTGTGTGTTGGGGAAACAGGATTGGGCGATAGGTTTGGTGAGCCTGTGTCCATGCTGTGGGTCATCTGGTGATCGCTGGTCTCGCCATCCTCGCTGAGGTAGCCTGGGGGTGGCGTTTCTGAACATGCAAACAGATGCCATCTCATCAGTCTCATTTAGACATACTGTTTAATGGTGCCATGTCATAGGTTTAAACAAGTCTTTTATAATATTGAATACCGTATTTTCCGGAATATAAGACGCGACTTTTCCCCTAGATTTTGAGCCATGCGGTTTATAGTCCGATGCGGCTATTCTGTGGATTTTTCTTCCGCCGCTCGGGTAGCTCTAACCGGAATGACAGTACAATTCAATACAATACATTTCCCATTAACTGGATGTGACTGGAGGAGTTCAACAGGCCAGGGCGCCAAAGGTGCTAGGTTATTGCATTAGGTGCTGTAATGCTTTGATTGTATGTTTTCCTGGAGGTCCCTGAAGTGCACATGAATGCAACTGGCTGATGTTACGTCTGTTCTGTGGTTTCCATGTGAAATGCTATTGCTGATTTAGCACGTCGTGAATAAATTGGTCGTGTCAGAATGTACCGTGGCGGGCTACAATTCCGCCGACGGCCCAGTGGCCCCGGAGGGAAAAACGTCCCACTTCTATCGTGACGCTAGGCGACCGTTTTATATCAAATTTGGTATAAGCATCGGAAAATATCAAATAAATATGGACAACTGGATTTGCCTAAACGTTTTTGATGGGGTTTGTCAACTACAAATTCAGGAAATGTTTACTGAGTCTTATGCAGCGTGTACCTGATCGTTCGAGAAATTTCAAAGTTATTTTACCCCGAGCTAGAGCCCCGTGAGGTCGGAGTCATCGGTCAGCAACCGCCCGCGACGGAAATCGGGGATTCGCACTTTTTGGTTTACAGAGTTCTTACTTTAAAGGTTTTTGCTAGAGTCATCTCAACATCCTATTTCGACCATGTTTTTTCTGTGATATAAGTCTTTCGAAACAAAACTGAAAATGTACGGTGACTGAATTTTCGGTGTATCCGTAATTATTATTTCAGTACATATACTTTTTGTGATACGTTTGTTTGGTGGTGTGACTTAACGCAAAAATGTGCTTCGACAGGTTGAGAAACACTGATGTAGACAATGGATATACATCTAGACGTGTCTATACTGAAAAAACATCTGGTTGTAGGGCTGAATGGCAAATTCAGAGGAGAAGTGAGGACTACAAATATCACATCGCATGATCACAATTCCCAGCCACAATAATGACATGAGTGTTCCATCACGATGCATTTGTTTTCTAAGATAATAAAGGCTTCATGAAAGTCATGACTTAGGGAAGACATGAGCTCAACGTGATCTGAACATTTAACCCAACTTGACATCATTCACAGTGCGTTGTTTTCTAGCTTTTTTCAGACAAAGGCCAAGGACATTTCGGAGCCAACTTGTGTTTGTGCTGCAAAAATGTCATAGGTCACTAGCCAAAATGAGCAGCACATTCAAGTTTGGACTGCATCACAACGCCTTTAAAATGCCGTCTTTTTTCATTTTCTTTACATATCTTAAGTTTGTTTTACTTTCCATGTGCAAAAGTATGTAACTTCCTCTGACACATGAATTACTATCACTCCAATACACAGCATAAAACAATTCCATCGGAGAGCGGCGATGTGCAGTTGGTACCTGGTATATAATTGCTCTGAGGCTCAATGCCAGCGGGGAAGTTGGTGTTTTCAGGGATTGAATGGCTGTAGTCATCCAGAGGTGGAAATTCACTCGGGATCTCTGTGTGTCTGGGCACCAGCACAGGAGGGAGGACTGTATGATGGACACGCATGCACAGACAGACACGTGAGAAACAAACAAAAACTACATGTGTCTGACACACGGATGAAAATCTTACCTGGGGTCTCTACTCTCTGGTAGTGGTAGGGGTTGACGCACACCTCATCTTTCTTTGTGTGAAAGGCGTATTCGCACAACTCCACCGCCCGCAGTTCGTGGTGGGATTGCAGGTCGGGCCAACGCCACAGACGACAGTAGATAACATGGGGCAGACCTTTTCTGTGGGATACTTGCAGACGGCCATCCAGAGACCTGCGGAAGAGAGAGCAGTCAGTTACTCTTAAGAGTGATGAGCGACGCAGCAGCAATAATACAACAGGTGAAATGTGACTTTTGTTATGTTATAACATATCGTCGCTGTGTCGTGAAAAACACTTATCTCCAATTTTGGAAACTTTTTTTAATTTTCACTTTAATGCGATGTCTGTAACGTGGAAACATGATTCAGGTAAAATTAAGAAAATGAAAAAAAAAATGGAGATAAGTGTTTTTCACACGATAGTGACGATATGTTATATATGTATAACACGTGTACTCTTTGACCGAGTGGTACTTTAGCGCCGGAGATTGGCATAATGGGGTTGGGTCTGATAATCTGTGAACACTATGACCCGTGAAAAATAAACACATCGGGTTAGGGTTATGCAAGATTCATACATGTCATACAAATACTAAGTCAGATGTTTCCTATGTTGATAAATAAAATAGTCAACAGCTAAAAGCTCTCCATATTCTAATCTGGGTCAACTATTGTGCACTAATTATGCAAAGCCCATTGGCTTTGGGTTTTCTATAGTAAAAGCTTTCATTCACTACTTCATTCCATTTCAAGTGTGTGACTTAATGTCAAGCTGTTGAGTTAAGTATGAGTTCAATAAATAATAAACTGTGCTAGAGCTGGGGGAGGAAAAATCGGCTAAATCGACCTGAAAAATTAGTCGACACAAAAACCTCTGCCTCCCTTTGTTACAGATATATGCGCTCAATCAATGGGGGGACTTTGTTGTCATGAAGGAATACAATAACAGAAAAAAAGATGCCAAGGGCAAAAATAAAGTTTTATGTAATTACTGGTAAGTGGTAGCTTGGAGACGGGAACATAGTACGTGTTCATGTGACTACGAGCTGGTTTGGCACATACTACTAAAGCTAACTTTTTTTCACTCATTTGGTAATGTAATGTATACTCCAATGGCCATCTCAGAATGCACTTTATGGTGTTTCCAGATCAAAAAGTTCTCAGCGGGTGGCTTTTTGGGTGGGTCGCAGACAGCTCATAAAAAAAAAAAAAAAAAAAAAGAAAATCTTATTTGGATTTGTCCAGTACAGAGGCGTACACAGTTCCCACATGGAACATATTAAGGAAATGACAGGAAAGCTGTCTCGCACTTTAGCCACTAATTGATTCCGTAAACAGATACAGTGCAGTCCAGCCCCTGGCTAGTGGATATCATGGCGAGCGATACGCTTTTGGCGGTACAACAAATTCATTTGCCCTACATGTGTTTTCAGAGGCTATTTTTAAACAAATAGTTTCTTTGTTGTTCTAAACTTCCATAAAAGTAGGTTGCGACTTTGGAAAATGCAGGTAGGTGACAACAGTTGAGCACCACTGTTCTAGACTAAACACTCTAATGTATTAAATTTGTAAATGACGCTTAGTTGTGTAAGTGCCCATTCCACACCTCTCACAAAGTGCAGCTCACGGTTTGGTGCTTTCTGAGTAAAGTAACCCTGAACAAGCTAACGCCTCATCGCAGTATGTCCCATCACTAACTATATCACATATTCAGGGGTGAAAAAGGTGAGTTAAGTATACAACCCCTCTAGCAGAGTCTGGGGGCATGGTCCCCTGGAAGAAAATTGTGAATATTTCATATTTAAAAGCATCAATCTGATGCATTTAGACAGAAAAATCAAGCAGTTACAATATAAGCAGGGATGGGAGGGGTAGTTTTAAAATGTATTCGGATATTTTCTAGTCATGTTATAAAATGTAGTTAGTAACGGAAACAAAGTACCATAATATTAAAATAATATAACTTAATTCATTTGAATTACAAAGTACTTTTGGATTACCTGTACTAATACAATATTAACTATTAGGGCTGGGCGATAATTCAATATCAATATGCATCACGAATGACACTTTGGAGTAGCATCTAATGCAAATAAGCATTTACACTCTTAAAACAGTTGGGTTAAAAATAACCCAATTCTGGGTCAAAAATGGACCGATCCACTAGTTGGGTCAATAAATCCTAAACCTAAACCAAGTTTCTGGGTTGTTTTAGCATAAAAAAAACCCCAAAAAATGGTAGTTTTGTAAAAAACAACCTAAAAAATGTGGCTGTTTTGTACAAAACAATGCAAGAAAGTGGGTCAAATTGACCCAATTAGTCGATAGGTCAATTCTTGACCCCAAATTGTGTTATTTTTAACCCAACTGTTTTTAGAGTGTACAATGCAATGGTGGAGGAGAAACTGCACATTACACTACAATGTACACAAAACAGGTCATTGTTATTTTTTTGTTATATAGGTTAAAAAAATCAATAATTGTCAATATTGGCTGATATGAAATACTTATATTGTGAAAAATCGCCCAGCCCTACGGAGTATATTTAATCTTTATATTGACCAGCAGTTTATTTCACTCTCTCATAGTTACGGTGACCTCTTATTAAAGGTTACAGTGGAAGTCAACCCAAACATATTTTTTTCAAGAATATGTTCCATGCAAGCCCACTAGTTGAAACAAGGCATAGTAGAGTGAATCTGTCAGTGATTTGTACGTAGTGTACTCATGTTAGCGGTGTAGCGGGCTAGAACTAGCTCCTGCCAAAGCAGGACGCCACAGGGCTCTGTCAGCTCAAACTTTTCTTTGTAAATATTATCTAAGATAAATAAGTCCTTCAGTTCAGTTCCTCTAACTCCAATTGATATTAGAAGTAGACCCGTTTGCTGACATCCACCGGGGGAGTTGAGCTCACGTGGCCCATTGAACTACCCGACTATGAAAATTCATCCACGTGTTGTGCTGGGGGCTGTGTTTATATAGAATTCAAGTCTCCCGTGAGACGCGAGCACATCTTCGCAGTTCAATGATCATCTCTGGTATACCTATATACCTACAATAAGTACCTCCATTGGGTTGATATTTTGATTTCCGTCACCAGAGGAGTTGGTGCCTCACCTGTCATGAACCTCACCACATGACATTTGCATACTGTAGAAGTTATAAGGATGGAAAGTAGTGAGGGAAGTGGAGGAAACCCAATTCCCAAAGTACATGTGTGATATCAAATGTCATCAATGATGAACCCGCATGTGACAGGATTTCCTATCATTGCCTTTTAAACCAGAGTAGGGCAACAAAAAGCAAAACACTGGTAAATGTAGCTGTTGAAAGAGAAGCCCCATGCTCCACGCCGTCGAGTGTTACTTACAATATGTTTAGGAAAGGGCTGGACTCACATGCTCTAACATGGATACATGTGACCTCCTGTCCAAACAAATAACTGAGCTGCTTGGGTTACAAAACACACACCCTCTGTGAAGATTGCCATTTGCTGTACTATTTACATGGAAATGGTTGCGGCCTGCTAAATTGTATATGCGGGATATATTAAACAATGTCCTTGTTGATGGAAGTTTACAATTACAGGATCATGTAATATATATACTAGCACATTTCCACCATGTGCTACAGTTCCTGGATGGGGCTTGCGTTTCCACTTACAGGATGTTCTGTATAAGCGGGATGGCAATAGCCTCTGGCTATCTGAAGTAGGGTTGCCAAGATTAGTCGACTAATCACGACGACGTTGACAATCAAAATTGTCGACAATTAATTATAATAGTCAACGCGTTGTTTATTCATACATTTTTTTTATTTGCCACATTGTTTTTCTCTCGAAACTGCCTCGTCTCGCGCTTCTCCCGCTGGCTGTTTGCCTGTCTGCAATGCACATGCGCAGTAGTGGTAATCCGGGTCACCTGTGATGTAGGCAGAAGCATTGTGGGTAAAGTAGTGTAAGGGCTAACTCGTGTTGGCAACAGAGTCCGAAAGTTACGGCGCATTTCACCAAATAGACTAAATCCAATGCAAACTGCCTTTCATGGCAGCACGACGGGGATGCCCGATCATTTAAAAAAGGAAGCAAGTTGTGGCTTGTGTCTGATTTCATTTCTGACATAGGTACAGTCTTGTCTGGAAGCTAGCTGTAGGTAGCATACACACTAGGGGTGTAACGGTACGCTCAATCACGTTTCGGTTTGGTTCGGTTTTTTGGAAACTTCGGTATATTTTCGGTACAAAACAACTGATATTTTTTAAAAATATGTTTATTTTGAAAAGATGACAAGTAAACTGTCCTTTTCTTCGAAAAAATAAATAAAACCGAACCATTCGGGTGATATTCTGGTGAAGAAATTACACCAGAATAAAAACATACACCAACAATAAAGACTCTCTTAATTTTATAAATTATTAAGACACTGAAATCTTTAAACATTCAGCAGCAACAGCCTATGACACACCTAAGTATTCAAGTTAAAGACAAGTTGTCATTACAGTACATATATACCCATTTTGAAGATAAAAAAAATACATACAATAACAGTTACAATTATTGCTAACTTTATCAAAACTATTTATAATGAAATACAGTAACTTTAAAGTCTTTATGAAATTATTTACACTTTTTAGGCATTGAAATCTTTGAATGTTGAACAGCATATTGTAACGAATTGGGTTATTTGTGTTGTAGTCGGATTTGTGTGTTGCTGAGTTGTGATGTTTCCGAGGTTCGTGAATGCATCGTACGGCTAGCGAGTGGAGCAGCGGAGAAAGAAGAGTGCGAGCAGTTGTACTTGGATTAATAAAAACGTTATTATTAAACTACGTCTGACGGCGTGTTCGCTACAATATGATAAATCTCGCTATTTAAGTTTGACGTTTTTGCTCCCTCGTCTAAGAAACATTCACAGTGGGATGATGCCGTGCATGTTAGACGTGCTACTTGCCGCCCATCTCATGTAGCAATGTCGGCACACAAATCGGATTTAACCACGTACCTTTCCCCATCTGCGTTTTTAACAGGACCAAACATGAGACCGCAGTGTACTCGGGACCTTCGAGCTCTGGCTCTTTTCTGGCTCTCACTTTTGTGCCGCCACTCTCGTCTCCTGCATGCACCAGTCAATAGCGCGCGTGCGTAAGCTCGCGCTAATAAGTGGACCGAACCGAACATGCCATACCGAAATGTATTAATACACCCACGTGTACCGTTACACCCCTAATACACACGTTACGGTGTGTGTTTGATGTAAGGTAACGCCAGGGCTGGGCGTCGCCTAACCGCCACCAAGTTCCGTCCTGCATATTTAATCGACCCACGTGGTCCCGGTCCATCCCGCGTCGGCGACAGCCAATCGCCGTCGAGAACGTAATCTTCACGCCACAGTAGGCTTGTCAAAAATATCGATACTTCGGTACTTACTCGATACTAAAGATTTGGAATGGATACAAAACTAGCTTGCTGTGGCATCGATACTACCGATACCAAACCACAGACTTCGATACCAACAGCGCTTTATCTGCCAACGTCTGCTCCTAATGGTCTGCTGCTCCCGCACACACTGCCGAAGCCTGCCTCGTGCGCCCCTCCCTCCCTGCTCTGCCGAGTGCAGACTGCTCGTCGACGCCCTAGTTAGCCGCACGGAAGAGCTACGAACGAAGTACGAACGACTAACAAAAAAAGGGTGTGCGCGCACGGCGCACAGCTCCTGCCGCCGAAGCTGCGTCACTATAGCACAGAAGCTCGCCTTGGTCTTCTCGGTCAGCCCATCCGCTCACTTGGTACCGGCCGGCAAGCGCGTGCTCTGGGCGTGCGCCCGGCCCTTCCCACGGATCTCACCGCAGTGGCAGCAGGCACCCTTCGCGGGTGGTCGGTGATCCTGCCCAGGCCGGCCCGGCTGGCTCATTTGGCCGACGCCCACCCATAGAACTGACGCGATGCAGTTTATGACCCAAAAGTCAGAATCGGCAAGTACGTCTAATGGCAACATTGAGCCAAGTTCAACACACAAATGTACATATCCAGCTAATGTTTAGCTTATAGCATATGCAGCAGCAGCATATACATAAATACTGTACATACAGATACATGATATGTTTACATAGACTATTTAGATTAGATTAGACTTTCCTTGCTTGCCCTTAAAATGCAGCGATGTGTTTGTCATACATATATATATATATATAGTTTTCTTTCTCAAGCAAGACAAGGTTAGCCAATCAATTGGTGTTCAGTAGCATGCTTTCAGTAACAGCTGCATTATTGTCTTGAATTTCTCAAAAATGAAGCTCGGCACGGTGGGCGACTGGTTAGCACGTCCGCCTCACAGTTCAGAGGTCGTGGGTTCGATCCCGGCTCCGGCCTCCCTGTGTGGAGTTTGCATGTTCTCCCCGTGCCTGCGTGGGTTTCCTCCGGGTACTCCGGTTTCCTCCCACATTCCAAAAACATGCATGGTAAGTTGATTGGACTCTCTAGGTGTGATTGTGGATGCGGATGTTTGTTTGTCTCTGTGTGCCCTGCGATTGGCTGGCAACCAATTCAAGGTGTCCCCCGCCTACTGCCCGAAGACAGCTGGGATAGGCTCCAGCACGCCCCGCGATCCTTGTGAGGACAAGCGGTATCGATAAATATTACTAAATAACAATGCAAAAAAATTTATTAAAATAAATACTGGTTAAAAACAGCCCTTTGAGTAATCCATAGTAAAGTTCTCAAATAGTAAAAAGTTCATGAAATTGAATAGCAGAGAGGTTCATGTGATTTGTCCAAAAATAACTACTTTTATTTATTTTTTTGTTAAGAATCGGAACCGGAATCTTCCAAAATCAAACGATGCCAAACCCTACCTGCTACTGTTCTGTATAGCCAATAACTGAAAGTATTTTAATGTATTTTCTTTTATTTTTTTATTATTACTATTATTATTATTATCTGTGACTTGTTGGCTTGCCTTAATAGATAAACATGTGGGTCAAGATACTCAGACAACTTACAGATTTTGTTGTCAATTTATGTTACTGTAAGTGGTGGGTGTTATGAAAAAGAATTCTTTTTCACTACCTCAAACAACTTGAAAATGATGCGCCATTGGTGTTGCACAGTATGCTTATTTCTTTGCACTAGTTCAGACAATTTACAGATGAATAATTGGTTTTTTTTGGTGAGTGTTTTGTTCTTTGCACTACTTCTTCCTTAGTTTTGCACTACCCCAGGCCTCAGACAACTTAAAATGTGTCATTGACTGTACAGAGGGTTGTCGAAGTTAAATACTGAAGTTGCACTATTTTTTTGCACTACCTCTTAAAAAAACTATTGTATTAATTAAGTTTTTGGCGATAAAAAACATTTCATAATAAAAAATAAAAAAAAGCCTGTGCTTTAATTTGTTCCGTGTGGTATCGTAATGGTATCGAGTATCGATGCTGAACTGGGTATCGGTGTCAAAGTTGAAATTCTAATATCGAGACAAGCCTACGTCACACGCAGGCGCCGCTCGAGCAGACACGCCGCCAAACAAAGAAGAAATTTCAAACAAAAACAACAGACACACACACGTATAGCGTGGTGATCCGCAAAATATAACAATATGGGGACAATATGTCATTTCGTCTGTGGGACCGCAAGGTATACAACACTGTTTTATTTTTTTCCTAAGTCAACTGCGTGTCAGGAGTGCATTTAGTCATTCACATTACAAAAAGAAATGATGTCACGTGGTGCAGTGTTTACAGGATGGCCCAGCGTGTAGGTCTCGTTCCTGACATGGCAATTTCAAGGTTTTTGTGCTTGAACTGACCAGTCCAAACAAATATCATGTATTTACCAGTTCCAAATCATAACTTTTTCACCACCGACTGTTTTCCAATCCTTGACCCGCCATTTCTTTTCGCGCCAAACAATTGTGACATTTGTGTCCTTTTGATGACATATAGGTCAGATGACCGCGACTTCAGCGTCCCCAGTTGCATCGGATAAATATCTCATTTACACCCACATATAAAAGAGGCCTGATCAAATTTGACAAAATCGTAATTATACTGTTGGCATTGACATGAAAAAAAAAATCAGACACACCACATTGCATAAAAAAAAAAAAAAAATCAAGATTGACGCGCAGTATGATTATAGCCTCTGGGATAAAAGATCAAATAGCGACAAAGGCTCTACAGCGTAAGAGGATCAACCATGTTAGTAAAGTATTGCAATAAACGCATTAGAACATATTAATGTAAGCTTTTGACATGAAAAAAAAGTTGCTCGTAAAAGTTTTGAAATGATGCAAGTAGCTAAAATGTCTCTTGATAAATTGTCCAAAGCTTCTGTTGACAAGAGGGAAACATGGAAAATACATTAGCAAAAAGGAAAAGTGAACGGAAGAAAAACATTTACTTAAAACCATTAATCTGTTTGACAATAACAATTCAACTTGTGGTTATGAAAATAACAGTCTGAAAGTGTAGTACAAATGGGACTCAAGAAGGGATGTTGTTCGGGTTCTGCTGTTGGGTGTTCCCTGAGTCTTTCTGGATGTGAAAAATAAAACCAGCTCACTTGAGTGTAGATGTGTGAAATGATGTGATCTCTTTGGTATGCGTCTTATGTCCCTGCTGCTGCGTGGGTGTTTGCTGGGACGAGACACAAAGCGTGGGCTCACACAAAGCGCAGTGGCATTAGTGGCTGCCGTGTCATCTTAGATTGCGTGTTTTCTTTGAGAGGCCCCTTTCACCTCATTATTACACTTTCATTTGCTTGAAAACTCTCTCTCGGCACTCTCTACACTATTGTCCTTGTATCACAATTACTGCACTTCTGCTCACTTTACATTGCTCACTGACTCTCTCTACTTATGTGTTTATTAGAGGTGGACCGGTATTATTTTTTCAGGGCCGATGCTGATTATTGGTAGTCAAGGAGGGCGATAATCAATATTTGAAGCCGATATTCATTTGCAGTAAAAAGGAAAATATTTCTGTACACATTTTTAATAATACAAACTCCAACACTTTGTTGAAGTGCCTTTAAACATGTTTATTAAACCGCTTTTCATATTTGCAACATGTTAAAGGTTTTTTTTGCTTTTTATCTTGGGAAAGGGACATCTTTGTTTTCAAATTCAAAAAAAAAGGTCAGCAGCATGTCTTGGAAAATTAAATGAAAACTTCAACAAATAAATAGCTCCTTAAACTTTTCTACAGTGCAGTTTTCAAAAATGTCATTATACTGAAATGTTAATGTTTCGCTTAGCTTTGTTTAAAACAAAAAGTGCATGAAGTTCCCAGTCACAGCTTAGAAGGTTAAGTGGAAAAAAAAATTATATATATATATATATATATATATATATATATATATATATATATATATATATATATATATATATATATATATATATATATATATATATATATATTTATAACCTCGGAGAATTATTATTCTCTGGTTTTTAATATGATCTGTTATCAGCTGGCAGATTTTTAAAAAAGGCTGATGTCGACGATATTCGTCAAAATGCCAAATATGTCCGCCGATAATCGGCCCGGCCAATAATCGATCTATCCCTAGTGTTTATGTCATAAATGTATATTTGGTTTAGTGGCCTGTTTGCTGTAGTACTAGAGGGGCCCCAACTACTGGGGACAAATTGTGTGCGTTTTTTTTTTTTTACATACTTAGTCAATAAAGATGAATCTTAACATCACAGACATGCTAACTTTATGTATGATAGGAGACACAATAACATACCAATAGTTCATAAAGCAACACCAACATGGTAATGCTAGTAACTACTTTTCAAACAAAGTAACAAAATATTTTATGCCTGTACAGTTCATAAGGGACTTTAAGGGTCCATCTCTAACCTTAACAAAACCAAGCCAAATACCTTGGTTGGAACAGTTTTAAAAAGGGTATAGATTGCTGCGCTTTATTGCAAGATTACATTAATATGTATTTTGTGTCAACGCAGGAATGCACCGTATCAAGACCAGGGCGTGAGTAAGTAATAGTTGTGAAAGTAAGACTTGTAAAAACATTGCTGCAGAGTAGGAGTGGGGAATATTCCAGCCCATCTTACAGGTCATGACGGTTGCTTTTTGCTATATGGCTGCTTGAGCCAAACACCGCCAACATGAACTCCAGAAGGACAGACAGGTCCAGACACACACTATGTACCCTTCATTCCAATGACTCACCTCCATGAGGACATTTACAATACTGATGAGAAACGGCAGTAAAAAAGGGCACCAGTTTCCCGCTTCAGCTTGCTGCTGAGAGGAAGAAGTGGCGGAACTTTTGAATCAATCGCAACTCGCAGGGATGCTTAGTAGCGAGAAAACGTAGAAGTCCTTGTGTTTGTGTTGAAGGTGAACGGAAGGTGTAAGCTTCCAAGAGCCCACAAGTAAAACACAAACAGGTTTAAACGATTGGTAGAGATTTTCATCACAGGAGCCAACAAGGCTCCAATTCGTGACCTGAAGCTGAAATTGACAGTCTGTCAATTCGCTCAATCGGCGTGCCTTTTGTGTGATCTGAACTTTCAAACACAAACAGTGTACATGACGGTAGCTGAACACAAACAACAAAAGAGGAATTTGTGTTATTAGGCTATCTTTTACAGATCCTCTCTGCAAATTGGGTAATCATCTGTAAAATGTGCAAAGGATAGTTAGTTTGTCAGTGAACGTTTGTGTGTGCAACCCAGTGTGAGGTCTCAAAGCCACGGCTCAGACAGAGCAGATTGAACCGGACAGACTTTACATGGAGAGCAAAACAAACACGGCGAGGAAAGCCTACTTACTCCGAGAGACACAACCATGTGTACAGGTTTACAACTCTTTCTCTTACACACAGGAACAGCCACCCGGCAAATCTTTTCACGTGGACCTTGTTCGGACTTCAGGCATTTCTAACTCCGAACCTATGCGCACTAAAAGTGACAGAAGTTTCTGCTTGTTGTTTCAAAGCGATGGATGTTGCAGCATTTCGATTCACGTCGAGACGTTAACACGTGCTCTTGAATTTGGGGGGGTGATTGTAGATCCCTGCGGTAATTGAGTGTGTATATAAATGTGAAGGGGCGCGTAATGAACCAAGTCCACTAGGCTAAAGAAAGGGTGGTGTTGCTGGACAAAGGGGCGAGCAGGGTGTCTCAAAAGCTCAGGACAGCTCAGAGTGTCTGGGCCCCGTGACCCCCCGCCCCTGTTCCCCCCTTCTCATCCGTCTGTCTCACTCCCCACTGGCCTACCTCCAGCCTTGCACTGAGAGAAGGTTGTTTTGAGGACGGAAAGGGATGGGATGGGGTTGGGGAGTGTCGGGGGAATTGGGCTTCTCCAGTCTTCGTCAAGTCCTGAAGGCTACTACTATCGGAGTTACTGACTAGTAACATTTAGTAGAGGGCCAATGCCCTTTCCTGACAACACAACAAAAATCACAATTTTTGGTCTGACGCCCGATGCACCGCATTTCTTCAAAGTCCCAGCATATGTGTTTAACAAAATGATAAACACAAACAAATTTTATTCAAGCTCACCGAAGGGTTTTTGGCTCGTTTGCCTGATTTCTGCGCAGCTGGCTGCGTGCGTTCGGTTCCCACTCAGTGCAAATGTGACTAGAGTGTGCGATATAAGACACACCTGTTTATTGTTGATGCAAAACAAAAACGTCCACCGCAGGATGTAACAGTATGTCGTTCATATTAGGGCTGAACGATTATGGAAAATAATAGAATTTAGATTTTTTTTTTCTAAAAAATTGCGGTTGTGATATGAGTTGCGATTATTTTTTCCAAGGTCCTTTTCCAATGTATTTTTCAACAATTAATATGGATTACAACAAACAATATTAGATCTCTTATGCATTATAGAATACTGAGGTGAAGGCAAATGAAGCATGAATTCATATGAAAAACAGCTTACCTCCTACAATTAGAGGTATAAACGTACTCAATATTTTGATCTGCCACACAGACACACATAACATAAGTACATACAGGCAGTCCTCAAATTACGACGTCCGTGACCAAGGACGTTTCGACTTTACGACGCCCGTGCCTCCTCTTCCATTTTGTCCCCAGCACCATAGTGACTATGTTCACATGCAGTCAATATTCGGGTTAAAGTCAAAATTCAGATTTCTGAAACATTCTGAATATCCCGTTTACATGATTGAGCAGACAGAGTTGCTCCGGCATTTGAATAACCCACTGTGTACGGCGACATGTGGCGCCATGACTCAAATGGACGTCATTTCCGCTTGTTACTTTCAAGTGTCAATAAAACGCTTAATATTCATGTCACTCACCACATGAATGAAGCAGCCGGTTTCGTCCTCGCTCCAAAAGTGTGCTTTTGTGCTGCGTCTCTGAGCTTGTTTAGCTCTGCTTGTGTATTCGCGATAGGTTTCGCGCCAAACAACGCACTTCCACATACAAGTACCTCCTGTACTACAAAGACCAGCATTCCTTGCGGTTGAGCATGCGCAGAGTGTTTCGATCGTGTCTCTTTGCACGCCGGCAGTATCTTTGCCTTTTTCGCCCTTCAATCTTCCTTTTTCATCCACTTCTCAGCAGTAATGCTAAGTACAGCATCTTATGCTTTTTATTTTAATGTATTTCCGTTGTTTTATACAAAGTATTTTGACATTACATTAGACTTTAACGGTGAAATCCGACATACGCGAGAATTCGTGTTATATCGCCAGTGTAGGAATGGAACTCGTTCGGAAAATGAGGACTTCCTGTACTATACCGATACTATACCGTAAAGGCACAAACTCAAGTGCAAATTACAACAATAATGTATACAAATCAGAAGTTTTGCCACTTCCTACATATCACTTTGTTTCATGAAACATGATATCTAAACGTGGACTGCACTTCTTAAATCGCTCACTCACCTTAACATACAGTATAGACGGCAATAAATAAATCATCACACAAGCCACCCTGCAGGAAAAATAATATAATGTCGTCTTATGACGTCAGACCGAGCGCCAGCGGGCACTCGGCGGCGTCTCATCGTTAAACATCTTTTCGTCTGTCTTTTGGTTCGAAACACACGGCCGAATTCATCCTCTTAACACTTTGCACAGATGCGTTTTTATCTGTCGTGACTCAAATAGCCGCCCACCATCATCTCTGTGTATGTGCTCAAACTTTGCAAACACGTAAATCGAAGTTAACTCTTACAACGGCGGCACACATCCGACAGCCAATCAGACACTTCCTCACACACGCCCTTTGACATACGATGGCAGCCAAAACATCACAACATAGACAACACACGTACACGTTTTTTTTTCCCACACGCGGGAAGTTTGAACCATGCGAGGTGAAAAGGACCAAGCATGTTAGAAAGCTGCATTCGTTTAGCGTTCAGTGAATCCCCCTCTCATTTAAAACGCAACTTTTGCCATTACAAAATCATGTTTTCTCAAATCACGATTATAATGCAAATGCAAATCGTTCAGCCCTGGTTCTTTTATTTTTTATTTTATTTTTTTTTTTTAGCAGATGGACAATGTGTACATACATTAATGAATATTGAATGACAAGAAGAGCTACTTGCAGCAAGATTTAGCAGAAAGATCATTTCCATAATTCTCGTTTTGATTTCTCTTGAAATATCATTAAGTTGAGTTTACCTTCAAGCAGAGACATTTCCATAGGCAATTGCCACTCAAAGCAACTAATAAAGTGAGACTTGTTTTGTGTCTGTAAGTGTCAGGTGCTCATGACTTCAATTTTCTCATGTGGCGGAAAATACTTCATCGTCGTGAGGAATTGTAGTCATTCACTCGACTCTGTCCGGGCTGGCCTGGTGGTGTACAGTATGTCTACTGGTTTCATATGTCATATTTGGCCGTGCTTCATTGGTCCCAGCGCTCTCCAACCCAATGATATCACCTGTGGGACACAGTCAAGCCGGCTTTCGCTTTCCTCTCCCACTCAATTATTGGTTCCTTTCCCTCAGCATCCCCTTCTTTTGTAAGGAAAAGACACATCTAATAGCTTTTCCAGAAAGGGTGGGAAGTGGGTGGGAGGTGTGTGCGGAATAAGTTCCTTGCACATCACTTGCACCACTGGAGGAATGTACTTGAAAGCCAAGATGTGTAAACTTTACAAGTTTTTTCCTCCCCTGAAATTCAAGAAAACGATACTCCTGGCATCTCCGAGCAAATCAAATCAAATCCAAAAACAACGTATCGACAACAATTACTGTAGATTCTCAAGTTAGTACGTAATAGCCTTAGATGATTGAGTATCCTGCCTTTATTTTACGATAATACAGTATGTTGTGGGTAAAAATAAGACACCCAGTGGACTTGCCTTTGTTATGGCACCTCCATTTGTTTTTCATTCGCAAAAACAAGGTCCATCAATTAGGCCATAAGTGAGTTGGCTGCTAAACCCTTAATGCTAGTTGATGACCAGAGCAGCCTGTGACTTTCGAAATAAAAATGAATGATGATTCAAACGTCCCAGCTGGGATCAATAAATTAGCTCGAATGCCAAGCAGTATAGTAGGGCAAATGGTAGACACGTTAGCCAGCTCTGCAGGCCAAGGGAAACAACATTTAATTCATTTTCTTAAACAGCAAGTAACTTACAATGGAACATATCATGCAACATCTGTATAAACTATCCGGTTACTTGAGTGACGTTTCCATTCTAAAATCCAAGAAACTGAGACAATTGGCGTTCACTATACGGCGAATGGGAATGTATGATTATATTTTAGGAGTGGGATTAAGAAACAATCATGAATAATTCAATTTCATTATGCTCAGTAACTTGAGATGTAAATGTAAAAACGGCAATGGTATTCTTCAATGTTTCTGGTAGTAGTACAATGATTTCAGAAATTAGGAGCATGATGAAAAAATGGTAGAGGCTCGAAATAACTCTTCTTGAACAAATTTTGAGGAGCATTTTTTGCAGGTTAATCCCATGCACCTGAAACATGAGTTTTATCAAACAATAAAAATACAACAATATAACAGTGAGGTTGATTGTATGGTTGCAGCTGTCGACTATCTCATTACAAGTTTCATACAAAAATCAGAAATGTACCTTTAATAATGGTATTATTAGGGCCCAACCAAATTAATGTACTGATATTAGCTGTTTTTAAATGGTCAAAAACCACCACAAAAAGATATATACAAAATTGGCCAATTATGATCTTTATTTATTTTTGTACACATTAAAGCGAAATATAATTATGTTCAATCTCCCTAAATAGGTGAAAAATCAGCCAATTTTTGCAGATTTTGCTCTCTGTTGAAAAGTTAAACAAATACTAATGGAAAAAGTACTGTAAAAGAGTCAAATGCTCTGCCTGTACTGTATTTATTGTTGCAAGTGTTAAGGGAGCAAAAGAGAAGTTATTTTATTCGTTCCATTTTATTTTAATTGATCGGCCGATTAATCGGTTGATGGAATTTTATTCTACCAAATATCAGAAACAGCATCGGTCAGGTTGTATGTTATAATTACCAATTAATGGCATGAGTGGACACTGATCATGTTAATGATTTCTCTTCTCTCAAACTGTGTGCGCGCAGACCTCGCCCCCGGGAGTATAAAGAAGCCTTAAGTCACAATAGAAATAAGTGAAGTTCCCATGAGTAAGGTGAAAACTCTCTTCTGGTTCAAGCTTCCTTCCGATCCACGCACCTTTTTGCGATTAATTGAATGAAACTTCCAAATCGGCCGTTATCTGTTTTTTTTTTTCATTTTCCTTTTGTGAACAAAATTGGAAATTGGAAAATTAGGGGTTTTTTTTTCGTTTTTGTAAGGATTATTGTGAAAACATGTAATTATTTAGTTTTTGTAGTTTCTTTTTGGTTTGAAATATGACTGAATAATAATAATATATCTGGGCAAGGTTTGTCGTTAATATGTGTATATATGTCATATAATAAAACTGAACACATTTTTTTCCTAATTTTCATTTTGATGTCCTAATTACAACAACATAATTACTCCAGGGCTACACCATCGCAGTTCATTAAAACGATACAATTTCCAGTTTAATAAAAAGACATTCAATTTATACTTAAAAAAATCGAGTTGCATGACTCGTTCAAAAAATTAATTTCCGACCTCTGACTAGCAGGCACCCTGTGATCAGCTAGCTAGCACGGTTCTCGAGGGCACTCTTTTTTTGCACCACAGACCGCTTGTGCCTACCGACATATTTTGACGGACTGCCATAGCCGCGTCGCAGCGACATGTAGTTTAACGTCTCGCCGGTGGCCCTCTTGAACGCATTGGGCCACCGTTCTCATAGCAAATGTAAAGTTAGCGGGAACAAGCCTAGAAAAGCGCAGCAAGGGTCAACTTCAAAAGTGAAAGAAACAATGCTATACACGTATAGCAATGCCTTACATGGCTTTTGTTTTGAAGATGGCCCTCGGAAGCAATCGCTGTGGCGGCTAACTTGACTTCGAATTGAGGCTGCATAGCCTGACCGCAGTCAAACTGACTGACCGAGCTCCAATGTGCTGAGTATATTCCAATATTCCATTCCCAGCGCTCATGCGCACCGCTTCTGTGCATCCCTGAGTATACTGAAAGATGCAGTGGTACCTTGACTCAAAACACGTACACGTTTTTCAAGCCATAAGCTCTTTTACCGCTGTATTTCGGACAGCCATGCAAAGTGACTTCAAATTTACTCTCATCCATACTGTGAACATGACTCATTCTCAAAGAATGTCAGATTCTGGCTGTTGTCTCTAACGGTGGCAAACTTACTGACCCCCGTTAACTAGTCCTTATCTTTGGACTGATCTGAATGTGACTGAAGCAGCAATCATACTCTCTTCTTAAACCATGGTTCTTTATGTCAGGTTGTTTTCCTGCACCCAGCCAGTTGTAAACCAGCACCCAGTGAGCACAAAGGCAGGTTTGTTGTCTGGCGAGCATGTCTGTGTGTATTCGGCTTGTGTACGTGGAAGCACATGCACGCGCACACCCCCGCAGATAGACGGCCAGGGCAAAGTCAAGGCCAAGCTGTCTCCTTAACCCCTCCAGTGCAAACCACAAAGCAAACAGCAGCCCACCCCCTCCCGGAGTCTCTGGCAGCCTCAAAGAGTTTTGTCCTAAGCTAACACACTCAGACTGACAGGCAAATTAGGAAGACAGATATCAAACAATCATGTGCAGGAATTCTAATGAACTTATTACCAGCATTGGCGTTGACCATGCAACCGCCTACTGACATTGATTTCTACCCTCTGACTCATTCACACAATACCGTCTCGAATGACTCAGGTGTGCAGCTTGACAACCTGAAAAGAATGAGATTGAATGAGTGCGCAATGGTAGACTTTTGACTCAAACGATTCAAAGTGTGTTTCAAAAGGTTAACGAAAGCACGCCAAGCCACTATGATGTATAATGAGGCCGTGAAGTGGTTATTTTTTTATTTTTCCACCAAATATATTCTCTCGTCTTCATGTCTAGGTGTTTATAAGTACAGGCAAATAACTATTTCAATTCACTTAACATTTAATAAGATCATTCTTGAATGTGTGCAGGTATAACGTCTAAACGTGCGACTTACCCCCTTGGCTCGGACCTTATATCAGACGCTACAACCGAATGCAAGCACAGAAAAGGAAACTACTAAGTAGGGATTTTAACGATAATGGCGATATTGCAATATTAAAATTGCCACGATATCTTATCATCTTACACATGACCAGGGGTGCACATAATTTTTTTCATGAGGTCGGTCGAGGATTTTGAGTCACGGATCGGATTGTTTTTTTTTTTTTATATGAGCAAAAAAACCAAATGAATAAATAAATAGAACTTTGTCTTCATTTATTTTATAATTTATATAATTTATAATTTATTTATTCTGCCCATAAAAAAAAAATCAACTCCTAATGTCTAATATGGTCATTTAGGCTTTAAGAACACAATTTAACGCAAAGTGGTACAGTGTATACATTTCAAGGTATCCTGCCAGACATTTTGAACTGAATGTTTTCTTACAATTATTAGGCAAACGTGTTGTTATAAATTAATGAAGACAAAGTTTTCTTTTTATTTTTTTTTCATAATGAAAAAGACTTGAAGTGCAATTAAAGGCACCTTTCTTAAAACATACCAAGTAATCGATGTCCACAATATAGAAAGAAGTTTGAAAAAAAAGTCAGTAAGCCAAGGAGCATCTGTGATAATGATAACAGCTGATTACTGATTACCGATTAATCTGCCGATTAACTAAAAAGCATATAATGCATGAAATAACATGCATGCCTTTGCAACCTTGAACGAACGCTGACGAAAAAACATTTGGGCCGTGCGCAAACACGCGCCTGCCTTTGCCGCTCATTGAGATACCACCATAACCATTGCTTGCTTGCATAATCGAGTTTGTTTTTAATATCTAGTCCACCTTACAAACAAATGTCATTATGTATATTTAAGAATACAAGGTTAAGAAATTTATGTGTAATAAAAAATGAGACCCGTGTTACAATATACAACTAGTGTTGCCCGGGATACCGGTACCAGTACCGTGCCCCGATTTATCGGCAGCAAAAATGGCTCAATACCATTTTTTTAACACCAGTATTTAAAAAAAACAACAACAACAAAAATGCAGCTCATCAACTTTGTCTACCTGCATGTGATTAACGACTTAAGTGGCATGCCTCCTTGCGTGTGTCAGGAAGCTTCAAGCAGAGGAGCGAAGAATGACGCCAGAAGTGCGATATGGAATTTTTTTTGCATACATGGCCAACGGCCATGGCAAGCCAACCGACATGGCGAAGCCGCTCTGTTATAAAACGACTGTGGCTCGAAGTTGGAACACTTCCAGCATGGCAACGCAACTCGCTGACCCGCATTCAGCCCTATACCAACAGTTTAAAGAACAACAGGTTGTGATACATTTCTAACACTTCCCTCAAGAATAAGTCGAGTGTGAATTCTTTTGTTCGTTTTTTTTTTTATTTGACGAGGCATTCGACAAGCCGGGAGCGGAATCGAGAAGAGTAGAAATACACACACATGCACCCCCACGCATGCATACACACACGCACACACACTCAAAGCAACATTATGTTGAGTCATCAATTAAATGATTCAAATGATCAGGATCGTTATCCAGCTTCTGTAGACCTTGCTGATTATATGATAATTTGAATCAGGTGTGTTGCAGCAGCGACAGATGGATAACAGGCATAATACTGGCCCTCGAGGGCCAGAATTGCCCCCCCCCCCCCCCCCCGGACTTAAAGAACTGAAGCAGTCAGCTACCAATGGTCATATAAGAGCTTGGTGCAATCATGCCTCAATTTACTTATGATCCGATTAGTCGACAATTCGCGACTACTGTTGGTGATTAGTCGACTAGCAAAATAATAGTTTGTGGCAGCCTTACTTGATACGCTTGTACCAAACATCATTGCGTATTGCGTTGGTGGAAGGCTGCAGTACCACACTACCGCACAGAAACAAGCATGGTGTGCGATTTAAAAAAATAAAATGAAAACTTGAATCGAATCCAAAATCGTTTACTCAGAATCGAAAATCGAATCAAATCGGGGCTTAAGTGAACGCGTGTGCGTTGCAGACAGTCATGACATGAGAGAGCGGCTGTACTTTAACATGGCGTTGCGAATCAATTCCTTTGTTTTTTTTAACATCGATGCATATTTTAACGCATTTCCCATGCTCACATGGGAGTAGCCTCAGGAGGGACCCACCAAATGCGTTTGAAGTGTCTATGATCAATGTGCCCTGAAATTCAATTCTCTGAGTTTAACGTACACCCCTTACGTATACCAGATGCAGCGGGCCCTTGGCCGCAAGTCCACCCCTAATGTTCTGTTCAAATCTTTATGCTAAACTTTTGACTTACGGATGTGGCAATGACAAATTACTCAACCAACAAGTGACCTACAGCCCAATTGGAAAGCATAACAGACAGGCTACCACAAATCATTCCTTGCAATATCACATTGTACCATCCGCATCGGTAATTGTGTAAATAAACATCTATGACTTTTATTTACACAATATGGTAGATTCACCATTGAGAAACCTGTGACATGTCTATAAATTGCACTCTGGTGTGAAAACAAACCACTACTATCACTTGTGAAAAATCTCTTTCTATTTTGCAAGCTTACCACACCAACCATTTTCAGTCGTCTATTTTTCATCCTTTCATTTATTTGTTACGCTTCCAGCCAATAACACACTCGCCTTTGATCTCTGATAGTAGCCCCCGTTTCCCTCCACCCTCCCCCAGTACCAGACACAACACGGGGGCTTGTCAACAACACTCTTTCTACGACACATGAACTTCACACTGAACTTCTAAAACTGCTTAATGAGACAGACTTTTACAACCATTAAATATTGTCTGGACTAAAGCTGGGCGATATGACGATATACATCGTGAAGACGATAGTAAAGTGTCTATCGTGTCACTTTTGCACTATCGTGTCCATCGTAATTTTTCACCTGCATTGTCACCTGCAGTAAAATGTAAGTAGTAAGAATGACAGCAGAAGCTCGAATTGATGGACAAATGTTTACATTTGTCATTCTTATGCACACAGTTGCCACCAGGTGACAGACTGAACAAAACAGAGAGACGTGAATCATACTACATGGCAATCATACATTCCACACGTACAGTGCAATACTAAATCTAACAGGTCATGAAAATGAATAAATAACAGGGTACTGTATGTGCATCCAAATAACAAATTGTACCATGGTAAAGAATTAACTAACAACAACAAACCCGTAACCCATTTGTCACTTCCCGTTCTTGCTCCGAGCGCTGATTGGCAAGCTAACAGCCAATCAGAGCGACCAAATGTCACGACTCACGGCGCACTCAACATGCTAAACCACCAGACGATTCCCGATGGGGTCCGACGCTACGACGGTGGTCACTACACCAATCAGGCGGCGCAATCAGACGCCACGACGCTTCACGACCTCCGACATCGGATTGGTCTATCTGGGCTCCAAACTACAAGGCTCGAAATAAACTGTTTTGCACGGGGTGTAAAATTGCACTTTGTGCTAAATCAAAACAAAAAAAGAATAGCATAACTGAGAATCACAGATTTTTATTTCCGACAATTGAACGGGGGAGGCGGGCGTGTGGGTTGTCTACTCTGCAAGTCAAGGTGAGATCTCAGCTACTTGGCAATTTAGGCCGCAGCAGCTCGCTATCAATTAGCTGCAGCTGGCTACTGCCGCTTGTAAACACGTTGCAACTTCGTGACTGCATCAGTAATCACAGTCACCCTTACGGTGAATAATCTACACTTCGTGCAAGTCTCAATCCCCAAAAAGTTGGCTCCTACCGAGTCCTTTTCCCCATGTAGCCATTTTTACAACGCTCGGTCCTCTTCGGAGGCAATCGGCGCAAATCTGGACCTTTTTTCCTCCCTTCGCTTTTGTGACATCATTCGAGAGGCTCCAAACAAGGTATGAGAACTTCTGTGCCCACGAAAAGACAAATATGAACACAATAAATCTATCAAATAACTATGCAGATATAATACTTTACTTTTTGAGAATGGGTAAGAGCAAATCAGGGGACCATATAATACAGTACATGAGTACAGAGAAAAAAAACGGCTTTTGAAGGGAAATTTTGGCGGGGGATGTATAATATTGGAGCTCGTGTTATTCACAAGAAATTACGGTAGTTTGGTTTGGAGAACAAACTCGTCTCTCTTTCGTAATTGATGACAATGATGTATGTGTCTGGGTGAAAAGAATTCAATTGCACACCTTATTGGACTTTTTTTCTCAAGAAGAAATTCAAATATTCCTAATGTACAGAGACAAAACCATGACGTCCTTCCATTATTTTTGATCCTTCTGTTTCCAGCTAACGCAAGGTTTCTGATCCTCAGTTCAACTTCTGATTTTAATTGGGAGTGTATTTTTTGGCATGAATAAAAAAAATAGAAGTTGTTATATTACTTCTTAGCAAAACAAAAAAGTACCTGTGCTGTGTCCCTGAGCAAAATGTTTGGCTACTTTCCACATGTATGTGGCATAACTGTTGTATCTCTTGAGAACATCCATTTTTTGAAAGCTCAGATGTCCCGGTTTTCCTTCAGTCTTTGCATGTACATAATACATTTCTTTTAGGAGCTTAAAAGCCTGGATTGAGTCTCATAGATCCTCACCCAAATGTGACCTAATTTGTGTCTGTCAGGCAAACACAACAATGTGTGAACAAATACAAAGACTGTTACAAATACTTTAGACACGCATATGAACAGGGATGTTTTGGGAAGCGAATCATCACTCCAGTGGAAGCGAAAAAGTCAAACACACCGTGTGACCCCCAACTGACTCGTATGTCGCTCATACCTCCCCAAATATTTTGGTCAAAATCCAAATGCGAGGTGTTCAACATTCATCGTGTGAAACTGTTGGACACACATTTGAGCTAAACTATTGATATTTGTTTCAGCTGAAACATTTTTGCACAGACACAAACGTGTAACCTCACAGTTGACTCATTTCAAGTTGCAGAGCGTTTGCGACCAGTCGGACACGATCTCAAGTTGACTGCTCTTGGCAAACGGGAATGATGAAAAGCAGCGCGGGGAAAGAGGAAGGAGGTAAATCATTACCACAATTCCACAAGTGCTCCTTGGTGGACAGGGGTGTCACCATCAAGCTTTTAGCGTTTAATGAGCTTCAAAAAAATCGAAAACTCCATGTCAAACCACGGTGACCTCAAGAGCAAGAAAAGATGCGGCACTTTGGAGATGATCAACCAAACTAGGTAAACATTAAAACAGTGTTACTTCCAGTTGAAGAATGGGAAGAATGAAGAGGTTCACTGTGTACAATTTAGCAACAGAGACTGTATTTTTCCAACTATAAGTCACACTTTTTCTTCACTGTTTTGTTGGTCCTCCGACTCATACTCAGGTGTGCCTTGTATATATTAAATTAAAGCTCATACTGGCTGTTCCCTAATTGTGTTAACGGCAGCGATCAAGTTCCAGTGATATTCAAAACTTCCACTTCTAAGAAGTGGCCAGCACCATGAGATGTTTAAGGCAACAATACATATCATTTTTGTCAAAATATGGCTGATAGGTGATACAGGTGATGCTATCTAAATATATGATGTGTGTAATTCTTTTTGTTTTGTTTTTAGTTTTACAGTAAACTCCAACTGGCGTGTCACGGGACAGCTTGAAGCGCACTCATGGAGGGCGGAATCAGATAGCCACCGCACGCTTACTGAAAGCGGCAAGTGTGCACTCGGGGCTTTCGCAACGCAGGAAGTTGCAAACCTGCACCGCACCGTTCGGCACATTCGTCTTTTTCTTTAGTTAGAGAATGTTTTTATGATCGTGAGGAGCCAAAGTGAAATCACAATTCAACTTCGAGATTTGCGAAATGTCCAATTTATACAGTCAAACGTTAAGGACCCTTAGGTCTTATATTCAGAATTGAAACAAAACTTTCATGGGGAAAAATGCCTCAAAAGGCAGGAAACCTGGAGTTCAAACAGCCATGGTGCACAACCTCTTGCAAGTCTTCACGGGTTGAATCTCCATTATTTTCTTTGGGAAAATGAAAATAGTTGAAACAAATCAGACGTTGACAAGCATCTTGGAACAAATGGTATTTGGAATTCCATGTCTACTGAAAATTGAAAAGCAGCCAAATGCTTGTATTCACTCCACCAGCAGGTGCAGCTACACCGGCCTGACTCGCTCACTGGAGCAGCAGCTAAGCAAGCTCATCATGGAGTTCAAGTGTCAGGGAGAGAAAGGAGCTGACCTCAACACGGACAGGCCTCAACAGGCAGGCAGCTGCTCACGGCATGCCAGCACATAGGAGAATTAATAGAACCAGCAACTCTCAATGGGACACTCCTAGGTCACACCGACAGCAGCCAATTCTGATCCTGGGTCAACTTAATGCGCTCTCCGCCTCTTCCCCTCCGCATTAGCGGTGGGAAATACGAAACCTGGAACACGCCAAACATTGTATGCATTTCCGAGTGGGCTAAAGTGTGAATGCTGCTGTCCTGGGCCGTACCGCGCGAGCTGTGATATGCGCACTTGCGGCAATCAAGAATCTGGGAGTGCCCTGTGTACTTTTCAGTTTCAGATAGCACACGGTATGTGGTTACGTCTAAATTACAGCCTCTACGTGTTACTTTTCACAACTTAGTGCACATTCTGGAATTCACTGTTGCTGACGTTAAACAGTATGTGACGGGTAGTCGCCAAGAGACAAGAGGCCTCGTATAGTATTTTGGTTCACTGAATCATACCTGAATTGTCCAGTAAACTTAAGCAAAATAGTGAAGCCCAAGTTGCTCCTCATGTTCATTTTGCCAATGTGCAATTTGTCAGCCAGAGTATTTTGCTTCCATGTCAACATCCACCATCATTGTTGATGATAAAATGGTAAAAGCGCTTTGAGTATGAAAAGGTAGAATGTATGCTTATCAATAACATAGTAAAACACAATGCCATTGGCGCCAGGCTATAGCGCCCTGTGTGCAGGATTAGTGGTGTAGATGATGGATGGATCACACACTTCAGTCGAGAGGACAGAGAAATAATCGATTCTTCGATGCATCGCAAAGCAGATGTAGAATATCCTGAATTGAGAAATAATGAATTCATAAATAACGTAATATTTGCAGAAAAAGAAAGTCCAAGTGCATACTTACATAAATAAAGTACATGCATGCACCACAAACAGAGTAGCTCAAAAATGTCTCAAAGCAAAGGCATTTTTACAATGCATTAAAAACAGGATGTTATTATTAGCGGGGGGAAAAGTACCAAGTCACATACTGTATTGGCCAAAATAACAAGCCACTTGAGTGAGTGACCCTCACTTATACTAACTTCGGACGAACGGAAAATATTCTGGAAAATACCGTGACATCATAGCAAAGGTGTGCACATCTCTTCCACACACACAATGAAGGCATATTTAAGTCCTTCAATTGCATCATTCACAAAATCGCATCAATGACAAAGAATGGGGGCTCACATTCATGCTCAGCAAATATGTGAGGATCACAAACTAGCATCATATGAAAAAGTACTTCACACTAAAGATTAGGGGTGTAACGGAACACGTGGGTGTATAAATACGTTTCGGTATGGCATGTTCGGTTCGGTCCACTTGCGTTCAGTTTGGTCCAATTATTAGCGCAACCTTATGCACGGGAGCTATTGACTGTTGCATGCGGGAGAGGAAAATGGCGGCTCAACAGTTAAAGCCAAAAAAGAGCCAGAGCTCGAAGGTCCCCCCCGTACACTGCGGTCTCCTGTTTGGAAACATTCTGGCTGTCCTGTTAAAATCGCCGATGGGGAAAGGTACGTGGTTAGAGTCCCAAAGTTGTGTGCCGGCATTACTACATGAGATTGGCGGCTCTGTTGCAGATACTGTAGCACGTCTAACATGCACGGCATCATCCGACTGTGAATGTTTCTTAGACGAGGAAGCAAGCAGTCTTTTTGGCCCAAAACGCCAAACTTAAATAGCGAGATTCATCATATTGTCGCGTCTTCCAGGAAAAATAGTCAGACGTACTTTAATTATCACGTTTTTATTCATCCAAGTACAACTGCTCGCGCTCTTCTTTCTCCGCTGCCCCACTCGCTTGCCGTACGGTGCATTCATGAACCTCAGGAACATCACAACTCAGCAACACACAAATCCGACCACAACACAGATCAGAAAGACTTTTTAAAGTTACTGTATTATTTTCGTAATAAAAATAGTTTTAATATAGTTAGCAATAATTGTAACTGTTATTGTATGTATTTTTTCATCACAAAAAGTGTATATATACTGTCATGACAACTTGGCTTTAACTTGAATACTTATGTGTGTCATAGGCTGTTGCTGCTGAGTGTTTAAAGATTTCAGTTTCTTAATTTACTAAATTAAGAGATCCTTGTTAGTGTATTTTTTATTCTGCTGTAATTTCTTAGAATATCAGCCGAATGGTTCGCTTTTATTTATTTTCTCGAAAATAAAAGTACAGTTTACTTGTAATCTTTTCAAAATACACATATTAAAAAAAAATATCTACAGTTTTTTTGTACCAAAAATACACCGAACCGAAGTTTCCAAAAAAACGAACCGAACCGAAACGTGATTTAACGTTACACCCCTACTAAAGATTGTTATGTTGCCAGGTGAGTGAGGGTTTGGAGTTTCAGAGTTGACACTTTTCAAAAGCTTCAAAGGTTTGAGGATGAATGATGAGAAATCATAAAACATTAACCTCGGTTTACAGCCCTGGATGCTTTATGATTATTGTCCGTAGTTTCCACTTTGCTAAAGTGCTCCATTTATTTGCTCTTTCAGTCTTCTCTCAAATAAAATGCGTCTCCTTACCGTGGCCCTATGCCGAGACGTTAATAAAAGAAAAGCAGAGATGTAACGAGCAAAACATGGACTGGGCACAGTTACGTGGGATCCACTAAATTGTTGTCGTACATAACGCAATTGCCTAAACGCAGTCAGATGACAATGAGTTGTCTTTTAATTTCTTCCAGTGTCCATAGTAATAGTTTCTGTTGTGCCGCGTTGCTGTGTTTTCTGTCTGCTGCAGTGAGTAACTAGAATATGTCTACGTTTACAAAATGGAGTGAAAACAAAGTATGAAAAAGCGCTCACTCTCCGGCCTTTTCGTTGCCTGTTTGTCTCTCATTGTGAGCGATGCGCGACACACTACTCGCTTACTGTACGTCATAGCAGGAGCACTCCTATTTTGTATCCATTTTCTCTATCGCTTATTCTGTTGAGCGTTGCGGGGAGGTGGAGCCTATCCCAGCTGACGTAAATTGAAAGGCAGACTACTCACCACTCAATCACAGGGCACACACACTGTAGGGACAGACAACCATTGGCACTCGCAATCGCATTGTCACTGAGTGGGAACTGAGCCCACACAGCAAGAAATAACATTAGGAGTTACACCATTGGCACCTTGGCACTACTATCTCGCAGTGGAAAGTCGAGCCAAGTTAAGCCATAGCAAGCCGACAAGGAACGGACAAATGGGACTTTCATTTATAACCGTAGCTGTTTGTTGGAGAAATGAGAGTTTGCTCACTGTGCATTGCTGATGTGTCAATAAGCAAGACATTCATCATTATTACTGTATGCAGCGTTCCCCCTCTATATCACCGTTCATCATTCATAGCCCCAATATAACGTAGAATTCTTCCAGGTCACATCATTTTTATGGGTTTTTATAGTGTAGTTAACAAGCAAGTCCATATTTAAAGTTAAAGTTTAAGTAGAGAACTTTCGTTCGACTACATTATATGGTTTGGTTGGACATTTTGGTGTTTAAATTTACGGTATTGAATTTTCTTTCATTTTACGTCAGTTTTGCAGTAAACTTCAACTGGGAGTAGGCATGGGGCAAATTACCGGTTTGAAGGTTTACTGTGGTTTTAAAAAGTCAAGGTTTTGATAACTGCTAATACTGGCAGTCACCGATAATGAGCTTTCTTTTTTTGAGGGAATGTCTAAGCAGGGCACAACATGATTGGCTGCTGCAAAGTTGAGTAAACAGCACCTCTTTGAAGTTAATTGTTAAAAATAGCTCAGCAGTGATCGGACACTGCGACTTGAATTAAAACAGAAGAATATTTGTTTATTTATGTGCCTTGTGAGGATAAGAGGTTTGGATAATGGATGGATGGATGTATTTATTTGTATTTATTTATTTATTTACTCATTCATTCAAACTTAACATGATACATGTTTGTTCAAGACTAGATATTCTATATTTTACTTTAAAATAACATAGATGGCGCTCAATGGAACAAATGCTATTTTTATTTAGCCAAGTATTTAAACAAAAAAAGTCATTTTAATTTTAATACTGTGATACTCCGCCGGTAGTTTTGCTCACGGTTATCTTAATCTAATATCGGCCCATGCCTAACTGGGAGTGAAAAATAAACGGCTTGAAGCAAGCATGCTTGGTTTCTTATTTAAAGACTTGTGCAAGCAAGAGTAAGAGCAGACACAAGTGTATTTCATTATGTTTAAATATGTTTGAAGTTCATAAGAGGGGTAAAGCTATTTAAAAAAATGTTTCTATAAGGTCTCGCTATACCACACACTTTCAGCTTTTGCTGGTGGGTGTGAATCTTATACTTTGCATCTATCCGTCATGATAAAGAGGGGTTCGCTGGAATCAGGCCTAATTTTTGTGCCATTTGTTTGGCGGTGTTTACTGTGCCAGCAGGTTCTTCCAATCGAAAATATGTGCCTTGGCTAGATAAAGTTTGGGAAACTCCGCCTTATCGTTTTCACAAAGCAACTATTGTTGACTTCAATAAATAAATAAATGAATAAAAAAAAGAAAACGCTTTAATATTACTGGAAACAGTGACCTGTTTTACGAGTGTAAAGACAGACGATCGGCGCGTCTCTAACCACAGTTTCACACCTGTCCTCTCACCGCCCCTGCACTCACTTTCCAGTCGACTCTAAAGCACCGTTTAAATGTAGTTGATTGCATCTCCACGCTGTTGAATGCCCTCACGCAGCTCAGGGAGGAGAAGAGGTCAGCACTGGGCTGAGTTACAGCACTGGCACATAGCGCCACAAAAACCAAGCAGATTAAGGACAAGTTATATAACTCGGACTCCTGGACACTTCGAGCCTGTGCGTTGCATGTATCAATGCACAGCTACAGAAAAGTCCTCAGTGCCTCTGCTAAACAACTCCTGATATAAGGCTTGAAAAGTAGGTTTGCTGGCGTGGCGTGGAATGTTCTGTATGGGCAACACTCTGCGAGCTGTCCAGCAGCACTTACGTTGGCGTGTATCTAAACCACCTTATTCGCGTGTTATTAATATCCGTCGTTCTGTGCGATATGTCATATTGGCGCGAGAAAGGAAGCGGAAATGAGTGTGATATTATGCCGTGTCGCAGAAAATGCCAACAAGTGAAAATAATAAGGTGTGGAACTAATTTGGTGGCAAAAGGTCGTAATTAACCTGCCCTTGATAACCAGCGGCGGTGCCAAATGAACTCCTCTTCTTACCTTGGTATGGTGATGCATTTTGTGTTGATATTCTGCGTGGTGATGGCTTTCTCCAGTTCGTCCAGCTGTCCCGTCTTCTTCAGCTTTTTCACCAGACTTTTCACTGCCTTTTCACACCACTTCTCCTCCTGGCCGTTCTGCTCTCCCTTCTTCCAGCCCAAAAGTCGCTTGACGATGGGGGGAGTGAAAGGCAGGATTGACATCTTGTAGCTTGCTCTTGACTTCTTCTTCCAATGGCCACAAGTTCGGCTGCCGTGGGAATCAAAACCGAAGCGAGCCTCTCTTTCAAAGCGACCCGGACGACACGGTCGAAATTGTTATTTCCTCAATATCTGAATATTATTCAACTCAAACGGTGGCATCCCGGGATTTAACGTTGCAGTGAACTCTATCCGCCTGACTGGAGCTCACGAAATGTGTGATGGCAGTCTGTTGCGCTGTGGAATTAGTACCCCTCCGCCAAGAAACCTAGTACCGTCTATACGTTTTCACACAACTGTTGTTTTAAGACGTAGACCAATTAATGTTGCCACAAGAGTAAGATTCCCCAATAAATGAACTCAGATCGAGACTTGTTCGTCGAAATTTTGTGCACTAACCGGTCATATGTTTTTTTTTCTAAGTCAGAGTCATCCGCGGAGCTGGTTCCGCCGTGCGAAGTCTGCATGAAATGCAAATGCAGGAGCTGCAGCTGAGAGTGTCTATTGAAACTTCAGACTGCACAGCACACCCTTCAAAAGGCCGTCTAAGCAGCTGGACAATTGCGCAACCCATTCCCATTTTCTAATGGTGCACTTGCACTCTGCTAAAAACGCATGCTTCTGTGCCATATTAAGATGTAGCCCTTCAACTGGTGTTATGCAACACTGGACAAAACACAAATGTAATGGCCAGTTAGCATATGATTCCATATAAAATAGGGGAAAGACACATCCTTTAACTTATTGACATGGCACGCCAAACAACTTAGTCTGTTACACCGACTGTTTTCCACCAACCCTTGGCATTTTTTATTGTTAATCGTTGACTCGTATCAACAAAAAAGTTCTACTGCAGGAAAAGATCTTCCACTGGGTAGTTTGTGACCAGCTTCTGTAAAATGAAAGATGATAAAATGGAATTTTGAACACGTACACATAGACAAGCTCTGCCACCCACTTGTCTCAGCTTGTATGAACAGAAGACCCACTCAACAAGATGGAAGTTGGATGTGCAGTATGGCTCATATGTGAACGCTTTCACAAGTGCGCACACGCTTGCATTGTCGACTGCCCAGGCACCAGATGCACTACTCAAACCGCAGCACAGTGAACCGCGCACAGTGAAAGTGATTGTGGGTTTAGGGTCTTAAACTGCCTTTGTTGTGGAGCTTCAAAAAGGAAGACTTTTATTGCGTTCAAGAACAGACTGTAAGAAGGTTGAATGCACACATGGGGCGGTGACATTGCCAAATTTGCAGCACAATTGTTTGTCGGGGAAAAGCATTGAATACAACATTAAAAAAGAGCAACTAACGGTAAATGCAAATTACAGCTGTATATGAAGCCGATATGATCCAGAAAGGTATAATTTATTTGAAAAGTGCACAAGCGACATTGTGTGATGGTGTGAAATGTGACTGGCAACCCGAATGCGCAACCGCTTCCTCTTTCTCCGGTGTACTCTGCACTGCAGTCAAAAGGGTATTGTGCATCAGAGAAGAGCAAGCCTTTAATCAAAGACCACACTGACAGTTCACAGTCATACAAAAATAGTTGCATCGACCTGTGGGTAACATTTTGGCATGTGTGTACAGCCACAATGACCTCCCCCCGAGCCCCCCGCCCCTGTGAACACAGTGTGTCATTTGTGCTAAAAATACAGCTGGATCTCAGCTCAGCCGGACAAACTCTTTGCTTTTATCTATTTTGGTTACTCAGCACCAGGTACAGTATGTATAATTTTAGGTCCGCTAACGGCTGTTTGTTCTCATTTAGCCATTTACAGTACACTCAAGTTAAAAATATGGACTTCTTAACTACTTGAGGATATGTTTAAGTATATATTTCTAAATCATTGAATGTGGGAATGTTTTGCCTGATTACCACTTGCACCTATCCTTGTGTTGGTCCAGCATCCCTTTTGCAGCTTTACAACATATCATGATGGGATGGCAGCTTGCAGGAGCGTGCTGCCATGTGTCACACGGCGAGGCCCCTCCGGACCTCATGGTAACAGTTTACGTCCCCGCGGGACTCGACTGGCCAAGACAGCTGGTTTGTTTTGGAGTAGTATGGGTCGAGACAGGGCGGATATGGGGATGCAGGATGGGGGATGGGATTACAGATGGGCCACAGTAGACAGGAGGGGAGTGGGTGGTGCAGGGTGGAAGGGGTTTTTGCGGAGGGGGGGACGCGGGGGGTCTCGGGGGGTAGCCTATGAGAAGAATTACTGAGCACAAAAGGCTTGTCAGCAAGACCGAATGGGCAGTGACCACATACAATCCGATGGATGATAATGACATTGTGTTGGATGTGACCCAAGGGGACCTGGTCCTGAGTTCGTGAGTAAGTGTATGCATGTCAGTGGGGAGGGCTGGAGGGTGCTGTGTGTGATGTCAGCTGGTGTCCCAGAGGAGCAGTAGGGTTAAAAAAAAAAAAAAAAAAGACTAGAAGTCACAAGTCTTGGCTTGAGTTTTGATAAGGCTTTAGGGCCCTTATTTAGCTAATTAATACCCTAATATCTAATGTGAATGTAATAGTTTACGTCATCTTTCCTTTATACACCAAAACAGACGGCAGACGGCCCTCATTTTTAGGGGATCAATATTATTTGAATGAGAATTAACTCACAAGGGGTTAAGTGGCATCAATCATCACATTCTCATTCAGGAATCACATCAATGAAATGTGATTGGAAGAGAAAAGGATGCAGAGGGAAAAGACAAATCACAATCCAAAGCAAACCACATCATGTGACAACGATGGTGTTATACAGCATGGTCAAGTATTGCAGCTAATTTAATGGGCACAATGCTGTTCATTCATGTGACAGACGACAGAGGTGAAGGTTGTATGGCGGCAAGTACAGCACATTTCATTATAGAATACAGAGAGGACTCAAAAGTTATTCCACACAGTTAAGATAAAAAAATCACAAACATACAGTTAATACACGAAAAACAAATAGTCAATAGTCCTTGACGTAGTAGAAGAAGAAACTCAATTCCTGAGGCAGCTGAAGACACGTAAAGTACTTTTATACGGAACCCCAAGTTGTAAAGTTGGCTAGTTTGTGAAATGGCCACTTGAAGTGTACTCACTTGGTGCTGCTATTGCCACTCTTTCACTTTTGCTTGTGCTCACCACTCACTGCACCAACACCCTGGGAGCTGTTTGGGTGAACCTTGCTTTTTACTTAATATGCAGCTATTTAGGAAACAATTCTCAGTTCATGGTTCCTCTGTGACAAAACTTATGAAACTTCAGAATGTTACACTGTGCTATGAATAACAGGAAGGTAGATATGGTTCCCTCTCTGTGTAATTAATTGACTGTCACTCAGCTTAGCAGCAGTTTATATACCATGCACATCAAGTCGGAATTCAGGAGTTGTTAATCGACAAGACATGCCCTGCACTGGATCACTTTCAGATTTTTTTTTGGAGGGGTGATATATTTACGCAACATGCTCAAATTTAGTCCCAGCAACACACGTTTGAGGGCAGTGGTGATTAGTTTTTCAGGTAAAAAAAACTAAAAATTGTGACTTTTAATGGAATAATTGTAGTTATTAGTGCAATATGGTTTTTCAACTACTTTTAAATTAATCAGCAAAACGTTTGGGCTAATAAGAGTCTTTTGGTTATATTTTTTTTAATTCACCCACTTACTGTACAGCTTGTCCTACTTACAGCCATCACAGCTGACTTTGGGATGTGCTGGACGACACCCTGGATCGGTTGCCAGTCTATTAGAGGGCACACCGTCAACTGAGTGGAAACTGAGTCCATGCAGCATGGTGCCTGCAGGCACCGGGTAGTCCCCAAGGTCCACACTAGTAGCCCACGGACATGTTCTGAAAAATGAAAATGAATTGAAAATGTAAACACTGGCAAAGATTTATAGAAATAAAGCATTGCATATTGATATTTATCTGTTTCCTAATTATTGTGAGAAATTAATAGTATGATCAGCGCAAGGGCGGAGCCATGGGTAGGCCTGGGTGTGCACAGATAACTCTGTTATCATTATTATTATTATTATTATTATTATTATTATTATTATCATTATCATTATCATTATCATTATCATTATCATTATCATTATCATTATCATTATTATTATTATTATTATTATTATCATCAAACAAATACAGGCCTGCATGAGAGATGAAAGATAAGAACCCCATTTACTAATTTGCTCATTCTCTTAAAGTGAGCGCTTCTGGAGATGCTTATTTGTTGGGATATGTTCTGAGGTTGGAGTGGATATAAGTAGAGATGTCCACATACATTTTGGTGCTGATTGAGTTCAACTTTTGGAAATTATAAGTGATGCCCGTTCAGTGATTTAGTACAAACTGTGTCCAGTTCCTCCGCTGACGTCACACCAAGTTATGTGGGGAGGGAGGCGTGTCCGTATAAAATTGAAAATGCAAGCTTGATAAGTTTTCCTGATCAAAAAATGCATAAAGAGAGTTTATGAGTGAAAAAAAAAGGATCATCCTGGCCGCATAGTCCCTTTAAGAGCGATCCAGGTCACGTTGTTGTTAGCAACATAGCACAGCGGCCGAGTCATAACGATGGTCGCCCGAGGGCTCTGTCTGTGTGACTCTGCCGATGTGGGTGGACCAAACACAAACACGTGAGTCAGCGCAGGTAAATCACCACGCTTCACTTGAGTGGTGACTCACATGAAACAGCAATCCTTGAGATAACCTCTTTTCCTAGCTGTGACTTACTCTGAAATCGTAGCTTATCCCGTATTTAGCTATGGGACACCACCACTATGACTTAACTCATGAGTCACCAACAATGACTGTTCGTAATGTCCTGCGAGAGCAAATTTCCTGTTGTTAGCATACCTGCCTAATCTCATTGATAGCAGACAGGATATTGAGTTGAAGTCATCCAGTTGGAGATGTAAAGGGAAGCTGCATGGAGGTCTGTGTCTCATGTGAGGCATCATTTTAGATCATTTGACACATGCACATGCTCCCATTGCAGCAATGAAGTCCACTGGGGAGGTGATGACTCACTTGGGATTTCCCAATCCGATGATCATAGCAGCATTTTGCAATAATCATGTGCAGATGTGTATGATCGAGTCTGACTGATAATTTAAGAGATGGCAGAGCTCATAACAAGCACAGGTCATGTTTCATGCTATCAGCATCTTTGGAGCAGAAAAATCTAGCAAAATACAAATTTAATTCATATTAAGTTTACAGGTCATTGTACCTATAGTCACCAGACAAATGAAATCCTTATACCCGAGCACAATCTAATGCTATTAAATCTAAGAGTTGTACCAACAATCTTGCCTTAACTAAAATAATATTGCTCAATTTTGACTTATAGTCAGACAGGCTTTCATTGAACAAATGGTTCATAATTTTTGGCTGCAGTCATTAGTTTCAATTTACATTTACATTTACGATTTACAGTGATGTAGAATGGCACTGTATTGCATTTCGTATATGTATACCATTCTAATTTTGTAATGCAATGTACTTTAGCCTTATTTAGTAACTCGGGTGAAACAAAATATGGTTATTGTGATGCATCACAATCATTATCTATTACTACATCAAAAATCTAAAATCGATTTCAATTTTTTAATTTTTCTATCTAGTATTTTTTTTCCTCTTATTCCTCTTATTTTATTTTTCTTTCTATCTATCTAAAATCTAAACTTTTTTTAACGTGTTTATTTCCCCAGCTATCAATATTTTTAGACAGTTCTTTTAAAAACATGGAATTGCACTTTTTATTTATTTATTTAACTATTTATTAAATTTAATAGATTTATGAGAGACTCGATTTCACTACTTACATATAATTGGTTATTTGCAAAGATACACATTATTGTGCATTCACTCTATTATCGTAATACTGCTATTAGTACTACTACAACTACTCCTGCTAGAATCTTAATAATATTGTAATTCAATTTACGTTGCGATTCCCACCTTTATTAGCGCCCAGTGGTGTTTTTGTGATTACGCATGCCAGATGCTTGTGTACCTAATTTGCCTAGTGAGTTTATTACTCTGCAAATTACATAAAGCCGGTCGTTTTCCAGTGAAAAGCATACACTGCGTGCACTACCCTCTAGAGGAAAAAGTGTCATACTGCAATCCATGTAAGCGAGGTGTTAGCGTTCATGAAGCTGCCACTGGCCACATATAGGGGCTTCAACACAATTAAATCACTTTTACAACTTGCAATCTGAGAGGATGAAAACACTGTGTTGTACATTATTTTTGATTCTAATATATGACAACTTCTGTTTCTATGCAGGATTAAACACATCACTAGGTGTTTTATTATCAGTACCATATAACGGCATGCATACCTCATACTGATTGCATCAGTCCAAAACTACTGGAAGAGATTGTACACTTGTTCTTTGACCATTGTTCTGCTGTGTGGCGGATACAATTCATCATGCTTTCAAGCTCTTTCACACCACTCCTTGACATTATGCAAATAAATGTCCAAGGGCATCTATTGTGCTGCTGCACTTGAACTATGTCTGTGAGAGGAACCCTATTGTTGGTGGAATGATGAACAAATTACACGAGTTACCAAGAGTGGCCGCAGATGATCGGAAAGTAGGAACTTGGACAAAGCAATTATGTTTGGAAATGGAGAATCGCATTTCAATTCAGTGTTTTTTGTTTTTTCTTGGGGGTGTGTGCAGGTACATTAGAAATAACTGTTTCCTGCACTCTAAAAACAGTGGGGTCAAAAATAACTATTTTTGGGTTAAATTTGACCCAACTGTTGCGTTAAAAAAGGACCGACCCAGACTTGGGTCAATTTGACCCAAAGCATTGGGTTATTCAGTTTCGACCCAACTTTTAGGGTTAAATGAACACAACAAATTGGGTCAAAACACCGCAAATAAATGGGTTATTCCACTATTTTATTTATTTATTCATTTTATTTATAATGCTAAGGATACTGCCCCTTCCCCAAAAATGTATTAATAACAAGTGAAAGTTTAAAAAAAAATGTGTACTTATCTTCAGATGCATTACTCCTGACGTTGACATAATTTCAGCAGCAATAATAAGATAAGATAAGATAAGAATGCCTTTATTGATCCCACAGTGGTATAATAGGGGATGATATACATTTCAGAGGTGGGCACGCCGTCTCATCCCGGATGCCCATTTTTTAGGGGTGACACGTCTGAAGGTCTTGATTAAGTAAGGTCAGAAGTGGATTTTAGTGCAGCCAAAGTTCATCTCAGCCTACTCAGTGATGTGCTTATGTTATCATGGCAGGGAGGTCATTGTTTGTTGTGCGTTCGGTCCTCAGTCATGGTTTCATAAAGTAGAATGCATACGTGTTCAGAATTTTGTTCAGCACATTCATGGTGGAAGTGAGAACAAATCTAAATTAAAAAGTAGTGTTTAGAATTGTGGCAAATTCATATATTTTGTGTCATGGTGCTTTTTAGATATGAATTTAATGAATAAGACACCAACGACAGTCTGCAAAGTGGTGTCAGTGACAATAAAGTGACAATAACTCTGATTGGCTGTCAGTCAAGAAATGCAAATCAGTGCATGAGATAGATGAATTTGTAAAATAGTCTACAATTTATTTCAGTTCTTTAAACCAAGCATTACTTCCTTGCAGTCATCACCAGACAACTGCCTCACAATTTCACATGGGATGTGATGAGTCGTGGGTCCATCTTGAAAAGTGTGTTGAGATATATTGACCTCTTGAGGAGAGTTGCGCTCAACAGTTTTCAATCTCCAAGCAAGGTAACCAGAGCCACTCTGGTAATCATAGAAATGTTTCTGTGGATTACAGTAAACACATAAAGTTAATATGGAACATTATTTGGAGAACGCACAGTTCCTGTGAAGTGTCACATCCTACAATGGCGGCAGACCAATGCCTTTTTTTTCTTTTAACGATTCCAGCACTCGTCCTGTCCAACACACACGCTCAGTCACAAGCAACTTGTTTTCAAAACATTACAATGTGTGAAGTACTTACCAAAACAGTGTGATAAATGAAGAAATCCAAATGTCAAACGTGTCGCTGACTTGACCACGATGCTGCGTGTGTCGACATGAACAGCATGTCGGTGGCTGTCTTACTTAATTAAAGTACATCTGGCACCTGTGTATGGGCCTTTAAGGTTGATTTTGGACCCAACATAAAACATTACTGGCATATAACCCAATATATAGTTCATTTGAACCAACAATTGGGTTAATTTATAAGAAATAACCCAGAACTTTGACCCAACACAAACAATCCAAAAATTGGGTTGATGAAATAACCCAATTGTTTTTTAGTTTGTGAAAAAAATAAGTGAGACTATATACTGTACCTTCATCAAATATTAGATTATAATGGAATGGGCCATGTTGCTTGGCTTGGAAACATTTTCATCCAGCTGTTTAGTCAATTGTATTCAACGTGCCTGTATGGAATTACATTATTTTCCCTGTCACAAAATATGAGCAGAAAATGATATGAGGAGAGGCGGGTAGGTAGTTATGAAAGTAACAGGCTGCGCATAGCAAGGATGAAGAGCCCTTTATGGGAAAATGAGCATAGCATATTTGAGACTGTGGATGGCTGAAGCAAAGGGATAATTGTAACACTCTCAGTTTGAGTTTGACCAATCGGAAATGAGCCGTGGTGATGTCCTCAATACTGTCCACTTAGAAATTGAGCTCACTGACTTTGAGTTGAAATTTGCCTGTTCTGCAGACCCAAAACTATTTCCAGGTAAGAATTTAACATTTTTTCATCACAAATACTTTTTGCATCGTGTCTATTGTGTTGTACATACAATTGTTTCATGTACATACCCTCAAGTAGTAGTTTCTGTAGTTTAAATTGATACATGTTAAGTTAGTGCGATAGCCTTGAAGCTAAATCCTACAAAAAGCCTAGCTTTTGAATTGCTGCCTGGCTTATAACTGTTCTTAAAAACGGATTCTTGTGAACTTGATACTGTGATACTTAAAGAGTGATCCACTTTGATATCTCACAACCAAGGGAAGTGCGTGTGGATCAGGTGTCAGCATTGTAAATTTTGGGCCCATGAAGCCTGCACCCCAAGCAAAGACAACTAATTAAACATATGCATTTGGCAGTTTGCTTTCTAAGTGATTTTGCAACTTAAAATCACACTATTCAAAAGCGTTTTGTTTATTGTTCAATAGACAGTTCAAATGTTCAAATGCCTTTTAGCAAATGTATGACTCAATGCAACTCACTTGGTATATTTAACTGCAATGTTTCTGCAAAATTGTCTGGCAACAAGTTCAGGGTGCACTCTGCCTATACTGATAGGTGGTTGTGAGGATAATCAGTTCAGATAATGGGTGGATGGATGGCTGTTTCTGCAAAAAACATAAAGCCTTGCATTCGTTTGTATAAGGGTTGTCGAAACACGAGAAGTTATTTTTGTCAATAGAGGGCAGCAGGAATCCACCAGTGAAAAGTAGAACAGATTTATCATCTGACAGCATGTTCCCAAACAGTCTGTAATTACACTTGAATTTACATCAATAAATCCGTCATTGCGAGAATGTAAAGTTTATAAACATATAAGTCAATTACACTAAACATTTCCCATTAAAATTATGGAAAGGCATCATTTAAATGAAAGCATCCCAGACTATTCAACATGGTGACAAAAATTTCAAAAGTGTTTGAAAGTGGTTTGACATGTCACGACTCAGATAGCAACACAATGACACTTATTGATGAAGATGAAAATAGAACTCAACCCACCGTTTGTTGAATATATTTTTCCCATTCCATGCTAATGTTGTATCTCTGAAACAGGGGGATACATATGTATCAGGGGGATATCCATTCATCCATTATCTATAGCGCTTTTCCTCACAAGGGTCGCGGGGCGTGCCGGAGCCTATCCCAGCTGTCTTCGGGCAGGAGGCGGGGGACACCATGAAATGGTTGCCAGCCAATCGCAGGGCACACAGAGACAAACATCCGCACTCACAATCACACCTAGGGGCAATTTAGAGAGTCCAATCAACTTACCATGCATGTTTTTGGAATGTGGGAGGCAACCGGAGTACCCGGAGAAAACCCACGCAGGCACGGGGAGAACATGCAAACTCCACACAGGGAGGCCGGAGCCGGGATCGAACCCACGTAAAGGAGGCACTGTAAGTGATTCAAGCAGTTTTAGGTTGTCATATTTGAAACTGGCTTGTCTTTTTTTCATGGAAATAATTAGCTATCAAGCTTGTATGTCCAAAAGGCTTCATCTGTGGTCCTTGTCTGATTATATATAGTGTGGGTTTTATTTGAAGAGAGCAAAATGATAACTCATAAAAAAAGACTTCACTGAAAAAAAGCATTGCCCATATTTGATGGTCAGATGACAATGCAAACAATATGGTAATTGCTGGACTAGTTCAATGCATGTGTCGTCTTTATAATACGTGTGTGTGTGTGTGTGTATTTTTACCATTGCATAGCACGACCCACTGTTGATTACAGCTTTTGGCTATTCAGATGAAAGTTTTTCCATTTTTCGCAATGCTATTAGTGCAAGTGTGGTCTACGTGTTCGTGCAGGTCACCAAAGCAACAAGCATAGACTATTCTCAGTATGACCAAAACAGATTCAAATCAGCTCATTTCATCTGGAGAACCAAGCGAGGGTGGAGACTGCTATGGTCTCTCTACCAACAGGAGGAAACCTGAGATGGGTCGGTGCTGTGCTGGAATTTACTGCCCTGGCATCTGCTGCAGCCAAAACCTCATTCTGGAAGTTTGGAAAGCAGAGTGGAGTGACAGCATTTCCTGCATCCATTTAGAGTCCCACAATATGGAAAACATTTAAACCTCCCCTAGAAAAAAAAAAAAATCCGCCCTCCTTTGGTTTCATTTCCTGCTGAATGCAAGTCTGCAAAGGCAACCTTTTATCTTGTCAAAAATAACAAATTAAATACCACATTTAAGTCGGTTTTATACTTGATTTTGTGGTCTGTGCTTATTGTGAGATGAATTACATTAATTTGTCTCGATTAAAGTCTTGCCAATTTGTCTTATATGTAGCCTCCCTTAGCTTTTAAAAAAAGACATGCATGCAACGCAGGGGCGGAGCCAGAATGTGGCTAATGGGTGGGCCTTGAAAAATCAAGGTGGACCTGAATATTTCTCTCACTATCCCGACACATCGTATATTCAAGTAAAATGACAACCTGAATAATATGAAGTTCAGATCTTTGTTAGACAACCACAATTATAGAATTCTTAATATTCAATAAAATAACACAGAAAAAAACGCAACCAAATTCAAAAATAATTGAATAATTGACTAAAAATTCAAAAGTATATATTTTTTTCATGAGTGTCACTGGGTGGGCAGTCTGTCAATGTGGGTGGGCCCAGGCCCATGGCTCCGCCCCTGATGCAACGCCAAAATAACTGATAATAATGTAATGATGTAAACTCACAAAGGCAGGACAATAGAATCTGAATTGTGTACGTCCTTTCCGAATCATCCCGCTAGCGTCATTCAAAGATGGCCATTTCCGCACCGATTACCTCATGGATTTTGGGATCCTGAACACGACTCCCCTAAAGTCATTGAGCAATATGACTTGAAAATGATATATGTTTATCGTGACAGGACGTGTGAAAAAGTCTCATGTACCCATACCTGAAAATGAAGAGGAATTTAGCTATTTTGGTTTGAAGTGAATTCCAGGGTCCCTCCGAGCAAACTCAAGTGTGGAATTCGTCCAAATGAGCCTGAATCGGAACCAGGAACTAACGAGACAATGGGAGATGGGATCTAATGTGGGTGGGGCATTGCTGTGAAGTTTGATGATCAAGGGAGTACGAGGGCTCATTCATCACTGCTTGAAGTTTTAATTGTTGTTGTGGTTGTAATTCAAAACCGTGTACAACTATTGTTTGACATACCGGGAGCTGTTTCCTATATTTTTGCTGTTATTTCCCATGTACTGTACTATACGTGGCAATACTCATATCCTCACGACTGAATAGTCAAGGGATGCCTCCCATATTCTCACAGATTACAATGCAAAGTCAAATGTTGCATCTTCGAGTCTGAATTACATAAACAAACCACTGATTATGTATTTATGTTATTACATAAACCGCACTCTTTTCACACTCATCCGCCTGCAGCAACTCCTCTCCAAGGCCTCTCCTTGGCACAGCCTCTGTTACATGTCACGCACAACGCCTCTTTGATAAGACCTGCGCTTCATGTTGTCAAACACATACAATGCCAAGATTGTCTGTCTTTGGCAAAAGCAAATACGATTTGCGCATATACAGTCAAGTGGGTCATGTTTTAGACCGTTGTTGTCAGGACACTCAGAGAAATAGCGCACCCCTGTAAATTTAAAATGTCCCAATTTGATATGGGACTTAATGAAACCGCATTTTTCTCTCTTTTGTATTTGATTTATGACTGAAATGAGTTGTACACACTGTTCATAATACATCCTCAAAAAACGTACTATATGTACTGGACCTAACCTAATGTCTAAGTAAAAAGGTTCCATTCAAGAGGAGATTGGATTTGTTCTCTGAACAATGCCAGTTCCAAGCATTGTGTGACTGCTCTGAGTCAACCAGGTACACTGCATGTGCCAACGGTCTTTAGGCGTACCAAAGGGGTTAAATTGAACTTGAGGAGTGTCTTCAAAAGCAGCTCCAGGCAGTACACCGGTCATGGCTGAAAGAGAAGAAGGCTGTCTCAAGCAACCCCCCGCCTCCCTTCCTGTGTCTCTGTCTCCATATAATTACACTATGGCTGACAGACATAGTGCTTAAAATGACAAAACAAAGACAGGCAGGAAAATAAACAGCACCGCGGCCACTCGTTGGAAGAATGAGCATGCGCTGTTAATGTGGCAGCCTTTGATGGTTCGAATGGAGGCGGGCCACAGATTACAGTCAAAACCATACAGAAGACAATCATTTTAGACTTTTTATTTTCTCATATGGATGCATTGAGACAACTACAAGCATCACAAAAAACTGTAAGTATTTTCCAGTGAAATGTTGAGCGAGCCCTTCTTTCTTTCTAATTGAACTTTTCGGGTGATTTCGTGCAAAATCGCGCTTTTAAAATTCCCACTAAAGACACAGACTTTGAGACTGGATCAAGTGTCGCACTCTTTCCATTGGCTGGGGAATCCCTTGAATTTAAATAACACATTTAAATGATAAGTCAATCAAATCATTGACTCGATAGTAGATTAGATTCAATCTAAGTGCCTACTCGCATTGAAATGATGAGAAACACAAAGACAGAACAATTGGAACACCTCCAGTGTTTGTGATTGATCAAGTAGCTGTCACAGTTGTAGCATTTTCCTGAGGCTATTTCATGAGGCCTTTTGAATGTGTATACTTTTATTGAATAAACTTTTTTTTTAATGTGGTCTTATTTGTGTCATTCTTGCACTGATGTTGATGTTATTAGAAGGCCCGAGTTATCCAATTTTTGCATTTGATCATTTCAACATGATAGAATGCCATAATAAACATCAACAGTTTTGTTATGTAATATGCTTGTTTCGCTTTATACCTTTTCAAATTTGAAAGTCACCCCATGGGAACTTGGCACAAATCACGGATTGTCGATGAGCTCAGAGAAACGTTGTCGTTTTAGCAAATAGTTGTGAAAATTGTCTTCTGGTGTCAAACTCTATACAGGAGACTGGACAGAAGATGCAAAGTTATTTTTAAGTGAGCACTGCCTTTTGTGTGTTCCGAACAGCATGGGAAAAACATTTGAGTAACCCAAGTAGACAGTTAATGTTTAAACTCACACATCACAGTTGTCAAGAGTTTATTTCCTTTAGTGATTTTTGAAAACAATGTGCAGTAGTCTAAATGTTTGACTGTCATATAATCGGAGGCTCTCCACACCCTTTTGCTAAACGTGCAGCTAATAATTTATTTAAAATGTTGCGTGGTCTTTAACCAAGGCATTTTTTTCCTACCACATCAGAGCTTCACCATACACCGCACGACATAATCGTGCACTTTCGGAATGACATTCGAAATTGCGATGTGTAATTACGTAGACATATTGTAAATACTCAGCATGCAACTTGCTGGCCAGCAAAAACAAAATGCCTTTTATTGCCCAGCTTGCATTCATTACCACAGAGACAACAACATTATAGTCTGGACAGGAAAAAAAATTAGTTCTTGTCAAGCTGGAGCTGAACAATCTATCAATGGACTCGGTCTGTTTTCATCCTCTGACAGGCTGCAGCAAGATGGGGGGTGGGGGGTCACCCCAATGGTATGATGCTTATATTTCCCATGACACCAATGCAGGAAAAGAACAAAGGCATGACCTATGATGGCGACGGAGAAAAAAAGATGACATTGCATATTAAAGGGATGAGGCAAAAAGGAAAGTCAAAAATGAAATACACGGTAGGTGAAACACAGAATGATATGTACACCTCCTTTGAATCCTTCCATTGTATCCTAACCACTAATTGTAACCCTTGAAAAGACACTTGCCTGAAATATGCTTTGGAATGTTTTGGAAGAGGGGTTATTTGGTTCTTCTGGGCATTTAGAAAATCTATTATTAAAAGATGTAATACATGAATTAGAGTTTAAAATGACCCCCATAATCTAGTTTTTAAAGTCAAGGTTCAACCTTAGTGTAATGTGAGTCTATTTTTCTTACGGAGGGCTGTGACTGACTAGTGGATCCTTCCTCACGCTTCGACTAAAAGTTAATCACAGGTTTGAGCAAGAAGCTTGCCGAGTGTCGCCAGAAGGTTTTTTTTGGACAGCTTTCCATTGCTTACATGGCATTTTCTTTCCTTGCTCTCTTCTTTCTTCCTCTTCCCTTAATATACTGTAAATAATTGTATTGTTGATACACTCAAACAGAAAGACCGAAATCTCTCCCATCAAAGTCAATTTGGGCCCGAGTGCCCTACACTGCGGTTTGTTGAGTAATCGCTCAGTTATGTGCTTGATTTTGTTACCACTGGCACTCTGACGCCTTTTTTCTGCTTTCCCTAGCTTCTGCGTCCATTCGATGCCTCGAAAATAGTTTTGACTTCATTGTTGATTCATACGGATGTAATGAAATTTTTAAAGGATTTGAAACTTGTCTCTGTAGTCAGTGTTGTGTGATCTGTTGATGTGTAACAGTACCATGCGAGTAATGGTAAGAGTTGTCACATGCAGGAGTGAACGATCTGTTTAAAGCATCAAACATCTGTTCAAACACAGGAACTACACCTTGTAAATATGAAATCATTCGGTTATAAACAATTAATGTTGTTTTGTTGTTGCGTTCAGTCCAGACATGTTGGGTCCTATTTTCATTCTCAGCGCAAGTCTTGAGAAAAGCACAGTCTAACTGTGCACATGGGTGGGGTTTTCTTTCTTTTAGTATTTTGCTAGACTTAGCATATGCGCCGTTGCGGGATAGAACCTACCGAGTCCCAGCCAAGCGTAGCGACATTCCTCATTTGCAATAATATCAGGGCGGTCAGTGCGCACGCCATGCTTGACATTGCGGAAACAGAAAAAGACTCACTGGAGTCTGTGCATGACATTGGCAGGTAAAGGGCAAGATTTCCCTTGCGGATGATGTAGTCGGCTGCTGATTGCGGCTGCTTGTAACCATGTCTTGTTTTGACTGATGTGTTCAGCATAGTGTGGAAAAACAACCATACCAAAGCAGCCCAGTAGATCCACATAGAGCTGTGCTGAGCCACTGCTGTGCAAAAGTAGACGCACAATAAGTCAGCGTAGAAAATAATGGATGATGCACAACCACTATAATAAACATACGGCTTTCGAGCATTTTTCATTTTTGTAAAGATTGAACTTTTGCCCGTGTTCTAGAACTTTATAGCCCTAGACAGTTGTAGCTAGTGAGAAAAAAAAGATGTAAGGAACAAAATACACAAGACTATATCAGTGCCAACTGGTGCTTTATAACAGTATTGAATTATGATTGAATTATTTTTCATTTGTACAGAAACAATAGCTGCACCCTGCCTGACTCACAATTGTGAGGTTCAGGGTTCAAATTTGGCTGCAGCATTGCTGTGTGGAGTTTGCATGTTCTCCGCATCCTTGCGTGCATTTGCACCTGATATTACGGCTTCCTCCCACATTCACGAAGCACGCATGACAGGATAAAAGAGAAATTTTGAACTGGCATGAATGTGAGTGTGAATGTTTTTTTTGTTTTTTTTTTACTACAGCCGTTCTCATAAGTTGGAGTCTGCCAACTAGTGGTGAATATACATGCAAGTAAAACATATATATAGTGGTGCTGCATGTAAACGTATGAGCACAGTTGTTCTCTGTGATCTGGTGACCAGTCCAGGGTGTGCCCACAAGTCACAAGAACCCTAATAATGACAAACTATATCGGAAATAGATGGATGGATGGATTTTGGAAGCGCTGTATGCCAATAAACCGTCCTTTTGTGCTAATGATTTATCAAGCACTTTCAGAAGAGGAAACCACTAAATAATTAATTTAATACAAATGCTTTATTGATGTGTGTAAGGCGTATTTTGACATAGTGAAATTATGAAAACATAAACTGAATATTTTTACATTTGCAAAATGACTGAGAAATTCTGTAATGCATATATAAAGAATGAAAAGTGCATATTCTTGTTTCTTTTTGTTTTGTCCATATACACATGACACTATACATAAATAGTTGCATTGCAAAATGACGAAATAAAGTATTTACATGATAATATATTTTCATAAAATATATAAGCTTTATATTAAATCTCGGTGGATTACAATTCGGATCCGGGCGGGTGCTATCTGTGAGTGTTAAGTAGCACCTCTAGCCAGCAAGGGCAAGAAGTGATGAACTGTCTCGAGTAGCAGGGGCCCCACCCTTTAGCAAAACTAATACGAACACTGTGGGGGTCCCAGGGCCCCTCCTGGCTTTCAGGCTTCACGCCATGCTCAGCCATCCAGTCGGAGCTCTCATAGTCAAACATCTTGAGGGAGAAGCCCGGCATCACCCTCTTGACGCTCAGCCCTCGAGCGCTAAGAAGGTCCAGAGTGGGCGAGTGGACGAACACCGGGTGCTGGCTGCGGTTGTACACCCACACTCCATCCGGCTCACGGCTCAGCACAATGCCGTGGCCTATTTTACTTCGGATCTGTTGGACGCTGCTGCTGTTCCCTCCGTGGCTGGGGTAGGCTGGAAGTACGGATGTGCCGTGGCGACTGTGGTTAGCGTTGGTGTGGAGCTGGCTGAGGCAGAGGCCCGTGCCCTGAGGTAGGTCATAGAAGATGCTGAGCGAGGCTTGATAGGCTGGGTAAAGGCGGCCCACACGTGTGCGCTGTTCCCAGTAGGCAACACTGCACCAGTGAGATCGATGTCCACTGGAGGTCGAGGAGCCCAGGGAGGTACCGGTCTCTGAAGGTGAGAAAAGAAAAGGAATCATTTGTATTATTGTACTATACGATTGTCAATGCAGACACAAATGTTCTCTCTGAATATTGAGATCAAATTCACAACGGCAGTTGCTGACAGGGTCAGCAATGAAGTCACTTTTGGATTGGAGACACAGAAAGCGTGGTTGCCTAAAAGGGTCAAAAAGGTTGGAAGGGCAAAGGGAGAAGTATAGTGATAAATAAAAACTAGAGGGCGCATTGGCTTGTTGAGGACGTGAAGACCAAGCTGCCATCTTGAGGGTGGCGGACTGACGGAATGTAAGGACGGAAGCGCTTTAAAAAGACAAGGACGGACGGGGTCGGAGGACAATTATTTTTGAATGAATAAGGACGGAGGGACGAGGTCACGGAGGTCGGACCGGCAAAAAAGGGTAAGGTGCACATTTCTGCAAATGAGAGTGTTCAATTAATCTACCATGCATGTTTTTGGAATGTGGGAGGAAACCGGAGTACCCGGAGAAAACCCACGCAGGCACGGGGAGAAAATGCAAACTCCACACAGGAAGGCCAGAGCCTGGATTCAAACCCTGTACCTTTGCACTGTGAGGGGGATTTTTTTTCAAACTTATTATTTCTTTAAAAAACAGTTTTGAGTGAAGAAATACTTTCAACACACACTGATGGTTTTTTGGGGGGGGCCAGCGACATATACAGGAGTACCAGGCAAAAATTGCTTTTACACTGGATGGCAGAAGCTCTATTGTTGACAGTAGGTGGTGAAGACTATTCTTCCGGGGGGGCCCCCCACATAAATTACAGACAATTATTATTCTTCACAAACAGATCTTCACCATAGGTACATGTTTAACGTGTGTATCCACTTTTGGTGCCGTTTTTGTTTGTTGGTGTGCTGTGAGATTTTGTTTTCTAAGGTAAGATATGTTCATTGGCTCAACAAAGGTTTGGGAAAAGGGGGCAAGTCCACCCTAGGTGCCAGCAACACACACTACGCCTTTGCCTTGCATCCGAGGCTGAGAGGCCCCTGAGAAATGTATTTAACTGTAAAAGCTGCCTACCCCTCCTCTTGTGTCACTAATGACGTTTATTTTGGTACTCGTAATATACGATTCATGTTTAGAGTATTTGTCTATAGAGTTAAATGTATGTTTTTCTACACTGATACACACAGTGCCACAATGGAAAAGGGGCGTTTTATGCGGTCCAAACATTTCAAACTGAGGGGGCTCCTTATGCAAGTTGTGTCACTGCTCTCAGTATCCACACATTTGTAATATTAATTATGACTGGAAATAGCTTCTTCTCTCTACATGAGAGGAAACATCCCGAAGGGCCGTTTTCAGTTCTGTGCTTTATAGTCACTTTATTCTTTGCTTTAAAGCTTGTTTGGGAATGTTATGCATTATCTTGATCTATGTCCAGACAAGATCTGATGTTACATTCGAGGAAAATTTATTTCAAAAGTATGATACAAGCTCGCACCACATCAGATGATCTACTTTATCTTCCAGTTAGCATTTTTAGAATGTTTTGTGCTCTACTTATTAACACCAGATCACTCAAATTGGTGATCATTTATGGTCACATTTATTGGTTTGAAGTTCGACTATGAACAACCTTTACAGACTGGTCTTACTTTTTTGTTGTTACAATATACTCAGTTAGCACCACTGTACTGAACTCTGTCAGAAACAGAGGACCACCTGTACTCAATTTCAATTATTTTTAATGGACAATTAGAAGGCGCTACTGTATTTGTCTTTTATCTTGAATTTGTCCTTGTAACGAATATTCTTTCATGTGGACCACGTCTACCAAGCTGGACACAATCAGCCAGGACTGCCACCAAGTCTGCTCCAGCCTCACTTCAAAACAAGCGAATCCCCAGGCAATCTCTGCCATTTGACTTGACAAAGACACGGACCCAAAATTAAAGAAACTCCTGATAAGGATAGACACTTCGTCGCCTGGAAAACCTCTACAGACATTGTGTTGTGTATTCAAATTCGGTTTGGACCAGACTTTGTGGAGCTTGCCCACCGGGAAGGCGGAAGGTTAGTCTTGCAATCAGCAGGGGGCCAGCCCCGATGAACATTGACAGTGCTGGGAAAAGACTGACCCCAAGAGGTCGACATGGGAACTGCAGCTTTAAACTTCCTATGTCTTTCGGTCAATCAAAATTACCTTGAAATGAAACATATTCAAATGTATGATTGTGTATTGTTTACTGTGTTTATCCTGCTAACTTTGTTTTGATGAATTGATAGATAGATCTGCTCTATGGCAAGAATCATTTTCCTGGTCAGGCTTATGACATAACTCTCTCTCAATCTCTCTCTCAAGCACTCAAACCCTCTCGCTCCCGTACTGTCTCAGGTTTAAATTTTTTGATCTTTTGGCTGCATTTTTGATTGCGCTCCCAGGTGCCAGGAAATCGACTTGCAAAATCTGAGGATCTGGGTTCTCCGAACCTCCATCACCATGCACATGTGGCATATGAGCCGAATTCCGGCTCTGGGCAGCAAACACTGAAGCAAAACGCCACTTTTGCCCCCTTTCCGAGCCCGACACCGTGCAGCGGTCGGGAAACATGAGAACCCAACCAAGCTTTTGGTCCCGCTCCCAGCAGCCTCCTTTTGCTTTTTCTTTTTCCCTTTTTTTTCTTCCATCTGCAAACGAGTGAAGGTCCTTCCCTCTTTGCTCCTCATGTGAGACTCCACAGCGATAAGTGACCGATTTGCAGCTCGCCAGGGCTTTTTCAGTGGGTACATACAAAATTGGTAGCAAACGCTCGCAAACCTTGTGCATTTCATAAAGCCGCCGTCGTCACTCTAGTCATCCTTACAACCTCTCACACTCATATATCAGACATCCTATTTTTCCCTTACCTCCCAATTATTTTTGATATTTGTTGTCCTTTTTTTCTTCATTTATTTAGGCTTGCCATATCGTAGTATTTTCTTGTATGTTTCACTAGTTAATAAACATTGTCCATATACAGAAGTCTTGGGTCAAGGTATTAATGTCTGTTTTGTTCAAAGAGCTCACAACTTATTTTATTGTAGCGCCTTCCCATTTCAAGATTGATTTAATGAGTTTTTTCATCAAATTCCACTCTAAATAACCTAACATTTTGACGTGGTAGCCCTAGAGGCGAGCAGGAGTAATGCAGGCATTGCTCCCGGCCGCTATTAACTATTTACACCCTTACGACTGACCCCCATTTTCGCTACATCCTTTTATTTGCCACCTTGGTGTCGTATTGAAAGAGGAGTGTCAACAGTCGACTTCCTTCAGGGACATCTTCCAACATCCCCCTTTCTCATCACTCCTTCACATCCTGCATTCGAGTGAAGGTGCAGGGCAGCAAAGATGAGAGGGGTGGGAAGCATTCAGCTCTCTGTCAACCTTGTGCAAGCCTGTGAACCCTTGACCCACCCCCCACTCAAGCCCTCATGCTATCAGCTCACATTAACTCCCTCACAGAGTGATGCCATTATTTTTCTCCAGAGACTCTACTGACACAGAGGATTTAAAGACCCATATGCCCATGGCCCCATTCCTGTCATATTCCACCGGAGCACCCCCTCTTCTGCCACCAGAAAGGCGACCCTCTTTTTAAATTAACAAGATACATTTTGGTGGAACTGGTATAGAGATTACCGTAGGTGTTCTATGTGTGCAGCAGCGGCCATTTTCATTTGAGGTGAAGTGAGGCGTTAATGTCGCAGTGTGGCGGAGGGCCATGTGTGTTTTTCTGTGCAAAATAAGCACAAAATACAAGTGCACGCTACGTGATGAGATAGCACCTCACATATGCAGCAAAAATCGGGCTTAGTGGTTCCAAACATAAACTATTATCACGCATGCATACACACTCACATACACACAAACACACGCACACAAAATTGCACATCTCATTTGAGCCCCACGTGTGTCATTAGCGAATTCCAGGCTGGCAACTCCTGCGGTCTGGAGTTTTTACAGCTCTCCAATCACACACACACACGCAAGTCGCACACACGCACTCACGCACACACACCTGTCATAAGGTAACACAAACATGTCCGCGGAAACGCAGTTAGATTTTATGAGCACACAAGCAGGTTTGAAACATGAAACAAACTTAGTACACCATGAGGAAGGCTTTGCTTTTTCACAGTTCAAGGGTCTCAACAAATAGACAGGAAGAGGACACGGAAGAAGTCTCCAGAACCATAAATTCCGAAGACATTTCTTTCTTTGGCAAGCCACAGGTTAGGTCTGGTCAAGTCCAGTTCTTTGTCAAAGTGCATTCTTTAGAAATAGGGGAGACCTGGGCTTGTTGTCACATGGGTAAGTTGTCACATTGCAAGGCCTTCAAGGCCCGGGGGCCAGATCCGGCCCGCGACATCATTTTATGTGGCCCGCGAAGGCAAATCATATGTGTTGACTTGACATGTTCCTTTCAAATTGTCCTCACTTTTAGCACTACATAAGGTATTGCAAACATTTGTTACGAATCCCTTCTTTAAAATAATTTGAAGAGTCGAGCAAACGATTTACTGGCTTCTGATTTTAAAACTAGTTATCCATCAATTTGTTGTGTATACGTGATAAGGCAATCATACATTTCTATGGGTTCACAGTTGTAACGGCCCTCCGAGGGACACCATAACTACGATGTGGCCCGCAACAAAAATAAGTTTGACACCCCCGCTGTAAAATGTGTACTTTGAAAACTTTTTATTAGGACTATGTATTAATTTGCATTTGCACCATTTTCGTCTAAAACCATACAAATTCCATTCTAGTCCTTCATTTTTAGGTAAATGGGTCTCAGAACAAATGTTAGTGTAAATACTTGACATGGTCATTTGTGAAATTGGAGGACATGCGTTCTATGTTGGCATGTGGGAGTCCATCCCAACCAAAAAAACAAATGTTGGAGCCCAGAATTGGATTTAGATAAGATGACTCTACTATGGCATTCAGCCAAGACACATTCTGCAAATGTCAACTCGCACATATACAGCCAAAAGGAATTTTTAAAACGGTTTTGCATAAGACCCTGCTGGACAAGTAGTTGAATGCGTGTAGTGTTTCTAGACAAAGTGACTTTGCCAACTATTGGCCTGGCATGCATACTACACCAGCTGTTTTTCCAAATTGAGTTTGCAAAAACACAAAGAAAAAAATGTGTTTCCTGTCATTGTTGTTGTTGTTGTTGTCACATTAACTTGCAGTAATTGAAAACAACACTTTTCAGTTGCCTGTAATCGACTTCCCCATGAGATCTATAAATCAGCAATGGCAAATAAGTGAAGGAATCAGTTCAGCATCGTTGACTTCCCACACCAGATTGATCAAGATATTGTCTTTTTCTTGCCTCTTGCCTTATGACATGTAATTATGTCCTTAAAAACGAGGAGCACTTGGAAAGAGAACACAGGCGCGCAATCATATTAAAAATAAACCAATGGCACCACTTATTGGCTGACGTCAAAAGCAAAACACAAACAAGATCACTCATGAATGTGTGGCGCAGCATGCCGTGTTTAATGTTTCTGGAACGGTTCTTAGTGTCATCAGGCTCAGCTTGGCTTCTTTCCAACGCAAGGTATAATGAGCTTGTGTGAGAGCGCAGCAGCAGGGAGGAGTTTGTGGGGAACCAAGTTCTTCAATGGATTTTTTTAAGACAGGTTCAAATGGGAGTTTATCGGTATGTTTATCTTTTGGCTGAGGAAGTGTCTGTCTGGGTGATTGTGCGTGCCTGTACGCATTCATCTGGATGCGAGGGCTGGCAGCAATTACAGTGTCCTGCAAGCATTTAAGTCATCCAACCTTTAACTGCCCCGATTCCCAATTAGATAAGTAACCTTTGTTGTTTCATTTCAAAAGCACTGTCTCTTAGTGCCAATCTCATTCTAAAACACTCGCTCATACAGAGGGTTTTTAACAGAACTGGGCATTTTACTAAAACTTCTCGGTTTGTTTATCGCCTGCAGCCCGGGTACCCTTACGCCGTCCGTCTATCCGCCTGTTTGTCCAGCCGTAAAAAATAGTAATTGCCTATAGGCCGGTCTGCCTATCACTGTAAACGGACTTGGGTTTGCGTTTCTGTCTACAAACTTTGATCAACTTCCACTCAAAAATAGGTGAACAAACTATTTACTGGCCTCTGATTTTCAAAGTAGTTACCCGTCATATTGTTATAAATATGATTAATTTGAATTTCATATCGCACAAAAAAAATGAACTCAGTTAACTCAGTTTTATTTACTTCCTGTAGCATCTGACCTCTGCTCACTGTGCAGACAAACTTAGAGGAGAGTCTCTGTCGCAAAGACGGACTTTCACATAGTTTTACTTTAAAAAGTTGCTTGGCGACTCATTGGAGAAATCCAAAATAATTTGCACACTTTGCACAGCCAAATTCAAATACCATATTAGTTGTATGTCTTTGGTGTATCGTTCAACTGTTGTATTTTACGGGAAAAGAAGTGTATTCAAGGATCAAAGAAAGCTAATACCTACCTAAATTTTAAGTAAATATCAGCTCTAAGCTTCGTAATAAAGTTGTAGTTGAAAAATGCGATTAATCGCGATCAATTATGGCAAATTTTGCCATCAATTAGTTTAAAAATTTTAATCGCTCGACAGCACTAATATACATATATATGTATGTATGTATGTATGTATGTATGTATGTATGGATGGATGGATGGATGGATGGATGGATGGATGGATGGATGGATGTATGGATGTATGGATGGATGGATGGATGGATGGATGGATGGATGGATGGATGGATGGATGGATGGATGGATGGATGGATAGATAGATAGATAGATAGATAGATAGATAGATAGATAGATAGATAGATAGATAGATACATAGATAGATAGATAGATAGATAGATAGATAGATAGATAGATAGGGGTTCCCAGTCGGAACGGGCCTCCAAGGGAAACCATAATTATGACCTGGCCCGTGACTCAAACTATGCTTAGTCTGTCTATTTTTTAAAGGTTGCCATCGTTTGTTGCCTACAAAATGGGCGTCCATCATAGGTCAAGCTTCCTCTCTTGACCTGGGGCCTCTCACATACCTGGGAATGTGTGACATGGTCAACGCATTTTACCTCATCATTTTGTTATAGCACAGCACCATTATTTACCCACCGTTTTCATATCTGGCCAGATAGTGTAATATAAAGCTACAGACATAGGACTGATATCTTTATCAGACACAACAACTACGTCCGGCTTGCTTTAGAAAGAATAAAATCTGCCTTACACGCAGATTACACACACATTGTGCCTACTTTTTATAGTTAATTTATGCTGCCTCTCGCTATCTCATCAGCAAATGTATGACTAGGCCTGGTCTCTGCGTTGTGGTATGTGACCATGTCCTTATGGGGATTGCTGGGAGGATTGGCTTTCATGCTCTCTCCGGTGCGGCCAGCTGCTTGTTCCTACTTGCGGAAGTAGAGCCTCAGGTGTGGAAAAAAGTGTGCGCCCGTAAAGATACGAAAAGATTTTTAACTCCTGCAACTGGCTAATCGTGGGTGCGCCCAGTGCCCATAATGAGGATGAGCAGTGTAGAAAATAGATGGATTTTAACTCGTGGAGGTAGCAGTTCACTGTGTATATGTGGCAACATGGACACATCACCAAGCAAAGACCTGTCAAAAGAGTAAAGTAAGTAGGGCACAAGTGCAGTGTTCATTCACAAAACACATTTTTGGAACTAGTAACCCTAACCCAAACAAAATAATTACTTGGTCATTTAATGTCATATTTGATGAACAGAGAGGCACTCCAGATACACTTACACTTAAAAACAAAATTTTCTGTTATGTTTCCCCCTTTAAAGGGGTAGCCGTAGTTCAATAATAGATTGTTTGATGATCATTTTAACGTGAAGTTTGCACAGACACACAACATGACTCTAAAACTGTAACTTTAACACCGATGCTAGCGCTAACACATCACATGAGGGGTACAACTTTCATGACTGCAATACTTCCGGTGTGCAGTCTAAATCAACTTTGACTGGGTGTTGGTAATTTTGAAAAAAATAAAAATAAAAAAAGTAGGGCAGCTTGCGCCATTGTGAGTGTAAACACAGCCAACTCCCTAGCTGTCAATCAAAGCAGCTACTCTCATTCCCTGAAAATGTTACGCACTCACATCTCACAGATATCACTGTGGGGAACAGCAATCCGTTGTCGCTGCTCTAAGCCGGCCGGTGTGGCAACAGACAATGTCCGTGGGTACATTAAATCCGACTAAAATATGAACGCAGACCTCATGTATCATGTGTCCTCCTCATAGCTGTGTCCTGGCTTTAGTGATGATTTAAAAATGATAATAACAGTAATGACAATTATAATAATAATAGTAATGTGTTCAATTATTATATCTAATTTCTGTCATGATTCAGAGGGATTAATGCCCGCTCTTGTCCTATGTACAATATGAACAAAATGAATCTGTTTGTCTGTGCTCCGAACAAATGAACCAAAATCGTGTGAGACCAGCTGTCAACCTACTTTGCCGAACTTGGTCCAAGCAGGTGTATCGTTTAGACGACTTTCTGCCATCAAATTGTCAGGTGCGACGGGCGCAAGTCAAAGGCACAGCCACGTACAGCTTGCCGCAGAATCATCTCAAACAAGCACATCAAGGCTTGCGCCAGCACGGAAATCAGCATTTCCGCATGCACCGCCTACGAAAGTAGAGCCTGAGGAGTCTTGGCTGTCTGGTCACTGACCAATAAAGTAGGCGATCAGCGTCGTAGATCAGCGTCAAACTGCAATTTTGGGCTAAAATTACTTCTTCTTTAGATTTCTTTCCAGGGACGACAAAGCGAGTTATTCTAAGTGAAGTTAGATAGAGATATGAGAGCTGACATATTGTCTCCTGTAAATTCACACATTTCCAGGTCACACACCAAAGGAGGCTTCCTGTTGCCAACCTCAACCGACAGGGGAGCAGGAATAGAGTTGGGAGAAATTGGGGAAGTGAGGGGTGAAAACAATAAAAAAGAGTGAGTGAAAAAGGGAACTGGAAAATGAAAGAGAGAGCGAGAGAGAGAGCCTGCCAAGCATAACCAGCATCCACCGGAAAAAATGAGAGAGAAAAACTGTGAGAAAGAGCGGGAGTGAGGGAGACCCTAGTCTTTCATTCATTGCCAAGAATTAGATTCTCCTCCAGTTATTAGACTCTTCCACTGTGTTGAAAGAAGTGGATGGTTTTAGTCTGGGTGGGGGTGGAGTTTGCACAGGGGAAAAAGATGAGAACTCAGCTACTGACTATTGTCAGGTCACCTCTAACATGTTTTGTTTCAACGGCCTCAAATTCCCCGAAAATCAGTGAATAACAGAAAATTCAGAGAATAGCCACACTGTCTCCCAGGCTGGCAACGAATGTTATTTTCTTTGTTTGGGACGACAAAAATGAAGCAGTAACTTCAAATCCAGCACGCCACAAATCCAGCTGGCGTCTTGATTATCTCTGCCATCAGAGGACTGTGTTATCGTCAGACATTGGCTTCACAGTCGACCACAATGGGGCTGTTGCTCAAACACGCACACTGCTCCCTCTCAGTTTTTCAAGAATGTGATCTTTTGATATTGCAGTGTAAAAAAACCATGATATATATATATATATATATATATAGTATATTATCCCATTATTCCTGAGCTGCCCAACATCTTCTGAGAATCTGAGTACGCCAGTAGAATTCCACCGACATTCTTCCAGCGGAAGAGAGAAAGTGACTACTTTCCTGCATTTCTGCAAGTCGGGCCAAGGAATTCTTCAGGTATGACATACATCATTCATCCTGGTCGACTGGATGTCCAAACATTACATCATCCACCAAGTAGCTTTGGCTTTGACAGTTAACACAATACTGTATACTGGTAATGTTGGACCAAGTTTCTGGACCTTTATTGTGCACTCACTGAAGTACTTTTTTGAAAATGTTGCTTTGACATTACAACTACTGCAACTTTCCTGACTTATTTTGAGCCACTCAATTTATTTGTAATTATTATAATACATATTAATATTTGCAGAGGTGGGCATTCCGTCTGACCGACGGACCGGTCCATCTGTCCGTCACTGGCGGACGCCCATTTTGCTTAGACATTAGGCGGTAAACTTAAAAAAGAAGACGGACTAAGCATAAAACAGAAGTGGATTTTCACCCGTCTGTGTAATCATCACTAACCTGGTCAAGTCCGAACAGACTTCACAGCCCATCATTGATGGACGCCCGTTTTACTGACGAGAGACGGAAACGCGACCCAGACTGCATTAACTGTATATGTACAGCAGGTGGCGGTATGCACCAAAGAGATAATCATGTGTTAATCAGGCTGATACCAACAAATAATTAATGAGCTAGGGCAGGGGTGGCCTAGTCCGGTCCTCATGAGCCACAATCCAGCCTGTTTTTGGTTTATCCCTACGGCAACACACCTGTTTCAAATGATCGGCTCATCAGCAAGATTTGCAAAAGCCAGGCTAAGCAAGTTTTCTGGGGGAAACATTGCAGTATGGCTGATTTTTCTACAGTAGTTTCCTATATATTTTTCTCAAACTGTGTATTTGCAGTTTTCAGTCATCACATTGTTTTTTCTTTATACAGTCCTCTTGAGTTTGTTACATGGCTGGTCATGTCAGTGTGGAATAGCGAACTATCAAGATGATGACTATTTATTGCGAGCAGGCAAATTTCCAATAGCTAACATTACAATTAGCATTTTGAGCATGGAAAGCTATACTAGTCCAGCAGGAACAGAGACAATGCAGCGTCGGTCAAAAATCCCTCCTCGTCTTTGAGTTCACGCCAGCGAGTGAAAGCCGGGCCAATGCTGAACCTTGAATGTTCGTTGATACGGATGGACTCCTTTTTTGTTGTTGTTGTTTTTGTCAGACAACTTTTGCTTCTTTGGTTGTTTTGCAGATTCTGCCTTGATACCAGTAATTGCACGTAGACGTAAGAATTGACTACGGTCTTTGTAACCAATGGGGAACGGGGGGGAAGTGACGTATGCCGTACAGCAAGTCAGCACATTTGTAGTTTTTTGTGTGGTAGGGTTCCTTCCCCCTCCTCAAAGTTGCTTAGTGGCGGTAACAGCAAAACAGGTCCCTCAGGCCATGACAAATGTACCATTCAACCACTTCTAAGCCGATGTTTCATCAGAAGAGTTATGAAAATATTTTATTAAAGTTGAAAACCTACCTAGTGTTGCTCAAAGTTTTACATGACTATTTTTATTTTTGGAAAGAGTAGGGATAGGATGTTGTGAAATGGTTGTTGCAGCCCCCACACTCCATGTCAGAAGGTGTGCCAACAGCTGAAAGATAGAAGAAGAACAAGAAGAAGAAGAACAAGAAGCCATGAAGTCAAAAGAAAAGGTTTGCACAATGACTACGAAGCATTTTAATGCACCAGCATTGTACCTATAGCAAATATGTGACACAGGATTCTGTTTAAGCAAAACTTTAAAGTAAAGCTTTTAAGAGTTAAAGCGACAGCAGGCTCCCACTTAGAGTTCAATAGACTGGCAAATAAGTGTAGGCTGTGCGAAATGTCAAATGTATGTAAGTGTAAAGCTGTTTGGGCAGCAAGCCGACACATTATGATGGACATAGTGCACTCCATTTACCATTTTCATCAAATCGGTTCAGATAATGGATGGATGGATTTTTCAACCTTTTCTGGAATCACGATTGACGGACAGGCGGACCTTTGGTGTTGACTGACGGAAGCGCATTTAAATTAACATGATGGACTGACCGACAGACGATTACAGTTTGGCACAGCTTGAAAAAAATGATAATTGTTGGATGATGGACGGGTACCCAGGCTGCTCACGGATGACATATGACGGACTGCCAAACTTTAGTAAAATGCCCACCTCTGAATATTTGGGCCATGGGAAATGTGTCGTGCTTAGCGTTGTGTGGAGCCCTTAACACTTAATAATTCCGACTGGGCTCTATTTTCGTGACCGGTATAAATCCTGCGTGGTGTGTGGCATATCTCTGCACGGAGGCGGATTAGACACGATGTTGGTTATTTCACAGGTGAGCGCAGACCGGCGCATCTGCAAGAGGGAGGGCCACACCGCTATGAGAGTGGTCACAGTCGACTTCAATTATGGCCAATCAAAGCAACTCCTTTCATTTGCTTTAAATATTAGTCGCACACTTGAGTCTGGGCTGTGAAGTGGGCACCATCCATGATGGTTTGCGTGCCGCCCAGTGTGATGATTTAAAAATATAAAACAATGAGGGGTTCATGCCCGCTATTGGTGGTCTGAACAGACGTAAGGTTTCGATCGACTCTCTGCCACCAAACTGTCACTCCACCAGACGCATTGCCAACCCACTTTAACTGCTGAGCGGGCCTGCCCAGCTTGGTGGAGACCGGCCTGCCAAACTGACAAACAAGCACAGTGCCCTTGCGCTGATAGAGAAATAGAGCGCTTTGACTTAAAGAAAACAAAAAAATGTTTCTTTTCCCACAAAGGACTAAATCAGATCATCCATCCATCCATTATCGATACCGCTTCTCCTCACAAGGATCGCGGGCGTGCTGGAGCCTATCCCAGCTGTCCTCGGGCAGTAGGCGGGGTACACCCTGAATTGGTTGCCAGCCAATCGCAGGGCACACAGAGACAAACATCCGCACTCACAATCACACCTAGGGGCAATTTAGAGAGTCCAATCAACTTACCATGCATGTTTTTGGAATGTGGGAGGCACAGAGAGAACATGCAAACTCCACACAGGGAGGCCGGAGCCGGATCGAACCCACGACCTCTGAACTGTGAGGCGGACGTGCTAACCAGTCGATCACCGTGCCGCCTCTAAATCGGATCGTAATATCCAAAAACAAAATTGGATGAGTAACACAAATTAAGCGTGTTTGAAATATAATGAAGGTTGCGTTATGCTGTATTATCTGAGCATATTGGAAAAGTTCTCTGTTAACCTTGTTGGATTTTCCTTTAACAGTAAGAAAAGCCTGCATAGCCCATTGTGGTTACCGGTTTGCGGAAAATACACCCAGATGTATCTTTGGAACCAAATACATACATTCATATAGAGACATAAATCTGATGATGAATAAAGTAGTCCGTCTAATTGATTGATTATTTAAATAGGAATACACTGTGGCAGAGAGCAAAAGAGCAGGAGGGGGGTTCTAGGTCCTGATAGTTGACATGCCCCCGTTCCAACACATTCCTGGACAGGCCCTCTTCCTCGACACTTCCTCCCCGGCTCAGCCAGTCATGGAGGTCAAGTTGACAAGTGCCTCATTGAGGCTCACGTGGGCCGCCTATAAGGCCTTCACTCCTCACAACATAATTACACACATTAGTGATGGAAGACATCCACTTGTTCCACTATGAGGGAAAAAATTGCAACTAATGGCTAATTAGGAGGAATTATCTGAGTATGACATTCCAGCAGTGGATACTGTGGTCCGCAAACGGAATATCCTATATGCACAGTAAAGGCAAGAACTGTGAGCTTTGTATGCCAAGTGAAATAGCAACGGTGTCACTAAAAGCCTCGGGCCTTTATGACGGATCTCCAATCGAAAGCACGTCCGAATCCCACGCCGCAAGCACTCAAGGTTGTGTGTCTCATGTGGCCTACATGAAAATGAGATGATTCCGTGAGGAATACGTAAATATTGCTGACACACAATAAAGGCCGCCACAGTTTGTGAAAACAAGGTGAGTGTTGCTTTTCCAAGATAAACACATTTTGAGTCGTTCCACATTGCATCCACAGTCACAGCACAGCACAGCACAGGGTATGCTGTCCTACATTTCATCGAGTCAGTGCCTTTCAACATCTGCAAAGAATCTTTAAGTTCAGCAGCATGGCAGGATTCCATTAAAAGCCAAATTGCGAGTTGGCAGAAACTCTGAAGGAACAAAGGAAAGCCACAGCCAGTCCTGTAATTTAAACCTTATTTTAAATTGTGAAGGTCTGACAACATGGACTAAGGCAGCGCATTGGAAAGACGCAGTGAACGGCAGGACAAGCGAAACTCGATGGAATTACGAGTGTGTTCAATAAACACAAAAGGCAAGAGAAGACGTAAAATCAGTAGGTGGAGCTGACAAAAAGTCAGGCATGAAACAGATGATGAGTTTGTAAAACTAGAGGACACGTGATCAGATCTTGCTTGTGAGACAGTGATAAGGATGACGACTGATTTCTTATTAGTCCTGCAATGCATACATTTTCAATGATGACACAGCATTGGGAGAAAGTGGGCACTTTGTATAAAAGTTCTTCAGAAACAATTTAAGGTCTGGACAACCATTCTACTCCTTTGTCATGATGAAACAAAATAAGTATCAAATGTTCAAAATCTCCTATTCTCACCTCATTTCCAAAAATGGAATGATCAGTGGAGTTGTCAGAAATGCGTTACTAGTAATTTTCAAATCCATGTCAGCGATACAATGACGTCTTGGAACGGCCAAAACGAGACAATTATTTCCAATTTTCAGTTGTGTCAGTTCAGGTGTAAACAGCAACTTAAAGCGGAATCTTTTTTCAAGACTATGTTCCCAGCAGGCCTACTAGTTGAAACACGGCATTCTGATTAATTTTGTGTTTGTGGAATATAAATTAAGCAGCAAAGTGCACTCGTTTTTAAGCCATCTCTGGGGGCGGCCAGTTTGTCTTCTGCCGACTGAAAATGACATCACAACTGTTCACAACTACCAATCACGGCTGACCTGTTTTCTGAATCTGAGGCGTGATTGGTCGTACAAGTTCTGTATTTAAAAAAAAATCTACCTTTACAAAGTGCTCAGTTTTGATTTCCACCGTATTTTACTACATCATACAGAGAGCTGTGTCTAATATTTGGATTCTGATTCTTAGAAACAGCTCTGTTTGATGCAATTGATACATCATTATCTTTGTAAAGGCAACATTTCAGACTCTAGTATTGGTTATTGGTATACTTTGCAAGTGGTCATTATATTCTGGCCAGTCAGTTTCGGTCTTGTTGTAATAATGCAAAAATGTTTTTGTTAATCCTCCATGACCTTGTTGCTGCTTTCAAGTAAAATTGCACCAATGAGATTCAATATAGTCTAAGCTGTGAAAAGCAACAAAATCCCAACTCCGTTGGGAAAACTAATAGCCTACCAATGCGTGAGTCGGTGTCCTTAGAAGGTTGCGGTGCAAAAAGGGCCGTGATGGAAAATATTTGAGGAAATGACAAACGGTTAATGGGCCAACCCTTGATGGAGAATTCCATAGCCTAATGTGTCTCAGTCAGTCATGAGAGCAAGAGTTGTAAACGAACAGGCGACTAAGATGACCCGTCCAGACTTAGGCAGACACATTCAAGCTGGTCGCAGCACAGTTTGAATGTCTACTAGTTGCATTATTTTTACATCTGCTCTAATAATATCCCGGGAATTGATTCTTCCTGGATTTTGCACTGGAATCGAATTTAATATTCATTTTCATTGTCTGATGTGGACTTGCGAGCAACAGAGCCCCACCGGAACGTTGACCAAAGCTTGTCAAACAGTGTCGAAAAACGTACAACTCTTGATTCTGCAAGCCCACTTCAACAGCACTCTCTTAAAACTGCCTCCCAAACTTCCAAGAATGTCGGCTCCTCTCTTTGTGTCTTAACTATTAACGCTGATATGTTCAAACATGTATCAGATGTCACTTTCCAGAGTCAGTCAGACCCCACCGGCCCCTTCTCCCGCCTCTTTTGCAGTGAGACCCTACTCCCCCTCACCTTCCCAACTTCCCAACATTCCTGGGCTGTGCCCCATCAGTCAAAGAGCCAATTCATGGGGTTAATGCTGCAGTGAGTGCAGACAGGTCTTAGAGACGTGATTGTTTGGCTGATACCTTGCTCAGCTTACAAAAAGAAACCAGAAAAATATGATTAGGGGGTGGGAGAGGTGTGCTTCTCCTACTATCGTGCTACATCAGGCCCGCCGGCCGCCTAGTTATGGCTCCCAAACAGTTATTCCTTCACTGTATGGGCCCGATTTCCATTCCCGGCGCAAGTTTAGTGAAAAGCGCAGTCTAAGTGTGTTCGTGGGTGGATTTTTCCTTCTTTTGGTATTCTGAAAGACTTTGAACATGCAGAATTGGGTGTAACAGGGTTTTGCGCCGTTGTGCTATGCTATGGGAAGGAGCAAAGCTTTTCCCGGCCAATCGTAGCAGCAGCCCTCATTTGTATTAAAATCAGGGTGGTCAGACCACAGAACTCCCAAGTACGCCGTGCTCGACATCGCGGGTACAGAAATAGACTCGCTGGGGTCTGTGCATGACATTGCATGAAATTGACAGGTAATAGGCATTAACTGCAAGATCTCCCCTTGCGGATGATGTAGCCGGCCGGGCATGCCATGTGGGGAATTGGAAACTACCTTGCACCCGCGTAGTCAGCGCAATTTTATTAAGATTATAATTGGTTCAATTAGTTGATTTTACAATGATTGAGAGGGATTGAGAGAGAGCGAGGCATAGTGCGGTCTACCAAATTCATAAACACGCGAAACTAGACTTGCCCAGGCCTGAAAATGGAGATGTGTCTGTCCTCCCACCAAGCGCAGTCTACTTTCTATGACGAAATTGCCAGGTGTGTTGGGGGCGATGTGGTTCCGTGCACAGCGATGCCCTGTGAGGCGCAAAGACGCTTGACTAGTTAACATTAACCCTTAAAGAAAATAGAGTCGTATGTGTTTTGGTTGGCTCAGCACATGGATACCGGGATTTGTCTCCTTGCCAACGATACACAGACAATCTGTAGAAAATGACGCAAAGTCATTCATTTTTTTAATCTATTTTGTGTTCATTTGCATATTCATCGTTTGAGTGGCCCAATTCAGGTGGCTTGTGCCTGGGCAGCGATGCCACAGTAGAAGCAGAGGGCCGACATCAGTCGGTGAATATGTGTGTGTCTAACCAGGTTAGAAGTTTTGTTTGGCTCTGAGCGTCAATGACAAAGTTGGTGATACGCAAATATACTGAAAAGGTGCTTTTCCATTAACCCCGCTCCACACCAAGACGGCCTTGCTTGGACCCGGATGTTCGCTTTTCCAATAGACTTTTTCGGGGCGAGCGATTCCAATGGAACTGCTTTTGGGAACCATACAGATGCTGGAGCCGAGCGGGTCCGTGTCTTCATTGTTGATTGGCGGACAGCGATGCAGCAAGGAACTCATTTCCTGATTTTAGTAGAGCCAAGTCATAAAAATACAGTATATGTAATAAATATAATAATATTATTATTGTCATTTTTGATACTGCTTATTATTATTATTATTATTAATATTATTATGTCATTTTTTTATACTACTTATCCTTTATTATTATTATTAATTTAAAAACCTGATGTGCTAGAGAAAAAATGAGGGCAGATTCAGAATCAGCACCAAAAAAATAATTTGTAAAAATGTACTTCCATATGTGATGAAAAAATGTGTAAAAATGTGTCAACTGTTATAAATATTTAAGAATTTGATGACAAAAATTTGCATCTATAAAACTGTTGATTACAATTTGTATTGCTATGCCTTGGCGGAGGTTTGTGCTGGACAGAATGCCTTTCTAATTGTTAGGGGGGAAAGTGAGACACAACAGCCATAGCTCCTAATTGAAGTAAAACTTTCCCCACATCCAAACATGACAATCAGGTGCCTGGAAGAGAGCAGGTGGTAGTGCTATGTAATGCCTGTGGATAGTGTAGTACAAGTAATAGACAGACAATTACCATAACTAAACTATTTGGAATAGACAAAATTGGCACTGGAATTTTAAAAAATGGTACCGAATAAAGACTGACGGCAAGAAAGAGAGATATCATGTTCTTGATATGAAAGAATACACACTTATTTTGCAGGTGAGATGGAGCATATCCCAGCTGGCTTCAGGCGAGATCTCAAATTCGCACCTACAGACAATTCAGTCTTCATTTAACCTGAGTAACATGCTTTGGAATGTGCGAGGAAGGCGCAGTATCCACAGAAGACCCACGAAAGCATGGGGAGAACATGCCACTCCCATTTTCTCAACATGTAAACTCCACACAAGGCCGTCACATACTAACCTTTTGCTGTAAGTTAAACACTCTGCACCCTTATAACCACTGACTAAAATCGAGTTCACTATATGTACAGTATTTGCATACCAACCCATACATGTGCATTTAGGAAGAAGAAAGGCAACGACCAACGTTCGTTTGAGTCATGCGTGCATGTGCGTGAGTGCATGCGTGTTTGTCCTCATAGAACCACTATTTGAACACACCGAAAAGATCTTATCACCAAGTCATGGCAGAAATTCCTCTCTGTCTCTCCCTGTCTCACATGCAGACTCACACGCGCACACATCCACACAGTGACAATAAGAGCTGAATGATAAAAATTGATGGTGTCACATGAGGGATAAAAGTCAACTAAAATTTCCTTTTTAGAGCCGCGCCGTGCGCTGCGGTTTAAAGGGAACATTAACTGATTGAATGATAAAAAGGGGCCAGGGCAAAGGTATGTATGGACCACACCCCGCTGCTGCTGCTTTTTAGTTCTAAACCTCAAATAAATAGTTGGTTTAAAGAGGAAGCCAAAGCACATTTGTTGTGTCCAAAACATCACAGGCTATTTAGTGAAAGACTCACAATAGATTCAAAGGAGACAGCAAATGTTCTTCAAGTGGGCCTATTCATTGACAACAAAACATGTTCAGTTTCCTTTGAACAAACCACCTGTATCGCCAGAGGAGCATCTCAAAGTGCCCAACAAAGCCTGAGATGAGAACAATATGCAGTATGTTTGTTTCTTGTGTGCACTGCGTAAGAGTTGCAGCTCTGGGCTCCACTAGGAGCGCTAATGCGGTGTGGTGTGGGGGGCAGGGGAGCTGAGACCACACACAGGCGTGCTCTCACACAAACACAACACGCAGCATGTCTGTAAGGAAACTAATCTAGCTCTGCTCATGTCGCCAGGCACAATCAGTGGGGCCTCCTGTTGCAGTTCACCTTGAAAACAAAGACCAAATCGCCACCTAAAGTCCACTCCCTCGTAACCTTTACTTTTAACTTCCTTCAAAAACGTTACTGTTTTGTGTGTGTGATTCAGATCAGACTTTAAACGTGATAGAATTCAAATCATAAAATGGTATGGAATAAAATGAGGGAAACAATCATGGTTTTGATTATTAGTTTGAAACAGCATGTTGACTTTCTAGACTTCCTAAACAGAGCCAGACCAACCAGTGTAGCCTGGCGCTTCTTAGTAGATTAATGACTAACTTCGAAACATTCACACACTATATATGATCAATAAATAAAACACCGATTGCTGCAAACTCCTTAAACTCATACTGAGGGAGAGTGATTTACTAAAAGCAGCCTTCAAAATTCAAAACATGTCCAATAATAACAATAGAGCAAAATGCAAAACAAAAACTATGAATTAACATCTTAATCATCAAGAAATAATGATTAATGAATAACATCTCATGTGGGAAAACTGAATTTTTTAACATTCATTTATAACAGAGTTGGGACTCACACCCAAAAATCCTAATTCACTATTTGTGTTGATGTCGGCAAACAAGTGCCAAATTGAAGTCCCAATTTTTGCAATTTTCCGACACGTCATAGTCCACTAGATAGCTACAAATCAAATTCAATATGGTAAATGAGTGCATTTATATAGCGCTTTTTCAAACCATGCAGCGGCTACCCAAAAGCACCTTACAAAGCCTCACATTCACTTCTTCGATAACTTACATATTGAACAGGAGAGTACAACGGTAGCCACCAACCAACATCATGAATGCTGGTGGATAAAGCATTTAACTCCTAAAACTTCTAAAAGTTTTTCATTTTGGCTTACTTTAAGCAGGATAGCACTAAACATTGTGGCCAAAGATAGAATTCCGATCAGTTATTGCGCCTATTGGTGTTGTACATAATAAATCCTTGTGGCCAGGGATTAGCTGCATCCAATAGCTAAAATAGCTAGCTAGCTGGGGAGATCTCCGAAGTCTCTCCGGGGCAAACTTCCTTCGTTTGTTGCCGTGTGTGATGGTGTGGGAGAGAGACAAGCAAAAAACTAACAACATGTGTGTTGAAACACCGCTGAGATGGGCTTCACTGACCGTACTGCTGAACATTTGGTTTAAAGGGGAAATCAACTAAACACATTTTTTTCAAGAATAGGTTCCCAGCAGGCCCACTAGTTGAAACACGGCATTCGGTTTAATATTTCATTTGTGGAATATGAGTTAAGCAGTTATGACTCCATGTTCATTTTTCCCACACACACTTGAATCACCATACAAAACTACTGATTTGTGCATATCCAATAATAATTGTATTTTAGCATTGAAAACATAATTTCAACTAAACAGCTCAACCATAACGATGTTTTAACCAACCTAAAATGATGTTGGTAATCAACTACACTGTTCATTTAGGGAGGTTGTGGTAGAAATCTTCTATTTGTTGGGTAGGCATGCATTTAATGTGTCAAATGTTGTATGTCATTGTTCTGGCAATAGATACATTTTAGGCGACAAAAGGGTTTTTTTATTTTATTTTATTTTTTTACAAAACTTTGGGAAACCTTGCTATATACTTAAATCATTGGGCAGATGCCACTTTCGTACTTTACCATGACAGTATAAGACAGATATATTGTCCAGAACCCCATAAAACCAGCAAGCTATGCATGAGGTGGGAGTCGCAATGACTTGAGGATCCCTCACAGCCCAGCAACAGGCGGCCTCCAACACTCGTGACAAGACAAGACAGTGATGAGTACATCAGCTGTACATCGGACATGTCTGGGATGCCGTGACAACATGACGCAGACTTCATAGGTGCCCATTCATCTTTCAGCACTTTCCACAACTAAGTCCAGACAGCCGTGATCGAGTGAGTTTGTGGGCTTTTTTTTTTTTTTCTCTTTTAAATACTACACGGACCTCTCTGGCCGACCTCAGCACTTAAACAAATAAAGCTCCAGTTTCATCATCTAGAGGGGGCTGTTTCCTGGCCAAGCGCAACCCTAAGCTGCCCCTTTCCACATATACACACACAAATTCTACACCTAAGCCAGATCACAACCGCTCGGCTCCCCCGCCCCCAAAATACAAGTCTCTTTCCACTGCTCAATTGCTGAGAGGAATGGAGGGATTTGAGGGAAAAAAGAGGGGGATGGGTGCTAGGAGAGGCAAAAGGGATTGGGTGTATGCGTGGGGATCTTATTGCAACTTCATCCCAGTGAAATATTTGGCTGTGGTGCAGAGGAAAAGAGAGATGGGGAAAAGGGGGAGTGGAAGGCTACTTTTGCAGCATCAGGGTAGTGAGAGACCCCAGACCCCCACAAAGTCCCCCATGCCTAACTGACAATAGACGCTTTATGCTGCAGGCTTTCGGGTTATCTTAACAGCTTTCGAAAATAGGAAGGAAGGCACAACATTGCAACGCTGCCACAACTTATCACTCCATGCAGATGTTCTGAAGGGGGGGGGGGCATTTGCACATACACACGCGTCTCACACAAAAACACACAAATACTTTTTTTTTTTCCAGTGACACTTTCAAACCTCGTTTACATGAGAGCTATACGCACACAATAAACAAGCTCGCAGCCATGACAGGAGTGGACAAACATGAATATTTGCAATTAAAACTACTGCAATTTACTCCACCTGTGTAGTCGGTCGGTGTGATGGGAGGGGGCGGAGTTTCAGTGTAAGACAGTATAGAGTCTGGAAAATGATGAAAAAAGGCAAAGCATGTTACAAACTTGTGCAACTGTTTGGATGAATAGTGTGTCATTTCTTTTACATTGCACTGATAGCAGGCACTAATGTAAAAAAAGTCGATAAAAATGATTTATGATGGTGACAACTTGTTTCAATTTCCAAGGCTTCCAACCAACCATTTTTTATTGAACTTTGGACTCATAAGAATCTTTTGGTTAACAACAAAACCAGAAAACCTACTATTTTAAAATCTTTCCATCCATACGTTTTCTAGAACCGATTGCTTATCACGGTCACTGGTTCTAGTTAGCAGTTTGTACCTAGATTGTAGTTTCATATCCTTTCTAAACACTCAGTGGAAACATGTGATTAAGCATCAGATTTACATTGAGTCAAACTTTATTTTTTTAACCTGTAATTTAACTTCCAAGCCATGATGTCAACCACAGAAGAGACCGTGTCAGGCTGAAAGACGACGATGCCTGTCATTTACTGCTTTGTCGTGTGTCCGCTGCCAAACTCACCCAGTGGCTTGTGTTCATCCGAATGGGACACCGAATATGGGGGAGGAGGTGACTCTGGAACAAAACACACCAACATTTACACATTGAAACGATCACTTATACAGTAATATAACAGTATTCTTGCTTCATGGAGCAGTCGGTGTTGTTCATCATACTCATAACACAATGAATCCCGCTGCATAGCAAACAGCACCACTCATGCATTTACAGGCTCTACCTCTTCAATTCACAGCTGACACGGAGTGTGCGGCCCCTTTAAGAGCACAGGCAGTAATTGCCGAGTCCTCTGTCAGATACCCAGCGAGTCAGTCTGGCGCCAGCTCTATGCAAACTGTATATTATCGGCACTCCTTCACCTAAATAACAAGAAGAGGACCTCCTTGTCGGAGGTAGACTGAAATGGGGAAGTTCAAAAAAAAACTGAACTTTGTTGCAACTTGAAAACGACCTATTCGGATCATGTTGCCTGCAAGTTGTTGGGAGCAAATTTAAGCAGCCTGTAACCGTTGTGTTTGAATGTCTGGAGTAATAAAAGTTATTTAAAAAGGGTTGGCTTTGTTTGCTACTTCGGTGTCACTGATTGATGGTGCATTCTGACCCACTTTCTTGGGACTTAAAAGTAAAGAAAAATGTAAATAATTTTACAATATATGTATGAGAAAGATTGAGCATTTATCCAATATCCCTGATTTCTATCTTAAGAGCAATGTACTGTATCATTTTATGCTCACTAGTAGGACAACTCAGTGCACTACAACAACCGTGACTTGTAATGTTTTAAACACTACTATTAATTTAATGCTAAAGTGTGCATTATGGTGCTACTAGTAGAGTGCAGAAGGCTACACGTGCACACAAGATGTAATGTGTACAATTGTAGCCCCAGTGCCACACAGGTACATTCACCTTATATTGGATATTAAAGACATCGAATAAATGCTCAAACGGCTTTCCATACTAGTGTGACGTCTTATGTCAAAATCAACTCCCGTTGATGGCATTCATTGCTATTAACTGTGGGACTGACTTCGAGGTTCACCAAATAGGGTCCCAAAAGTCACACTGAGAAGTACCCAAACACACACACACACCATAGATAGATAGATAGATAGATAGATGGATAGATGGATAGATGGATAGATGGATAGATAGATAGATAGATAGATAGATAGATAGATAGATAGATAGATAGATAGACGGATAGATAGACGGATAGATACCTGGCCCGCACAACTGGCTGTAGTGGTAAGGATTGCAGCACACATTTGCAGCGTCCCCCGCTTCAAAACTTTGGCAGTGGTGCAGCACTTTGAGCCGGGCCGAGGGCACCAGGTCGCTCCATCGGTACATTCGACTCATGAAGTACTGAGGCGAGACGCGATGAGCCCCCAACCGAAGCTCAGTGTCCGGCACCATGACGCACTCGCTTGGCACCGCTCCTTTGGACTCCACAGCCTTCAACAACGGCTCCAGACTTCGCTCCGGCAGTCTTTTGAGAAAAGCGTAAGCAATATTCACGAGGTCACACTCACAGGGGACGCTGTTGTCTTTTGGGGGGACCGTGTGGGGGCTCCGAGGTCTGAGATCCCACTCCCCAAACAAACAACACGTCACCGTCCTGTCCGCCTCCTGTCCACTGCGAGAGCCTGTGCGGCCCGAGGCACCCCGGTCGTCTTCGGTCTGCTCCCCCTCCTCCCTCTCCCCGACCTCCCCTGCGGGGTCCCCCCCGGCGCGTGTCGCCGGCCCCTGTTCCTTTCTGGGCAGCCCGCAGCCGCACGGACATCCTCCCTCAGCTCGGCCGCTTCCATCGCTCTGGGTCAGCGCACGGCTTCTCCACAGTCGCCGTACAATCCCGGAGCGTCTCGACTTGAACATACGACAACCTAGACCGTCCCGGATGCGTCGCGTCGGTCCCGTCCGGCTCTCGGAGGGTGCCACATGGGGTTGTTTGTTTTTTTAGACTCGGCGTCCGAGACGTACGGATGGTGCACGGTGCGCCCAACGTGCGCAGCCGGGGGTGGCCGTCCTCGAGTGTTCACGCAGCATTTGGGAGAGAGAGCGTTTACTTCGACATCGCAGCTCCACGTGAAACAAGCACACGCTGAACGTTTAGCGACAAAACTCAATCGAACCTCAACTCATTCAACTCAACATCCCGCACGCAGTCCTCGAACCATAGTTCCAAGTGCACTATCACTATGAATTGAGAGCATCTAAACAGCAACATGTGCAAGATTACATCCAAGAGGCAGCCAGGAGTTTGCCTCCCGCTTTGGAAACTCCGCCATCCAAGAAAACTTCCATTCCGACGTACATCCCGCGTAGACAGAGATCCCGTAATAATCCGGCTACAAAATACTAAAATACTAGAAGGCAGCAGACTGTAGTCCCTTTTTAAAATTGTATTTAAGAATAGCCTCCGCTCTTGAAACTGAGTTGGAATCGTCACTCTCCAGCCCCCAGCATGCAAGCAAGTCCTCCTCAGGAACACACACACACTCAAAACACGCATGCATTGGAGACACGCAGCGTCAAGTCAGTCATAGGAACAAGAATCTTTTTCCGATGATAATTTCAGAATAAAAGGCACAACCTCCAAGGCTGCCTCAGCAGAATTTGATAAGGGGCCCTTATTTCTGCAACTTTTATTTATCATCAGTCATTCGTTGTTAAAATTCCCCTAGGTTATAACGAGTATTTAAAAAAACTACAAAGATCGGACTGGTGTTGATTTACTTCTAAATGTGCAGGACAAAAAAAAAAAAAATCTACCGGCACGAAAATTAAAGAGGGGGTCAACAAAAACATTTTCCGCCCCAAAAATAATTTTTGGGGGTTGACTTCCCCTTCCCCTAAAACAGTTATTACACATAGCGCACGTGTGCCTGTCTACGAAAATTGAGCCCTTTTTGTGCTACCCTGTTCTTTGTTTGTACAAACAAACCTTAAAATAAATATTTAAAAACTTAATTGAAAATACTACTCCATAATATAGGAGTAGTGGCAGCAGGTCATCAATCAGGTGTTTAGTTCACTTATGCAGAGATAAATGAATCAACAAATAAAGGGCCGAAAACACACACACAAAACATATTCAGATGAAATATTCACTTGGTTTGCAATGGAGTTCATTTCCTTTGGCAGGGATATGACCCAAATTCATTTGTTAATCAGAACGCGGTGCCAACTAGCTCTAACAGAGTAGCAAAATCCTAATCATCAAAGCTGGGCATACCGCCTATGTGACGGACTGGTCCCCTATCCGCCTATAATGGATAAACGATAAACGATAAACGATAGACGGGATACTTAAAATAAAGAATCGGACTAAGCATAGTTGGAAGCCCATTTTTTCCATCTATATAATCGTCTATTTTTGTGGAAGGCGATAAACAAACCGTAATTTTTTTTGTAAAACGCCCAGCTCTGATAATAATAGTAAATATTTGTATGAAAAGCACTTCTAGGACATTAAAAATAGAAATCAAATGAAACGCACTGCAGTAACTGTGTGTGCAATTTGTTGAAATGACCTGAATTTTTATGCGCGCCATTCGTGTCGAAACCGTGTACATAATGTTGGTATTTTATTTTGAAATCTCCTGGACTTGTAACCCCCTAAACCCCCCGCCCCCTCCCTCTCTCTGTGAAGCTGTGGAGCCATTGGCTGATTCCCGTGGTCTTGTGCCAGTCTAGACGCTTTGGCGGCAGGGAGACGCAGTGACCAGTGGCGCAAACGGTTTCAAGTTTCTCAACTCTTTAAAAGTCTTAACATCCTGCTTTGCTTCAAGAGGAAATAACATCGTGGTAATCGCAAGAATCAATTCAACAAAGACGAGAGAGAAAAGGCTGCTAAAAGGTGTCAATCTCATAAGGTGATCAACATATTAGAATCAGCTTTCAGAAGCCTACGATATAATATACCATACGACTGTACATCAGCACTAAAAAAAAAAAAAACACTCTTGTATATTAGAGCACAAGTGTACGATTGTACAGGGGCACCTATATTGGACTGATTGAAGTGTATGTATTTTTAAATGAATCATGAATATACTCCAAATTGTCGAAGTACCACCTAAAAAAAAACCCATAATGACCAACATTAAAGTGATGGTAGCAACTTGCAGCAGTAAAAAGTTGATATTTTGTTTAATTGGATAAAAAAAAAATTAAATGACTCTCCCTGCTCTAAAGGTGGAAAGATACAACAGCGCTCCCGTCTCTAGTGGTAGAATCCTGGTTATGCGCTCCCGGCCTTAATGGGTTAGTTAGATAAGTAACCGTAATTACTTACATAATTGTAATTAGTAACCTTAGTTAAATGTTAAAAAATAAACAGTATCAAAGTTAAGATACACATGTATTGTGAGGCACTTAAAAGTTGAATACAAGTTTACGATTAATCGCAATCAATTATGGAAAATTTTGTTTAATTACTTTTGAAAATGTAATCGCTTGACGCACTATGATGACGATCTGTCTGCCCGATCGATCTGATTAAAATCGCCAATATCACGTTACACTACCTGCGCCAGTAGTTCAACGTGGTTCAGACATAAAGTTTAGTCTACTTTCAGCCGCCAAATTGTCCGGTGCACTAGGCGTATGTCAAAGGAAGTGCCTTTGGTACAACACAATGACCAGGAATGGTGCAGAGAGATGAACCAAATTCCCAAACAAGCGCATCAAGGCTTGCATGAAAATCAGGAGACCCCCATTTTTACGCTATAGTGTATAGTGTCTACGAATACTGAGCCCTTAATGTTACTGTTCAGCAGCCTCGTCATATAGCAGTGGCATGTTGGGTAGTTTGTGCGTGTGTCCTGTCACCAGCAGACTCCAAATCGGCCTGAAGATGTGGGAGTCGTGTTGCAGTGACTGTTAGACCGTATCAATGAAGGAGCAAAGCAAGGGCAGTAGTGGACTTCACTTGGCACCTGTCCAAAATGTGTTTCCTTCTGTAACTCAATCATATGTAGGGTTAGGGAGTGGTAAGGAAGGAACTTCATATGTCAATACTTTGAGTCTAGTATCCAGAGGTATATGGACAGTAAGTTACAGTCGTTATGCACATTATGTATATGTCATGTACAATTTCCTTTATACACTTCCACAAAGAATTTGAAATAAAACGATCAAGGTGTGACGGTAGTGTGGACTTCCAAGTGTGTGAATTGTAAAGTGTAACTGATTTTACTTAAAGCTCAGACTCAGCCTACTTGCAAACAACATCTTAGGTAGTTGGATTTACTGTGTCTTGTGAGTTTGGAAACTTAGCAACAGAAAGAGCTGAAGTCTTCAATCTTTGAGTAGCACCTTTGGCAAGTGGAATAAAGTAAATGTTCTCTGTGTTACACTTTTCTGTTTTTCCCAGATCTTGTTCATTTGTGCTAGTTTTCACAGTATTTGATTACATCGGGCTGTAAATAAAGTGAAGCACCTGTCTGAAAACGTCTAGTGTGGTCATTGAGATGAGGAACAGCACCACTATTGTTAACTCAAATATCTTAAATGTAAAACAATGGTGTTATGAGGTGGGAAAATCGATGGACTGATGACATGTTAGTTTTTTACTAAATGAAAACAGATGAAAAAGATCCACAGTGCCATCATTATTTAAATGTTCCAAAAAAAAAAGTGCTGTTATTTTTCTAGTATGCTCCACCAATTTACTTCTTACAAAACTGCTGCTGCCATAAACAACGCACCTCCTCTGCATGTACTATGGCCGAGCTGCATGATTTGATTTGTGTCCACTTTTAGTGAACCGACCCTTTAACAGAATCTGTCATTCCAGTCGCCCAACGAAAACATTGTTGCGTGAGTGGTAGTGATAAGGTGTGTGTGTGTTTTGAGTGTGGGAAGAGATGGGTGGGGTGTATAGAGGCTAGCAGGAGTGTAGACAGTGTGTCCAGCACCAAACCGCCTCCCAAAATAAACGCCGTCCTTGCGTCTCCATGTCTGTCCGAGGGCAGACCTGCAGGCTCCCCAGCGCCCCGGCGGCAGCAGCGAGGAGTCTGGGGGCCACAGGAACAGCATGTCATCACCTTCATCACTCTCTAATGGCCCTCCTCAAGACCAGAGACATGACAGACTGTGTTGCCCCACCGAGGCGGCAGTTGACCCGCACACATACACATGCACACACAAATACTCCAAGTCACTTATAGGCTGGAATGGAAAGGCTCAGAGGCCCTCTTATGAAAACATGGAGGGGTGCTGGAGATAATGTCTTGCTACTCTGGACCCATGCCAGTCCGCTCTCTACAAAGGTTTGAAACAATGGGCAGGTAAAATAGTCAATTGCATGGGATACGATTTTTACCAATTTTAATATGTTGCATTAAACAATAAAATATCCACCTCGCAATGAATGGTTTCTCGAATTGACACACATTCACATAGTATTTTATGGATTTAGCATTACGCTTTGAAACACTTCCCGGTTTGGGTTTAGGTTTAGATGGTTAGGTAGGGTAAGATGGATAAATGGAGGAAAACACCAGTTAGGGGCTGTTTTTGCTGGGGGGAAAGCACTTTAACATGGCCAAAAGCTTAAAAAAAAAAAGTTGATTCGGCATGATAAATCTAAAATCTTCTTTAATGTTTAAAAGTCAGTCTTATTTTCCAAAATGAGTGAAAGTCAGCAATTCCTTCTCTTCTGACCTAAACAATCAGAAGTACAGACCTACATTTACAGCCTAATATTTCCATCCATCCATAATCTACACCGCTTATCCTCACAAGTGTCGCGGGCGTGCTGGAGCCTATCCCAGCTGTCTTCGGGCAGTAGGCGGGGGACACCCCGAATTGGTTGCCAGCCAATCGCAGAGACTAATATTTGTTCCATGACATTTAATGACTACAATTTTTCCCAAAAGTCTGTTGTCATTTTGTGGAATTTTTTTTCAAAATTTTTGGAGACCAGAGCACACGCACAATTATTTAGGCAGACCCCAGAAAGAATGTTTCTGAAATATCAAATTGAACCACCACAGATGATGGATGGATGGTATTTATTGAAGTCAAGAAGGAGGGTAAGGTAGTTGTTGAAGCGTTTGTGTTTTTTTTGTCGCCCCCTTGCGGCAGAACCATTTCAAACGTCAGATAGTCGCACTGCCAGAGAGAGCTTTTCATTTTAAAAGAATACTGTAGAGAGAGAGAAATGACTCCAAATAATACAAATATGCATATAATGCAATGCTCATTTCGTTTTCGAGGTATCCTGAGTTGATGTAATGTGAGTATAATTTTTAGTGCGGCCGATAGCACAAGTGCTAAAATAACAACAACAATGTACACACTATTGATTGATTTATTTTCACTTGAGAAGTCTTGCTGGTCAAGAAGTCGAAAGCTGTCAAGAGGCCTTGAATCCAAACTTTCCTTGTCAGCAGGACTCAGTTGAGCACGCACACGCCCATCCTCGTCCGCTGGACTTGTGGCACCAGACAGCATTTAATCTTGAGACTCACTCTGCACTCTCGCAGTTCAGAACTAATGCTCTGCCAACACTTTCAACCTTCACTCAGACACCCTTTCAATGAATTTCCATGCACAGTTTTTCAAAGGCGACATATTTATTTGTCTTCCTCCATCTTTGTGGACCTGACTCTCACGCTCACGGCAGGGGCAAGGCGAGACGCTGGCTGCAACAGTTTATTATTCCTTTCCTGGAAATTAAGTATGGATGGAAGACTTCCATTACCGTATTTGTTTAGTGCACGGTGGAAACTATACTGAAGATGTGAGACAACATGTGACGACGTGTCAAATAAAGATACTGATGGACTAAATATAGATTACTGCGCTGTTGAAAAAATAATATGTACAGAGTATACTTGGACATGTTGGGTTTTGTCTGGAATCGGAACACAAATAAACCGTTTTTTCGTTGTTGTTGTTGTTGTTTTTTGCCAAAGACCTCCAATTATGGTATAATTACATGGTGCAATGCCTAGTATAATTACTATGGTGCTTACAGTATATAGGCACTTCATGTACTGATGACTTGATGTTAATACATCATTCAAGGAAAAAAGGTGATTCCCTTTTTCTAAGAACATGATGTATTTTTTCTCCTTTTTTAACAGAATGGATATGAGAGGAAGCATTTTGCGTTTAGCATGAGGTTTTATGGTTTTTGTTTTTGTTTGTTTTTTGATACGGGCATTAGAATTTGCTACCAGTTTCTGGATTTCACCAACAACTCTTGTGAGATGGACATTGTATTATAATAGCCCTTCAAGTACTCCTAAAGTCTTTGGTTTGGTAAAGTATAACTGTTCCTTTAAACAACTCCAAAGAAAACAATTCAAAGGGTGGTAAGTCGAGACTCCTGGTTGGCCACTCAGATGGACCACGGCGTCTCATTCATCTCCGTGGAAGTGGGCATTTAGAAATTCATGAACAACAGTAATAAATAGTGGAAGGGAGGGACTCCATCTTGAATGCAAATCAAATCTAACAACTGGCCATAATTCATGTTGACCAGATAAATGTAGTGTACCTTTCTGCATTTATGGTATCACAGAGAATGAACATCTCTACCTGTCAATTACGCACCGATGTGGAACACACTCAAATCTGCAGATGTACATACAAAGATGCCAGATTTGAGACAGGAATTGGTATTTCAACCCTTGTGAACAGTGTTCGTGGCTGGCTGCTTCAAAATAATGAAAGAAGTTTGAATTTCAATCGCCTGTCAATCATTGTGATCCTCCTAAATACTGAACCAGCAGGTCCGGAGCGTAAAGGTCATCCTATTTGTATATGAGGTATGTTAACGTTCACAGTATTGTTATTTGTTGAGACTTCCACGTGGGAGAACAGTATCTAAGAAAACGAGGAAGGAAACAGGATGAAAACAAAGGAAGAGGAAGGGAACCATGGTGTGATGGAGCCGTTCCCTTTCACAGATCAGGCTGGAGTCATGTGGACAGTGGCGCCACTGCCACGAGTAATGGCTGTGGTCGCTCACCAGTGACCTTTTATTTATTTATTTGACTAAAAGACCAACAGCCAAGGGAATTGAAATCCTTTACAGTTGCGGCGGGGTGGGCAGTCGGGGGTTGTTGGGGGGGGGGGTGCTGATGGGTCCTACCCTAAAACAGTTGCTATGGCAACTTAACATCAGTACGTCAACATCACAAATGTGTTGAGCAGGTGCAAGTCCCACAAGTTGCCTCTTCATTAGTCAACTATAATACAATATTTTGTGTGTTAATCTGTCCTTGAATATATGGACAACCATTCCCTAAAGGCAATTAAAAAACGTAATATGCATTTGTCTGCAATGTAAGATGCACCGTTAGTCGCTTCTTCCGTCTTTCTGAAATCGTATTTTTTGCGCAGCGTTGATGTATTCTTTGATAAATGCTTATCTTACATGAAGTTGCCTACACACACAAATTCAGCCCGGGTTGTTCACAGCTTCCTTTTAAGGCGACGACGAGCAAGCTATGTGTGCTGCCAAAGCCGGACACTCTGAAGCTGGAGGAAGATTTTTACATCAGAAGCAAGATTATCCGATTAAACTGGGAAGTAAATTGTGGCTTGATATTTTTCTTTTTTTTTTTTTCCCCGAGTATTATTCCAATCATTCTGTGAAGAGTGTCTGAGTCAGTGTGCTCCAGTGTGAAAAAAACAAGGTTAACCTTAAAATGGAGTCGGGCTTGATGAACTTGAAGGAGCCAACACCCACACATTGCCAAACATACTCTCAGCTCTGATTCTGTTTACATAGAGGGGACGAAATGTGGAAGGGAACTCACTTTGCACAGCTTGTAATTGCTTGTGATTCTCTCCCCAGACTTCAAAGACAAGGCCCGCTGCAGTTCAAAGGTCAAAGGCTCCAGCGGTGCCCAAATGCCCCCCAATTTCCTGTTATGTCTGGTGTAACAGGTCTAAAGGGATCTCAAATGTGAAGGTCATGTTCTTTTAGGTTCAACAATACAAAAGGCTCAGTTTGTTCACGTCCAGCTTTATTCCACATTACACACCGAAGACCAATTGCAATAATAAACATATCGTTTGATTAACTGACCGTGTCAATCAAAATGAACCTTTGTGAGGGCAGAATATGCGATGCAGCTCTTGTATTGTTGTGGCTGATCATTTTATGTGTTTTGTTCATCTTGAATCAACTACAACATTTGAGGCCATTTTGAGAAGGTTGCATGTGAAGAATCTGAGAGGCGAGCTTTGTAAATGGAATGCACGTTCAACTCCCTTATTTCATCTTGTCAGGAGAAACCCTTTTTTACTGCCATCCATGGTGCATGAGACGCTCTCCCTTTGCTCTTCTCTCCAGCTTCAAGCAGACAGCCAAGGAGGACTCTCACATGTTGTAAATTATCCCAGAATCCGTCTCACTCAGTGTTGCTCTCCAACAGCACGAAATGGAAAGTGGGTGGAAGAGCATAAATTTGCGTGTACGTTTCATTGCAAGTATTACTTATGATATTGACCAAAGTAAGGCCTTCATTTTGGAAAATAAAGTAACTTTTAAAGCTCCGTGCACAATCAGGGTTGAAATATTAAATAAGGATCAATGTCATACACACACACACACACACACTCGCACGCACCAGGGCTGTAGTACTCGAGTCCGTACTCGACACTGTTGACTCGGACTCCTTGGCATTTGATTCGGACTTGTCTCACACTTGGCCATTGGACTCGCAAAATATTTGTATGAAGTCGACCGAGTCCAACTATGTTTTCATTCCTGGAATGAACGTCCTTTAAAATAAACTTTTATTAAGTTTTACAGATGATCAAAATAGCCATTTGATTGCTTAATCAACCTGATCGCAAGCGCCAAAACTAATAATGTCTTAAAAAAACCCTAACATGAAGCAACCTGCGGATTCTCTGAGAAGACAATTTCTGACATACACATTCGGCATCATGTCGAACTTTGTTCGACACTTGCAGAGGCACCACAAAAAGAGGTAAGCCGGGTACCCTTCCGGTCTCGACCCCATGCCCTTATTCATAAAAAATTAAGCATCAACATCTGCCTTGCCAACATCAATCCACAGCGTCTTCGCCACGTCCTCGGCCCTCCGCACTCAATCATATTTGAATCATTTAGTAATATATCAAACAGTACTGCACTCACTTCTAGCAAAGGTGGCGATGGATTTTTAGTAACCCACTAGATGCTGAAATTTTACTGTACCCCGAATTTACCACCGGGCTACACCCTCCCCCTTCTAAACGTTTTGATGTCCCCATCAAAATTGGTTTAGATTACCGAAACATTCTCAATGTTAAGGGAAGCGATTGTATTGGAACAAGTTAAGCACAATGTCAGGGGGTGACACCAAAGGGTCTGGCAGGAAATGAGTAAACAACGCACAAAATGAGGAGAGAAGACACTCAACACTATATTGTCATTTTACTTACGCAAGGAGAGCAAAGGGAACTACCGAAACAGTTCCTAGCAACCCTCTGATAAGCACCTCCGCCTCCTCGCTTTTATTTTCTTAGGAGTCCCTGATTACAAAGGTGTCCCAACTCTAAGGGAGAGGGGGGCGAAAGCAGTTGGGACATTCTGAGTTTGGTATGTCTACGTGCGTGCGTGTGTGTGTGTGTGAGTCATCACTATGCATGTCTGAAAGCAATAAGGCACCCAAAGCAAACTGGTTCTAGATCAGAACAAGGCTAAAGATGAACATCTATTCCTACAAGGCTAGATTAGAACGATGCTAACGTCTAGACTACAACGAGGCTAAGGCCAGTCATCAAACTTCTATTCTGCATAATTCAAATGTGGGACAGCGAGCATCATAACATACTAATTATTATACATTATTCGTACATATATTCTTTTTATATTTGTATATAGTGCTAAATTATACTGAAACCTGGTCCCTCTCACGGGCCACATGTGGGATTGGCCCTGACAACTGCATTCAGTGCTGCTTTCATTTTGGTTACTTTGTTTACAACCCTATAATAGAGACAATATAGGACCACAGGGCAGGATACAGACAAAGCAAAAGCAGGCATCCTGGAAAAGTTTCTGGGGAAGAATAACCTTCGCTAAAATTAGCTTATTCGAATGACTGTATGGAATGGATTAACTCAAGTGTAGTTTTTTGCTGGCATTTTTATTTTCATGCAGCAACTACTTTGTAACCAAGCGGAAGGACTGCAACAGTAGGTAGTAGTTTGTTGAGTTAAGCGGCTACATATGTAATTACAAGAGAGATCTGTAATTAAATTGCGGATGGATTCGAGTTTCACCAGTCCACTCCCTCCGTTTGCATTAAGAGTGCATTCTTGGACACACTTTGTTTACACTTAGAACACAATTGATACATTGAACGGGCTCTCAATTTAGAAATGTAGCACCTCCATTCAAATACCCAGACGTGCACGAGCAAGTGGGTACACAGACAGTGCCGCGCCTCGAGCTGTTGGGGGTTCGCTTTCCTTGCTCAACATCCACTCAGGGGCGGATGGAGTCACTTTGGTTCTGTCTTTGTCTTTCTTCTTAGGTTCAAAGCAGGTCTGGAACAGACTAAACTATTGCCATTACTCAAATGACTGCGTTGTGTTGTCTTTAATTAGTCAAAGGAAAAAAATGATCAAACAAAGTCAAATATATTTCTACATGTATACACTATACTGTATATACAATTGAGACATACATGATTCATACACTGGCCAGATTTTGATAGATACAAGAAAAGTAGTCAAACATATTGGGGGGAAAAGCTCGCTATGTTCTTGATATTTTGACCAAAAGTGTTGTAGTTCATGTGCAAAATGGTTCACATCTTCTCTCAATACACACACGTGGAAAAAATTGTTGGTACCCCTCTGTTAATGAAAGAAAGACCCACAGTGGTCACAGACATAACTTGAATCTATGCAATGTAAAAAAAAAAATGGAGTGGTTTGCTCATGAAGAGTGGGCCAAAATGCCCAGTGAGAAGTGCAGAAGTCCCAATGAAAGTCACAAAAACTGTTGAATTGCAGTAATTGCCCCAAAAGATTGCGCAACAAAGTGTTAAGCTAAGGGTAACATCATATTTGTCCAGGCCTGTTTCATGAGCTTCTTGTTGTTGTTGTTTTGTTTTTTAAAAAATCTGCTGAACCACAATTCAAAATAAATGCCTGATATTTATTAGTTAATGGATCAATTAGTGGAGCCCAGTGTTCAAAGTAAATATGGTGAAGCTGCTTTTAGTTGTTATGCTGCACACAAATGCAATATGCTGCCAACAGAAGTGAAGTCAGACTCGAGTGAAAATGCTTTTAAACAGAGCAGGGGCATTTTACAAAAAATTGAGCGTACGTTATTCGTCATCTGTCTGCAAATTAGTACCCGTCTATAGGCCGGTCCGCCTCTAATTTATAACGGCCATCCATTAAACTTTCACTTGCACCCCCCGGGGATTAGTATATTTAGGCCTTTAACTGTTGTGTTTGTAAATACTTGAAGGTATAATGTCTTTGCTTTTGTAAAGCGCATTGAGTTGCTTTGAGTATGAAACATGCTATATAAATAAAACTGCCTAGCCTTAATTTTCATCAAATATTATATAGTAGTCCGCTGATAGCGTAGTGGTACACACGCCTGAGTTGTGTGCGGGCAGCGTGGGATCGATTCCCGCTCAGTGACAGTGTCTATGTGTGCCCTGCGACTGGCTGGCGACCAGTTCGGGGTGTAGTCTGCCTTCGCCCATTAACGGCTGGGATAGGCTCCAGCAACTCCCCGCGACCCTATATAGGATAAGCGGTTTGGAAGATGACATGACATATTATATAGTACTTTTGTCCAATTAAAGTGACAGTGTGAAGAATGTTTTGATTATTCAATGTTCATTCATTTAAAAAATCACTATTAATTTCAATTATATGCAAAAAAAATATGTTCTACCACATCACCGTACATTTCATAAAAAATATATAATCGTAGGTCTAGTAATCGATAATTACATCGGTTGCGTCTCACCGTACAGGACGCTGACATGTTATCTTTCTGTTACAGGTACCCGAAGGAGACGATCACCCGATCTCCAATTTTCTGAATCAGTGACTATAGCATATGTAACAAATGCAATACACTTACTTCATCATCACTTGAGGGGATACTAGAAGTCATTTGTAATGACATTTAGCTTGCACCTCTGTTCACAAAATTGGTGGAAGGCTTGCGACATGTGGTCTCTCCATGGAACCGTAGTGCTTGTGCTTCAAAATGCACGCGAGATCTTTGCATTCATTACATTAGTTCACCACTAGATGGCCAAAAAATATACACACTGTCCTTTTAAAGTTATTTATGTGACCAATGTGGGGTTTTCTTTAATAAACAGTGGGGTGCAAACATTTTTTGTCCACATATGTAGAATTAAATGTTACACCAAGAACATATTTATTTGTCTTTTCACAGACCAGCCATTCAATCGCAGGAACTTATTTATATTTTTTTCCACTTTTTTCAAACGATAGTGTAAAAGAGGGTCTGAAAATGCCCGGCAGTGAATTAGTTCATGTACACTCAGCATGCTGTCTTGACAGAGAAAAAAACTAAAATTTTTGCAAATGTCTGAAAATAAAAACTGAAATATCATATAGCCATAAGTATTCAGACCCTTTACAGTGACCTTCATATTTAACTCACATGCTGGCCATTTCGTCTGATCCTCCTTGGGATGGTTCTGCTCCTTTATTGGAGTCCAGCTGTGTTTAATTAAACTGATTGGACTTGATTAGGAAAGGTACACACCTGTCTATATAAGACCTTACAGCTCACAGTGCATGTCAGAGAAAATGAGAATCATGAGATCGAAGGAACTGTCCAAGGTGATCAGAGGATTGTGGCAAGGCATAGATCTGGCCAAGGTTACAAAACAATTTCTGCAGCACTCAAGGTTCCAAAGAGCACAGTGGCCTCCATAATCCTCAAATGGAAGAAGTTTGGGACGCCCATAACTTTTCCTAGATCTGGCCGTCCAGCCAAACTGAGCAATCGTGGGAGAAGAGCCTTGGTGAGAGAGGTAAAGAAGAGACCAAATATCACTGTGGCTGAGCTCCAGTGATGCAACAGGGAGATGGGAGAAAATTCCACAAAGTCAACTATCACTGCAGCCCTCCACCAGTCTGGGTTTTATGGCAGAGTGACCCGAAAGAAGCCTCGCCCACATAGTTTGCCCCCTACCTGTCACCTGCAGAAGTTATCTGACGACTGCAATTGTCGGACTCATCACAGACGAAGACGACTGGGAGTATAGAGAACTTACTTAGGGTTTTTTGGACTGGTGCCAGCAGAACCGCCTCCAGATCAATGCTGGGAAATCCAAAGAGCTGGTGGTGGATTTCTGCAGGCGCCTGCACTCTCCACCTGCACCAGTGAATATCCGGGGAACAGATGTTGAGAGAGTCTCAACTTACAAGTACCTGGGTGTTCATCTGAACAATAAACTGGACTGGAGCGACAACACAGATGGGGTCAGAGCAGACTCTTCCTACTCAGGAGCCTGAGATCCTTTAGGGGCCTGGGGACACTCCTCAGGAACTTTTATGACTCGGTGGTTGCATCGGTCATTTTCCAGGGAGTGGTCTCCTGGGTAGGTGGCGTCTCGGCCCGGGACAAGAAGCGGCTGGACAAACTGGTCAAGAGAGCCGGCTCTGTCCTGAGCTGCTCCCTGGACTCGGTGGACTCAGTGGGGGACAGTAGGATGATGGCTAAGCTGTCATCAATGCTGGACAACCCGGACCACCCCCTCCAGGGCACTCTAACAGCACTCCACAGCTCCTTCAGCGATAGACTGTCACACCCTCGCTGTGCAAAGGTGAGATTCCACCGCTCCTTCTTGCCTGCTGCTGTCAGACTGTTTAACAAGAATATTGGCTAGTCTCTACAAATTGGTGGGCATTAGTGCAAAAGTCCGGCACCTGGTCTTATATTGTGCAATACTCAACATACCCCACTACTGTATTTTTATCCAAAGCTGTACTTTGTATTTCACTGCAGCACTGTTACTTATTTTTCCTCTGTACTATGTACATGCTATAGGAGCGTCTCCTCATACTGTATATGCAGATGTATGTAAGTGTGTGTATATACATGGTTATAAGTGTACATACATAGATACTGCGTATATTTACATACTTTTGTTTCCGTTATGCCGCCGTCTCTGTGTGACCTATATCTTTGCTGCTGTAGCACTGAAAATGTCCCCATTGTGGAATCAATGAAGACCTTCTTCTTCAACTAGTAGGCCTGCATAGACCATATTCTTGAAGAAAAAAATGTTTGGGTTGACCTCTCCTTTAAACTCAAAATATGGACAGTGTAAAAATAGCTATGAGCCTTGGTGTATGAATAGTTAGTACTTACTACTTACTTTGTAGTATAATTTAAAGTGATGAGTAAATGAGAAGCTGAAACAAAATAGAATACTATGGCTGTCAGTGATGGAATTTTTTTCTTTTATACTATGATCTATCGTTCCGGTAACTTGGATTGATGCTTGAACTTCACCAGCTAAGCGAGAGGCAGGTACACCCTGGACTGAAAACACGCACAGACAAACAACCACTCACAGCTATGAACAATATTTTGAGTCTTCTCAACTTGAAGGTTTTTGGAAAATAAGAGGAAGCCGGAGTGCCCTGAAAAAGGCCACACACATAGATGCAGGACAAAGACAAGACTTGAACCCTGACACATTGGAACTATGGGGCTGATGTGCCACTTAAAAAAAAAGCATGACTATTGTGACATTTTTATTTTCATTAAAAAGAAAAATCATCCCTGCAGCACAATATGATTTTGAACTCAAGTTTCATCTGTATGGGTAGCATGTTTGACTCATTCACTGCCATTGACAAATGTATTTGTCTTTTTACAGTCCAGACATTGAATCCCAGGATTTTTTTTTTCAAACGTAAAACAGGGTCTGAAAATGTCTGGCAGTGAATGAGTTAAGTGCAGCACATCATCAAAATGTGCAGGTGCCACCAGGCCACTGACACCTTTACATGAGGTCAAAGCAGGTGTCACTTAAGGAGTTAACTCGATTGCATGCAGGAAGAAAACAAACATGGAAATAACATGATGACAAGATCAGATTGGTGTTTAACATCAAAACGTCTTCCATGTAATAATTTAGGATTACAATAGATCCTGTGTATAAAAAAATACTGCTTTGCTTGCTCTGCAGCATCAGAATCTCTTCATCTGTCGACGATCTTGTCTTCTCTGCCTTTTCTCGTTCACTTCCTCCGGTGCTGATGGGCTCTCAGCGGAAAACCAGGGGCCCAGAATGTTCACCCAAAGTAGGTGAGCGGCACGAGCCGGCGCCTAGCAAACAGCACACCGTTATGTCCATTTAAAAGAAGGGATTTAATAAATGTGCATGGGTTGAGAGCAAAAATGAGAGTGAAAAAAAAATATTTATCTGAAGCAATTCTTAGTACATAGACTCTTACCAGCAGCCATAGATACCAAAAATATGAAGAGATGCAGCTGAGGACTTGGACGAACACTGTGAGCAGGATGACATCCTTCAGATGCCTGGTCAACAACAAAAAAACATTTTTGATTGTCAATGATAAACTAAAATAATATTTTTTATACTTGTGTGACAATTTAAAATGTAGTAAACATGAATCACCTTTGCTGTGTGCTGTCATGTCAACACAAGTGTTTTGTTTTTACATCTTCATCTTATTAACAGTGGATGACTTATTTTATTAATGTTATGTAGAATAGAATGTTAACATGTTACGTAAGACATTGCCCTGGCAGTTCACAAAAGTTTTATGATGAGACAGTTTAATGTGGTGTGATCACTTACTCTGCCATTCCCTGCTCCATGTTTAAGTCTATGCCTCCATCAAGGAGACTCCCGTCGTCAGCAATCACTGGTTTGGCCATTGTGGACATGGAGCGGTAACTCCCAACATACACAGCTAGCGCAAATCCTAGTAACAGCTGTATGAAGACGGAAACATAAACAAATTCACTTAAGAGAATAGTTTGTCCACAAATCCACCCAGCACTTGAATATGATACTCACCCATGTCCAAAAAGTAGATGAACTGTAGAAGATCAAAAGATTTACAGCAACATATATGGCCTGTGCAAGATTATTATTATTTACAGTTATAGATGGAAGTTACACAACAGACAAATAAAACGGCTTGAAAAAGCTCATCCTGGCATTTATTACTAATGGACATCTTCCCACTTAATGGCACACAAATACAAGATTCATGCTTACATTAGCTCCCAGAATGACTCTTGTATAGAACCTGAGAGTTGACTCGTTCTCCTCGAAAATCTGCTTCTTTCCCTTAGTACCAACTTTGCCTTTGGGCTGCAACAAGGGGGGGCGGGGGGGGGTGTCAATATAGGTTTCATTAATAACTTCATATAAGCATTTAATGTCATTAAATGAAATCACCAGTTTTAAGTGAAATCAATTTTGCACTTGACGTTTACTATGTTTAATTTAATTTATGTAGGGCTTTGCAGCAATTGTAGAGATATTGCAAACAACATCGTTCTCATTTTCTATAGAATATCAAGTTTAGGTACACTGTAATGTAACATTTTATTCCTTGACAAGAATTGTTTAAATTATATTACCTACAATTGTGAATATTATTTGTGGATTAAATTCCAAAGTAAATTAATAAAAAATGATTTGTGATATTTCACCCCATGCTCCAAATGTGCACAGCTAAATCTACAGTCAGACAGTTGAGTCGGTGAAAAAGAAAACATGCATGCGTGTGAAACCTCACCGCCATTAGCTCTCAGAGAAATACTTGTGGTCGTTTCTACTATGTCCTTTATAACACCTTGTCCTCGAACCCACCTTCGCTACGTTTATGTTACCGCATCGAAAACTTGGAGACAAAATCGCTTCGGTGTTAAGTCTTGTAACACATCAGCGTTCGATGCATCTGAGAGGAGCATTTCCGGCGCCTGAAATAGACGTCATTCCGGTCTGTGATACCTGAAATTTGGTGCTAGTGTGCTCTCTGGTGGCCGTTTTACAATTGTTGTATTTTACAGTAGCGCCAACGGGAACTTTTAAAAGTAACTTTAATTTTAATTTGACGCATTATACATTATTACAAACCTACGTGTGTTTTAAAAGTATTTCCACCACTTTACAAATTTGGTAAATTGACATACACAGGTGACGTATTAACCACGGAAACGTACGTCGAAATCACCGCCAAATTGAATGTGGCATTGTGGGTCTATCCGAGAAGATGCCTTGTGTATGTACTATAGCGGTCAAAGGCCCACATTCACCACGAAGAGTAAAAAATATACACGAATAACGATTAAATTACATTGCTTTAGAAATTTGGTTCTCTTGGCTGTGCTTCATATTTTTTTTTAGGGGGGGGGGGGTCCTACAATGACTTCGCAGGGAAAAGAAATCCAATAAATTGCACGAGTGAGACGCAGAGGCGGTAGCGAGTAGCTTCATCTCACTCCCTCACTTAACAGTGACAGCTCAAAGCCTTTTCTGTCTTTCTAATGTTCTCAGACACTTTTAATATGCACTCATATTTTATTACCATAGCAAGGCTGGTGTATTTAATATTTCTGTGTAACAGAGTTTAGTTTTGCCGATATTTAGATAGCATAAACCGCACATAAGAGACAAGATGTAATAATTTAAAGCAATCATACATATGGGTTCACCGTCATAATGGCCCTCCAAGGCAGGGGTGGGCAATTCCGATCCTTGAGGGCCGGTATACTGGATGTTTTATGTCTCCCTGTTCCAACACACTTGATTCAAATGACCAGGATCGTTACCCATCTTGTGCAGAGCTTGCTGATAAGCAGACCATTTAAATCAGGTGTGTTGGAGCAGGGAGACATATAAAACATCCATGATAACACCCCTCGAGGACCGGAATTTCCCACCCCTGATCCATGGGAACCATAACGACGATGTGACCCATGACAAAAATAAGTTTGACACCCCTGCTGTATATGCTAACTAACCAGTAACCACATGCAGGAGTAAACATTTCTAAACAACAGCTTAAAAGTTACTCATGCTGCATTTGGTACCTATCTATCTTTTCCAATGCTTTTAGTGTTTGTGTGCGTGCGTGCGTGCGTGCGTGCGTGCGTACGTGAGCGCGTGTCTGTGCGCGCGCGCGTGTGAGAGAGCGTTCGTACCGGTAAATGCGAGGCTTTAACTTTGTGCATGATGTTTGTAAAAATGTGCTTATAAAATATAAGCTTCGCTCTATTTACTTAAAGGTAGTCTTACCACATCCAAAATGGCGGATGAGTGGACGTATCTCAGCTCGGGGTCAAAGGGCTCAATGCGATATCAATGAACCGTGTACCTATCTGTATTTTGTGAGTGTTCTCTATCAGCTGTATTTTGACCTTTGGCGGCCACCGTAGAAGTAGCGAGTACCCACAGCCCGACTGTGTTTGTGTTGTTGAACAAGCCTTATGTAGGGTCACAATTAACTTCATACTAGGTCCGGTAGGCAGCGAGCCTCTGTCCGACACGTACAAACATTATGGAGTTTTTGCTTCAAGTAAAAATAGGCGCTCTCGTCGGTTTGCTGCTACTAACTCTTTTATTCGGTTTCATCCCCGCACGAGTCACATGGTTCAGAAACACAAACGGGACAGGTAAGTGCCTTCATATAGTTAGTCATTAAACGGCGTCTTAATCTTTTGCTTTTAAATAGAGAATTATACTTGACTGAATTAAAGGGAAACAAGCGCTTAATAACTGTTTTTGAAAGGCAGACTCTAATGAACTGGGCGGGATTGCATGAATGATTTTTGCTCAGTGAAGGGTCATGTGTTCACGTCAGATTAATCGTTAGTGATCAACTGTGAATTATTTAGCATACACGTGCTGTCATTTTGACGAGATTACGCCTAACACGATGATTAACAGCAAGGAATATACAACTATAAAACTCATTTTTACCTAATTGCAATATTGAATGTAATGCAATGATAGTGAATAAAAATTTACTGCGTATTTTCCCTAAGGCATACTAAAAGGTCCACACATATACATAATGCAACGCAAGGTGGTCACTGGTTATCATAGTGAATTTGTCCAAAAGTGGAACTAGAGCCACTTCCACACTTAAAGTCTAGAATCCAGATTTTTCAATCTAGACTTTTAGTGTCGAAGTGAAAATATTACTTCTCTATCAGCATTGGGAACTTTCTGTAAAGTCATCTAGTATCAGATCCCTGGACCTTTTCTTATTCTGATAAAGCACATATTTACCATCAGTTATTCTAGTGAGGAAGTCATTTTAAAATAGAACTGGGTATCGATTCAGAATTCCAAAATCGATTCGATTCATAAGGGCCCGATTGAATATGATTCATGATTCACTTCGATTTTAGATTCAGTTAAGGATTTCATGCGGTAACAATTTTACTTTCATATGGAAGACATTTTCAGGAGAACCAGTGCTGCAAAATAGTAGAAACATCTTGATCTAACTTGGTGGATCAGAAAAAAATAAATATTTACATTAAGAATTGAACATGTATGTATTGAATATGTCCTGATCAAAACAAGAATAATTTAATCATTTCCAACCACAGAACAGTCTGTGTAAAAAAAAAAAAAAAAAAAAAAAAAAACGGTGTCAAAAGCACTCATGACGTAAAATGATCTGGAACACTCATAGCGGTATTCCAAATCCAAAGCTAATGACACTTAAACTCATCTAGGTTCAAAGAGATGGGTACACTTAATTATCAATAGGACTTACAAGAGCAGTGTCGGAAGTTAAACAGTATTGCCTTCACAACACAATGTTGCAAACAACAAAATATATGCAAAGGAAACTTAAATAGAACTCTTCTATGAAGAGCTAAAAAACTGAAAAACCAGTGTTGTATAAATGTGTGTGTGCACTGCTCTGCCACTAACAAGGTAGTTTTTTTTTGTGTTCTTATCTGCGTCAATAAGAAGAATAAATTTGAAGTTTGGCAGTTTGAAGATGCCATGGCTGGCCACGCCACAGTCGTGTCCTGTCCGCTGTCTCTGTCCTGAGTTTTGGCTCGCCACTGAACCACTTAAGGTTCAGAATCCAAGATCAATTGTAATCCAAAGAAAAAAACAACCTACGCGGTGTAGAAAATATATAATAAATTCATCTATTATGTGCGTCATATATCCTCAAATCAAATTTCTACTATTACTCACAGTATCTTTCTATTACTTAATGTACAGTACAACCATCACAGGCAATATAATATATAAATCGTTACAAAATGATTTGGTAGACCTACACAAAATTGTAGTTTAGCATTTCACATTCTGTAGTTTAATAATTGAAATAAATCACTTTCAATGAACTGTCAACATTTTTAGATTTTATTTAAAACAAACGAATGAACTAACATCAATAATAGCACTTTAGTTTATCTACCTTCACAATTGCCATCCAACAAAATACCTAACAATTACGGTATGTGCTAACGTAGCGGTTAGCCACCCGCTATTATTGTTAGCGTCTAATTGCCAATTATACTGTAACAAGCAAGCGACTCATCAGATACTGATATGTGAGTTAATCACTGTTTTATATGATTTTGACGAGAGATTGCTTCGTTTGATCATGATGCTGAACAGACGTTTCTAATTGTCCTTGACCATGTCCACCACCTTGTGGCAGAATGCGGTATTACCTCTAAATAGCACACACAGGTCTTTGAAAAAAATACGATTCTGGGATCTATTTAAATGCGTGACCATGTGCAACTTCAGAATTGACATGTTTCTTTACATCTTTGCATTTACAGAGACTCATCGCACAGTTTTGAGTCTGATAAGCTGCTTTGCCGGTGGAGTCTTCCTGGCAGCATGTTTGCTGGATATCATCCCAGATTACCTGGCAGACATCAATGCTGTTTTGGAATCCAACATGATTGAGGTAAATCCATCTGGTGAGGCGAATCTTCTGTATTGTGATCAGTTAAAAAAATTATATATTTGAGGGAGATTGGACCGTATGCTGTAAAAATAATGTGGTTGCGCATAACATTATTCTCATAGCAGAATTATTTATTTCGTATTACCAATAAAATGCATAGAAGATGTTAAATTAGTCGAGTAATTAAATAGACCATGCATATGGTATGAGTGTGATACAAAATGGGTACATTTTAACAGCAGTAATTTGCACAGGTGAGAATTTTACAAAATGTTGCCGTTATTTGTCATTATTTGTTATTCGTCATCGTTCAGCGCTCTGGGTACCCGTCCGTCATTCGTCAGTCCATCATTTTTTCAAGCCAAACCAACCTGTAGTCGTCGATTTTTCAGTCTGTCGGCCAGGTAGCTTGTCAGATATTATTATAATAATAATTATTATTAGCAGCGTAGTCCGTCAGAAATCCGTTGGGCCGTCAATCGGTCCGTTTCACCTGCGCTTATTTGCCTATTGAGCTGGTGGCTGCCTACAACTTTTTTAACCCCTAAAATGACAAAAAGTTTTAATTTAAAGTTTAAAATGTCTTATCTTAACAGTTATAACAGAATACAGTTCCGCATTGTGGCCAAGGTAATAAAATCCAATCCAATGAGCACACTTTAACTACTGTTTATAAATACTACACTGCTTCGTGCTTCTTCTTCTTTTTCTGCTTCTTCTTCTACTATTCTTTCTTCTTCTTGGTTCACGGAGGGATTATGGCTGTTTGGTGCATACTGCCACCTACTGTACAGGAAGTCACAAAGCGTTTCCATAGATAGTCAATGGAAGCAACCAGGCTGGCGATGAAACACACGAGACAGTCTTTCATTTAGAGCTTTCAATTAAACAATCAAGATTTAACAGAAAACCACAACCATAAAGGTTTATATGTACATAAATACACATGCATAAACTATTAGACTCAAACAAATGTAGATTTGTCATTGTCATCGCAAGTGAAGTGACGTCTTCTGGGTCCGCCTCCTTAGCCAGTTACAGCCAGCCATCACACTACCCGCAAAGATCCTACTCTCACAATGCAGTCCTAGTAATTAATATATGAGTGGGGCGTGTTTCTGTCAGTCGTCAGTAGGGATAGACCGATTATAGGCCGGGCCGATTATCGGTGCCGATATTTGCCGTTTTGACGAATATTGGCATCGGCCTTTTTTTAAAAATCTGAAGGCCGATAATAAATCTATTTAAAACTGTGTTGAAATTAAAACAAAGACATGTGAAAGTTTAACATTTGTCAATGTGAAATTTTTGGAGAACTTCATTTACTGTAGAAAACTACATGGAGCTAGCTCCCTGAACCTTTTGTTCGAATTTTATAATAAAGATGTACATTGTCAAAAGATTATTGTAAGAATAATTTAAGAAATCAACATTATGCAAATTTGAAAAATGGTTCAATAAACATATGCTTAAAGATGTTTCAACAAAGTTAAGAGTTTTCTTTTTTTTTTTGTATTTTGATGCCAACATTTTCCTTTTTACTAAAACATAATTTTGGCTCCTAATATCGGTTATCGGCCTCCTTGACTACTAATAATCGTTATCGATATCGGCCCTGAAAAAGAACATATCGGTCCATATAGCGTCCGTCAATAATGGCCTGTAAAGTCCGTCGGGACTTGACCCGGTTAGTGATGATTACATCGACGGACGAAAACCCTCTTTCGTCCGTGCTTCGTCCGTCTTTTTTTTTTTTTTTTTTTTTTTTTTTTTTTTTGAGTTTCGCATCCATCGTCTAACGTCAGCAAAACGGGCGTCGATCAGTCTGACAGAATACCCACCTCTGGTAATTTATGATATACCTGTGATTAATCTCATTTGTTTGTGTCACATAGACCAGCTTCCCCCTTCCTGAGTTCATCATGGCTGCCGGCTTCTTCATGGTCCTCATATTGGAGAGGATCGTTCTGAACTGTCGTGAGATGAGTGGGACTGTGGATGAGAGGGCCCCACTTATACAGGACAACAGGAATGGCCACGCCCACGGCTCCACCGTGAGTCCAGATCTGGAGAGCAGCGGCCACCACGTCCATGTCGACTTTCAGGCCCACTCGCCTTTTCGCTCATTCATGCTCTTCCTCTCGTTGTCGCTCCACTCAGTTTTCGAGGGGCTCGCTATCGGCCTGCAGGACACTGATTCAAAGGTAAGAAAAAAGGAACGTCATTATCCGACACTGGATTATCTCGACGTTACAGATAATGCTGAATATCGAGCAATGCTTTCTCAATGTTCCACTTTTGCAGGATCTTGACTCACACTTATACTGTCCATTGTACTGTACAGTAGCGATAGACCGATATGCTTTTTTCACTGCCGATGCCGATTATTAGTAGTCAAGGAGGCAGATGACCGATATTTGGAGCCGATATTCATTTTTAGTGAAAAGGAAAATATTGGCATCAAAATCTAATGGAAAATAACTTTGTTGTAATATCTTTAAGCATGTTTATTGAACAATGTTTCAGGTTTGCATAATGGCAATTTAAAAAATATATATTATTATAAGATATTTTTGACAGTATACATCTCTGTTGTAAAATTCTAACAAAAAGTTCAGGGAGCACCCAGGATTGTCAGCATGTCTTAAAAAGGATAAAGTAAAACCGACACAATAGCTCCATGTAGTTTTCTACAGTAAATGAAAATTTCAAAATGACAGAAATGTTAAACTTTCACGTATTTGTTTTGATTTCCACAGTTTTAAATTGATTTATTTACATACAGCAGAGTTTTAAAAAAGGCAGATGCCGATATTTGTCAAAAAGCCAAATGTCGTGCTGATAATCGGCCCGGCCGATAATTGGTCTATCCCTACTGTACAGTTCATTAGGAGTGCCATTGCTGTATTACAATTTATAGTCGTACTCATAACAAAGACATTAATATAGTCACAGTAGGGATAGACCGATATGCTTTTTTCAGGACCGATACCGATTATTAGTAGTCAAGGCGGCCAATAACCCATATTTGAAGCCGATATTTATTTGTAGAAAAAAGGGGTAAAATGGTGTCAAATTTATAAAAAATAAAAACTCCAACACTTGACTTAGTTTAAATGCCTTTAAGCCCATGTTTATTAAGCAACTTTAGTGATTTACAAGATGTTAAAGCTTTTCTAGATCTTAAAAAAGACAACTTTGTTTTAAGTCTAACAAAAAAGTGAAGGGAGCTCCCAGGCTCAGCTGCATGTCTAACAAACATCTCCTTACAGTAAATAGTTTTCTAAAAATCTACCATAACTGAAATGTTTATCTTTCACACATCTTTGTTTTAAGTTCAAAAACATAAAAGTGCATCCTCAACGCAGCTTCTAGCCAGAAAAATTAAGCATGTTTCCAAGACCGGCAGTACTTTGCCGTCAATTTTTGCACCATGTACAGCACCTGGAGCGGTGGTTGTTTTAAAGTGCTCTTAGCTTTTCATGACGTGGCTTCCACTCAGACACACTGGCGCTCACTCACGTCTTACTTTTATCACCATTTCCCGATTATTGTCAGCAACTTCTCTCAGGAGCCGTGTCATTCACAAAGCAAATAAACTGTTGTGACATTGGGGGAGTGGTTAGCTTGAGCCGCAAGGCACCTTACTGTGGCGAGCAGAACTGCCGCTTGTGTTTATATGACATAGTAATTGCTCATAGTAATTGTACAAGTGAGTTATAGCAGACTGACATTTACTAAAATTTCGGCGAAGTCTATCGCATTACCTTCTCGCTCGCCGACTCCCGCCGTGTATGTGCCTGGCAGCTTTACGCTGATTGGCTGTTACGCACTGCCCAATCAGATGGTGCTTTGGGCGTGCCAATCTGCCCGTGCAGGGCCAGTAGTGCAGCAAACAGAGAGAGAGAAGCACGCTGCAGCAAGCACGAATAAAACAGTTTTTCATTTATCGGCCTTAAAATGAAAAAAAAAAAGGCAGATGCCGATAATCGCCAAATATCGGGCCCGACAATCGGCCCGGTCGATAATCGGTCCATCTCTAATTGACAGTATGCAAATTTGATACAGCTGCCGTGTCTCATAAATTGGGGCTAGTGAGTACATATACAGTTTACATTCAAAAGGGAAGTCAAGCTTCTGGTCGGAAGCTTTGACAAGAAAGGAATCTTGTGGTCATAAGACTTAAACCTTGCCATGTGATCATGGGACCCTCAGTGCAGCCTCAACATTCTTTGGGCGTCAGTGCTTTTTGCCGACAGGCTTCATTGAAGGTGTCATATGCTCATAAGCAGAAATACATGTTTAGGGGAGATGGCTTGTCTGTGTTCTTCACATTTTAAAACACTTCCAAGGTGTCATAATAACTGGTCTGTGACCTGCCCACGGATGATGCATTTTAGCACACTCCTTTGCTTGTCTTGCTGATATCAGCGCATTTTGAGGGGAAAGCCATGTTTCACGCAAATGGGCGACTGCATAACACTATACTCCTGGGTAGGGACTTTTTTTTTCATACCAATACCAGTACAAGTCCTCAACTCTTGATTAATCACTGATACTGATACAAAGTAAGCGATACTACGATTACTTTTGAAAAAAAAAAAAAACTATGACAAATCATTTTAAAGAACTACATTATGTTTATTTCTGACAAAATGGAGAACAGTCATTCTGTGATAGAGAATTAAAGTCCAAAATGTAACACTAACAACGGTCTGAGTTCAGGGTTCATTTTAATGAATAAACAAAAGTGGCAAATAAAGCAACTCCCTGACTTTTACTGCTTGTTCAAAATCAATTGAATGCAAAATAATACAGGTTCAACTATTAATTGTGAAGAATAACACGATGAAGAAAGTAGGGCTGGTCGATAGGGCTGAAAGTTGTATCAAACTATTTCATATCAGCTTGTATTGATAAATTCTGTTTTTTTTTTTTTTTTAAACCTATTCAAATAAATATATATTACATGGATTAAATCGGACACTTATCATTTATTTTCCCCGAGCCACGCAGACCCGCAACATAAGGATGAAAGAGCCCCCCAAATCCTGTATTTCTACCTCCTACCGAATCGCTTCACTGCAGAAATGCCCCGACACGCTGCGCCACATTTACTTCTGCAAACACGTCGTCGTGAGTGACGTCATCTCTTCTTCTGCGCAGGCGGGTCACTTTCGGGATGCACACACACATACACACCAAAGAGAGCGACGTCGCCATTTAGAAATTAATTTAATATGGGACGCTGACATAAAAAAAATAGTAGTCTTTTTTTGCTAAAGACGTGCTGCATAAAAACGAAAGTGACTTCCCAGCCCTGATTTGCAGAGGCGGCATTTTCGCAAAGGTTCAGGAGCAGAAGTCCCATTAACCAGGTCAAATAAAGTGTCAGGCAGTTATTCTGCAAACATTTATTTTCATTGTTCCGTGAAATAGTGCTCTTTTTTTTTTCCATTGTATTTTTAAATTAAGCAGAGCCCAGAATGTGTGGGGAAAAACAAAAAAAAGCAAGCACCCGTAAATACAATAGGCGCCTTTGCACATGTGGAAGCAGCACTACATACACTACACTGCAGGGGCGGAGCCAGAACGTGGCTAAGGGGGTGGGCCTGGAAAAATCAGGGTGGGCCCGAATATTTCTCTCACTGAGCACAATTCTCCTGTCCTGACACATCGTATATTCAAATAAAATGACAAATAAACTGAATGATATGAAATTCAGGTCTCGCTTCGACAATCACAATTATGCCATTCTTAATATTCAGTCAAATAAAAAACACAACGAAACACAATTTAAAAAATAATTTCATAATTTATTAAAAATTTAAAAGTATATATTTTTTCATGAATCTGACTGGGTGGGCAGTCTGTCAATCTGGGTGGGCCTGTGCCCACACCCACACCCACACCCAACCATGGCTCCGCCCCTGCTACACTGTGTGCACGTGGCACATAGACACATCACCAAACACAACCGCCGTGACAACAACGTCACTGCTGCTTATTAGAAGCGTAAACTATTTGGGGTCATTTGTTCATTTCGCGTCACCATGATGATGTCACTTCTAAAGATTAGATGCAAATGTATTAAACCTAAATGTTAAATACAAATGAACTGTTCTTGGGTAGTGATTCTTTTGTATACGACTCGAGGGATTGTGCGTACCATTTGTGGTATCACTGTTGGGTTTTTTTTTTAAGTAGGGTTTTCTTTTTTATCTTGATGACTATGATAATAAATATGGGCTTCTTTCGTTTTAAGTGACGGAGGGTGGGAAAAACACGATCAGTTGAAATCAATGAAAATCAAATATTTCACCCACCCAGGTGTTGGAAATCTGCATCGCCATACTGGTCCACAAGAGCATCATCGTGTTCAGCCTGTCAGTGAAGCTGGTCCAGAGCGCAATTCGTCCGGCGTGGGTGGCCGCTTACGTCGGCGCCTTCGCCGTCATGTCGCCTCTGGGCATCGCCATCGGCATCAGCGTGATTGAGGCCCAGCTGGCGGCCGGAGCGCTCATCCAGCCCGTCCTGGAGGGCCTGGCGGCGGGGACCTTCATCTACATCACCTTCCTCGAGATCCTCCCACATGAGCTCAACTCTCCCGGCAAGCAGCTGCTCAAGGTGCTCTTCATCCTGCTGGGCTTCGCCATCATGGCCTCGCTCACGTTTTTGGGCTGAGAGGACGAGACGTTGAAGCCGGCCTGGGTGCCCGTCAAGATTTTTGGCTTTGTGATTTGATTCATCGTCTCTTCCAAGTGTGCATATGACATTTTTCACCGCTGCAGGTCGCTGACTTTTCATATCCACCACTGGTGCATTTTAAGGGAACACATTAACAATGCTTGATGTTTTAGACCATTCAGTATGTGTTTTAAGATGTTTCAGGAGTGATTTTTAAATATACACTAAGTTATTTTAGTTAGTTAGCAGTTTTATGTGAACAGGGCCTGTTTAATCATCAAGTAAGTCAAGAGTAAACAGAGTGTATCCAAACTGTCGCGTATCACAGGCAAACATTTTGAACCTGACTGAAGAAATCACTGGAGACGGGTGTTTGTTTTATCCAATCATGTCAAATTATTATTAACTAGCGTGCGTTTGTTTCCGTTTGCTTCAAATGAGAAGTTTGTTCCTCTACAAGTGCCTCCGCGTTTGCATTCTTACTGTACGCCATTTTAGAGGAATTATTTTTCTTTCCCTTTTTTTGTCTTTGCTTCTCGTAGGCTATCACTGACCTCATGACATTTGATTTGCACAGATTTTTTTTTTATTACAGTGCCTTTAGCCCATTTGTGGTCTTAGTAGTATTTTGTTGCTCAGATTTATGTGAGCTTGCGTAAATGCACACACTCTTCCTGATGCCTTAAATATTGTAAGCCAAAAAACAAAACACGAGAGAAAACATGGGATTTTTTTTTTTTTTTGCACTTTTTTTTTCAATAAAGCATCAGTGAGCATCGAAGGAAGACTCATGTACGAAACTAAATTGAACACATTTATGTTCATATTGATTGAACTGTCATTTAATATCAATATATGATTTTTACCATTGTATGACAGGAAACAATGAGAACGTACAATCTGATCAATCGTTTATTGTAATTTGTAGAACAATTTTCTGCTTTGTAAGATCAAATAAATTGTGACAAAGATGGATTATTGTTTGGCTTTTGTGATAGGAAATGTTCTATTTGGCGTTCAACCAAAGAGCATTCTTTGTGTGTTAAGTTCAACTCATTTTGCAATTGAGGAGCTATAATTTTCCATCAACTGGCTGTTTGTTCCCTCACCCTGTGACTCGTGACCAAGAACTGTGCCTGTCTAAGATTGTGAAATACAACAAATACATCGTGCTGTAGCCTCCAGTAAGTTCCCTATCCAGCCTTAAAGTCCTATTGCCTATCATAACTGACGTGAAATGTTATACAGTACACTATGGTTTAAAGGGAAAAATCAACCCAAACATATTTTTTTCAGGAATATATTCCCAGCAGGCCCACTAGTTGAAACAGGGCATTCTGATTAATATTGTGTTTGTGGTATATGAGTTAAGCAGCAAAATCCACCCATTTTTAGCCATCTCTGGGGCGGCCATTTTGTCACTTCTGTCGACTGAAAATGACATCACAACTACTCAGGTAACGACCAATCACAGCTCAGCTTCAGAAAACAGGTCAGCCGTGATTAGTCGTTACCTGAGCCCGAGTAGTTGTGATGTCATTTTCAGTCGACAGAAGTGACAAAATGGCCGCCCCCGGCGATTGCTAAACACAAGTGGATTAACTCTTATTCCACAAATGCTTTATCTATCAGAATGCCTTGTTTCATCTAGTGGGCTTGCACAGAACATATTCTTGAAAAAAATATGTTTGGGTTGACTTCCGCTTTAAAGGCCGTTTATAGTAGCTGTTTATTTTTATAGTAATATCAATGGATAAATGTTTGTAACGATATTAGTCATTGTGTCTTCACTTTGACATCACTTGATATCCAATCAGAGAAAAATGTTGGTTACTATAATGTAATTGTGCATGTAAAATAAAAAAAAAACGTTTATCGTGAATGAAATCAATGTAACGACAAATGCGTGATCGTTGATGACCACAATGTACCGCCATTTTGTGGAGGTTCTAATTTACTACCATGCCTATGGATAAAAGCACAATTACAGTGTTATTTGGTTGGCAACGTTTATAAAATATAGTTACAAACATATGTCGAATATTAAATGTGTTTTTAATGCTGCATGTAAAAAAAGTCTAGTTTTACGGACACTGGCTGGTATGTTCTCTATCTGTCCATTCCAATCTTGTTATGTTGCCAGAGGCATGGTATTGAACCACACACTCTTAACGTATTGTTTCTTTTCGGTATGTGTGTGCGTGTGTGTAGGCGTGTGTGTGTTGTGTATACGTGTACTGGATACATATACACACAAACACACACATATATGTATATATATATATATTCTTGAATATATATATACACACACACGGGGAGATCATGTAAACTCCACACAGGAAGGCCGGAGCCGGAATCGAACACACGACTGGCCTGCCACCAGTCCAGACCTGACTTCCATTGCATATTTGTGGCCACATTATGAAGCGCAAAACAACAGGGATGCAGACTGTTGAGCAACTTAAGTTGTACATCAAGCAAGAATGGGAAAGAATCGCACCTTCAAAGCTTTAACAATTTGTGTCCACCAGTTCCCAAATGCTTAAGAAAAGGTGATGTAATACAGTGGTAAACTGTCCCAGCATTTTTGGAACGTTTTGCAGGCATCAAATTCAAAATCTGTGAATATTTGAAAAATAACTTGTATAACATGAAATAGGATTTTCAAGATTAAATAGCTTGTCTTTGCAGTGTATTCAATTGAATATAATAGTATGAAAAGCATTTGAAAATCATTGTATTCTGTTTTTTTTTTACATTCACGCAACATCCCAAATTTATTGGAACTGGGGTTTGTATACTCATCATGAAGACTTTGTAACAGCCCGCAAAAGGACATAACCTCAATACTCTTGCCTGATGTTCTAAAGGCAATGTTAACCCATTTTTCTTTTGCGGGGAAAAGGGGCTCATTCATTAGGATCTGCTGATGAGACGGTCTGTTGATGAACAATAGCACAGAGTACAGTAAGTCGGCCAGCACAGAGGCCTCAGTGTGTGTAGAGGAGCCAGTGAAGCATCAAGCTCCGGTGCGAGATGGTGGACTCTTCAAACACCTCATTAAGCTGCTCTCTCACATCTCAGGGCAGTCACGTTGTTTCCATGAAAGCAACACTCAACATGCCTGGAACACCACGGAACCATTTTGCCTCTAACTAATGTGTACGTACATGAAAGCATGTAAAAAAGCTTCCAAATGTTCGAAATTAGTGGACTGATGATCACTGATCTATTTCTATCACATTAAACGATTTTCTGCTGAAAGATGGACACAAGACAATTACGTAAGTTTATTGCAAGCATTTACATACAATGACCTATTTTTTATTTTTTTTTCACATGGAGTGCTCTCCGTTTTGAAATGAATTGTTGTGATCAATTTTGAAATAGTTAAATAGCCATAGTTGATCGGGCATGACTAATATGTGGTGGGCGGAAAAAAAAAAGTGGTCGCCTCCAAAGGAATGCACAGAGAGGAATGTGCAATATGAAGTCGAGTGTGGTCATTTCTCATATGTCACAGCCACACAAATATGAGCTCAAACTCCACCTTTCATGTCATGTGATGTGTCACACAACACTTTAATATGACCTAGGCCGAATGGATCAATTAGGATAAAAGACTTTGTAGAATGTACATCATGTTTTAAAGACGGAAATCAACACAAATATATTTTTTTCAAGAATATATTCCCAGCAGGCCCACAAATTGAAACACGGCATTCTGATTAATATTGGAATATGAATTAAGCAGCAAAATCCACCCATTTTTAGCCATCTCAAGGGGGCGGCCATTTTGTAATTTCTGCTGCCTGAAAATGTCATCACAACTACTCAGTGTGACCCTTCGGAACATGTTTTTTTTTTTTTTTGCCGTACTAGAATAATGTTTAATTGCACAACCACTACAGTAGGTGGCAGTGGCGATCAAATTTTAGTTTTATTTTTTCAGGCAAATTGATGCACTTCAAATCTGTTAGACTAAAAAAAAACAACAAAAAAAACAATAGCAATAAAGCTAGTCCTTCTTGTAAATTGATTGTTTTCTTAATATTAATAAGGAGTGCAGAGGTGTATTTCTAATGATCCATCCATTATCCATACCGCTTATCCTCACAAGGGTCGCGGGCGTGCTGGAGCCTATCCCAGCAGCCTTCGGGCAGTGGGCGGGGGACACCCTGAATTGGTTGCCAGCCAATCGCAGGGCACACAGAGAAAAAACAAACAACCACACTCACAATCACACCTAGGGGCAATTTAGAGAGTCCAATCAACTTACCTTGCATGTTTTTGGAATGTGGGAGGAAACTGGAGTACCCGGAGAAAACCCACGCAGGCACGCGGAGAACATGCATACTCCACACAGGGAGGCCGGGGCCGCGATCGAACCCATGACCTCTGAACTGTGAGGCGGACGTGCTAACCAGTCGACCACCCATCTATAATGATTTTATAGATAAATTATTTATAGTTGCGACAGAGGGTTGGAGTTGGGGGATGTGCCAAATGTTTTCTTCTTCTTAGGAGGGCATAACAGAGAAGCACTGCTTTAAACGTAGATTCGATATGGACCTTACAAGCCTCACCATAAGGCAGTAGAACCCTATGATTATTCCCCGCCAATCACTGCAGAAATGTATTGATTGGGGAAAAAAAAATCTACTTCAGTACTGTGCAATGAAAGTGCACTACACTGGTATAGCATTATTCAAAACTATTTATAATTATGTTGTATAAATGTATAGGACGGCGGCAATCATCTCATTGTTGTACTGTACAGTATATGATATGCTATAGTATATGTTAAAATGTTAATTTGATTGTTTTTCTGCCTCCCACAGAGTGACACTTGTCATCCAAGCTCCACCTTCATTTTGCATTATGCAAACGAGCCAATTGGCTGGTGCCAAGTGAGCGATGCCTCCTCCCCCTCTGGTCCACTTTCCTCCTGTGGTCATCCCTTCGTCCTCCACAGTGCCCTCATACTCACCACACCACACTCCACCTGCTGAAGGTAAGACTGGCGTTGCTCGTTAATGACTAGATCTTAGCGCACACCTGCGAGATGAAGAATAAATAATAAATCAAATAAATATTCTGATCTATTTCAATAGTATGTGAGACTTCAACAGAACATAGCTAAAACATCTGTCATCTTTCTCCACAGTGACGCTGCTGTGAGATACTGCGAGCAACATGGCCGCTGTAAGTGGGATAAAATACTGTGAGATGTTTAACTCGCTGTTATTGTGTCAGTAGATGCCAGCTCTGGGATGGACCCTTAAGCTGTTTTTAAGACATGGCTTTGCAGGTCCTTTTTCTATAATCATGTGAAGCAGCTTAACCATGCAGTCACTCAGTGTGTGCATCGCTTGGGGTCCCCGCCTGCTCACAAGCAAGTCTGACACTTAAAGAGGGAAGTCAAGCCAAACATATTTTATTCAAGAATAAGCTCTATGCAGGCCCACTAGTTGAAACACGGCATCCTGATTAATATTGTGTTTGTGGAATATGAGTTAAGCAGCAAAATCCACCCGTTTTCAGCCATCTCAGGGAGCTGCTATTTTGTCACTTCTGTCGACCGAAAATGACATCACAACTGCTCAGGGCTCAGGTAACGACCAACCACGGCTCAGCTTCAGAAAACAGGTCAGCCGTGATTGTTCGTTACCCGAGCCCCGAGCAACTGAAATGTCATTATCAGTTGACAGCAATTGGCAAAATGCCCGCCGCCTGAGTTGAATAAAAACGGGTGGATTTTTCCTCTTAATTCATATTCCACAAATGCAATATTACATAATCAAAATGCCTTGTTTAGACTTGTGGACTAGTAGAACATATCACTGGAAAGAATATTTTTTATTTGACTTCCACTTTAAGCTTATTGTCTGAAGCTGAAATCCATGCATTAATAATGTAAGATGTGTAGAAAGCCATTATGTGCAAGTCAGGGTCAATTCAGGTCAATTCTGGACCTTCACTTCGCAAGTCCAAACTACCGTGGCAAAAATCAAGCAAGTCAAGTCTCAATTCAATTTCAAGCAAATCGTGTCAAGTTATCATTTGGTTTAAGCAAGTTCATCAAATTGTGAAATCTTTCTCGGTATGTATTCACATATAAGACACTTTGCACTCAGAACTTTAGCTTCGCCAATGGTCCCAAACCAGTTTTCGTATTGTCTATTACTTTATCGTCTTCTCAATTAAATGCAGAACAGACGAGTTTTTTAATTCATGTTTGTCCAGTCATTGGCTCGCCAAAGTGGGAAGCTAATGTCATTTACATGTCGTTGGTTTCATAGTAGATTAAGTTGGACGTCACAGCAGCTGTGCGTCTTATTTGCAAACCTTTTTCTAGATTTTATCCAAAAGAAAATTCCTTGAATCTAAATTGAATAATCTTGGTTGTAATCCACTTAATCATGAGGTAGTCTCATAGCATACTGGCGGGGTTGCCAGGTTAACAAAAAAAAAATATATATAGCATTTCTTTCCAAAGCCAAAACAAACATCACATTATCTTTCAATTGCAGATTTTCAAATGTAAACTGGCAAGACTTTTCAAGTCACATAGTTCAAGTCTCATAAAGTATTGGAAGTCATCATTCATCAATAGAACTGTTCCGTCCGTCACGCAGACTGGATCCTTCCGTGTGGTGTCAGAGGACGAGCAGGCCATGAGATCCAAGCTGGAGCATTTGACAGTGAAGGACCACGGGCCCGTTTTTGGGCCGTGTCACAAAATGCCAGGCCACACCGTTCAAAAGGTAATCTTCTTACGGATGAGGACGTCTGACGTTGACCGCGTGAATGCCAACGTTGTGCTACCGCCGTGCAGGCTAAGGACGAGCTGAACGAGACTGAGGAGAGGCGAGCGTTGTCCCTCAAGCACCTGCGGGCCGCGATGAAGGAGAGGGCAGCCGAAGGAGATGACTTGGCCAATCTGGTGCTGGAGCGTTTCGGGGACAAGCCCGACGCTCTGCTCCTGCGCTTCCTCCGAGCCCGCAAGTTCGATGTTGTCAGGGCCCACGAGCTCATGAAGGGTAACCGTCTTCAGCCTTGTCACGTATTATCGTTTTAGCATTTGTTCACATTCCGATGATATTTACTGATAGCTTCAGTAATTGAGGGGGATGACTCTTTTGTGCTCCAGTTTAGCATGAATACTGTCCATCACAGAGAACGGGAGCCATGTGTTTGTTAATTGGAGGCTCTGACAAAGACCTTCTTTGTGTCCAACTGGGACACCGAGTTTATTTTACTTGTGAACTCAGCGTGCACCGCTGGGAACCTCACAGCAGAGCACCATCGGGATGTATCGGTCGGTGTGATGTTATGATATGTAATTGATTGGTTGATGTGAGCTATACGGTGGATATAATAAGTGGACACACACCTGTTAAAAATGATGAATAACTTTAGAACCTTTTGCCCTTTCTTGTACATTTTTATTGAAGAAATGGGCTGAAAACATTTTCGGGAAACAGTAAAACTAAAAATCCACAAATTTATGGCAAGCACTGACTGTGTGACGAATATCTTCTCGATAGCCAAGAAGCCCTCCCGCAAATGAAGTAAAAACGCAAGTACTTGATACCACCCCCTGAAAATATTTATAATTCCCTGGATTGTGTTTATATCTTAAAATATAAATATACCACCAACTATGATCCCAAGACAATTTAATAGCATTTCAAACACATCTTACAATATTACTCTTAACCCTTTATAGGGCACTCATTGAAATACTATGACATAAAAAAAAAACAAAAAGAAAAGAACTTTAGAGTGTTATTGGAGGCCATAACTAGAGTTAGAATAAATCTAAAAAATAATAATAATTAATAATTCATCATGTTAATAATTAATTTATTTATAATTCAGATCACAGCCATGTGATCGGTGAGGATCTCTTCTGAATGGTTGAGTGAGGACCACATTGTTCTTGACCTCACTGAGGTACAAGAGAGTGACCATTTGCAAAGGGTGCGGAAATGACCAAAAATAGTCACTTGCCCTAAAAGGGTTCAAATGAAATGTCTTACAGATTATTTAGTTTTTGAAAAAATTGCACCCAAAGTGTATAGCGTACATGCAGCAAAGACTCTCAGTAACAACCCAGACTAATTTAGCCTTATCACTTCAACAATCTTTCCTATTTTAGACAAGGCTTTGGTGCCAACTAGTGGCCTCTCAGAATGAGCACCAACAAATGCAAATAGCTGAATTTGTTCGTGGTGAACCCCAAATGTGTGTTCTGTTCTTTATATGTCTGGACTATGAGGACAGTGTGGAAAGACACACACCGTAGCAGTAACAATCTCGTATAGTAATGTAACCATAAAATTATTATTGTTAGTTCAGCAATCGCATTCTATTCATTGGGGGTAGAGCTAGAGGCCTGCAAAAGTGGACAGCAAAACCCCCAAACAAAACAAAACAAAGCCTTGCCTGTGTCGTCTGGTGCTTGATCATGAGAGTTTCAGCTGGTTTCTTCATACATGAGGAGCGTGGTACGAGGCCATATAGGTCATGAGAGGATATTTCATCATAGTTCAGTTTTATTTTGTTTGGACTTTTGCTTTTTAAATTCATTTAGTTTCAGAGCGGGTCTGTTAGGTTTTATATATTCAAAAATGCTTTGTTTTAGTTGACTTTTTATTCGTTTTAGTGTTAGTTTGAAGGGTTTTATTAGAGCTCAACCCGTCTCAACTCAACTCATCTTTATTTATATTCACAACCGGGAGTATTTGTCAAGATGAAAAAGAAGTTCACTAAGTATTGTGTAATAAAGTAAAGCACATCCAATTCCCAAATGACTGTTTGAGCTTCCTTCTTCTGTACAGCCGTATAGTCATACCAAAATTAATACATTTAAACCCCAAAATCGCAGTATTAAATTAATTAAGATGAACTTAAAGGACATATCTGCTACAATCATAGTTTGTTTTATAAATGAAAAATGTAGTTTGTGGTAGTTGGCGTTTCGCTGCCAGCCGTTTTAGAGCGTTTTGACATTGACCCACAAGATATTGTTGTAAATGATTATATATTGACCAAACTACCAAATGAACCAATAGACTCTCTCCTCTCATCAGGAAAATGATTCTGCCTTTTTCATTTTTTTTTTTTCGTAATCAGCAGTAGAGAAAAAGGTAGAGTGCCCAAAATGCAGCCATTTCTCCCAATGGACTCACAAAGTCTGCTGATGTCATGTCGAAAATCGGGCTTCGGTGCCATCTACTGGTGGCTGTGCATCAGTAAAGTTGTTTACAAATTTGACATTTTCAGTGAAGAAGCATCAGACGCTCCCCCACTCGTCCACGTTGAAGGAAAAAAACGTTAATGTGACTTTTTTAAATTGTATTTTTAGCTATTTCGTTAATTTTCATGAACTATAGTAACCTTGTTGTTCTAGACCTGCTCCATAAGAGTATGCTGAGTGAGATGTGTGTTGAGAATTGCCGTTACATGTGACAACTGGCTTGACTTTTCTCAAAAACAAAGTTTTGAGAAAACATTGTCTTCCAAAAAGCAGGAATTTCCCTTTTGAGCATGACAATAACCCAAAGCCCATCAACATAAAAGCAGATAACCTTTTCTGTCCCTCACATATGTATACAATGAAACAGAAAGGTAGACATAGTTCCATTTCTCGTACATTCAGTAAATGAGGAAGGAAAGCGTTTGTGTGCAAAATGAAATGTGAACTTTTTCAGAGGGCTTAGTTGAGGGTTGTGAGTGAAAAACAAATAAGCGCACGCTCATGCGCACGCGCAACCTTAATTGGGGTCTCGGTGTGAAAAGGGCATTGGGTGTACATGCTATGATGAAACAGTGGTGTCATTGTGTGTGATGCGCTCCCTCATACACACACAGCAATGGCAGTTTATGACCCACAATGTCGTGGCTGTCTTTTGTAGGTTACGTGCGCTTCAGGAAGGAGTACCCTGAGTTGTTTGAGAACCTGACGCCCGAGGCGGTCCGCAGCACCATCGAGGCAGGCTACCCCGTGGTTCTGCCCAGCAGGGACAAATACGGCCACGTCGTCCTGCTCTTCAACATCGAGAACTGGGACCTGGAGGAGATCACCTTTGATGAGGTTGGCAAAACATCTTTGAAGTATTAACTATATTAATTATATGATAACCAATTAAAGGGGAAATCAACCTGTTGGAATATTTTGTAGGTCTGGAGTCCATCAGCCCAATTAGCAATTTACATAACAACTCAACGTGTGTTCGTTTTATCTTTCAAGAAGGTATCCAATATAAAGACTCATACAAATCGATTGAATTTTCTCGTCAGTTTTCTTTACCATCTCTGAAGTTCAGGAATCATACAATAAGCAGATCTGGGTAGCTTTTCCATCCTCACGTCTGACCCGAGACGGGCGGGGGCAGAAAAGGGGCGCGGTCTAACATGCAGCCTTCACATTTATACTGTCTTCAAAATGTAAACATAATGTGGGTCTCCTTCCTGGCTGGCGCTGGCTATGGGGTCTCCAATCACGGCTGACCTGTTTTCTGAAGCTGGGCCATGATTGGTCGTTACCTGAGCCCTGAGCAGTTGTGATGTCATTTTCAGTCGACAGAAGTGACAAAATGGCTGCCCCCTAAAATGGCTAAACACTGGTGTATTTTGCTGCTTAACTCATTCCACAAACGCAGTATTAATCAGAATGCCGTGTTTCATTTAATGGGCCTGCTGGGAACATATTGTTGCAAAAAATATGTTTGGGTTGATTTCCACTTTAAGAAGATATAGCATTACACATTATACTGTAGTTGGGGTCTCCTTATGCTACGGCTCCACTGTGTGTGTGTGTGTGTGTGTGTGTTAGATTCTAAGGGCGTACTGTGTGATCCTGGAGAAGTTGCTTGAAAATGAAGAGACCCAGATCAACGGCTTTGTCCTGATCGAGAATTTCAAGGGCTTCACCATGCAGCACGCTTCCGGGATTAAGCCGGCTGAGCTCAAGAAGATGGTGGACATGCTGCAGGTCGGCCAGATAGCCGATGACACAAATAGCTGAACACACTCAACAAGCACATGAGCAGAGCATTTTTCAATAGTCGTTTTGCTGGCTGTACAGGATTCGTTCCCCGCCCGGTTCAAAGCGGTCCACGTCACCCACCAGCCATGGTACTTCACCACAACGTACAATATTGTCAAGCCTTTCATGAAGAGCAAGCTGCTGGAGAGGGTATGGAGAGAGGGGCGGAGCTTAAGCACTTGTCTTTCCGCATCACTTCGAGTCTGATTGCCATGAATCCCTTTCACCTCAGGTGTTCGTTCACGGGGACGAGCTGGACAACTACTTGAAAGAATTTGATGCCGACATCCTGCCTGCAGATTTTGATGGGAAAGCTTGTGTGGCCGACTGCCAGGCTATCGCCACCAGGCTCTTTGGCTCCGAGGACACGGCTCTCTGATCCAGGACTTCCTTCATCCCAGATGATGGCCAGATAGGCACTCTGATTTGAAGCTATAGCGCAAACTTCAGTTTTTTTTTTGTTTTTTGTTTTTAATCTGTAAGGCAGTGCTGAGCAGAAAAGTATTTAGATTTAGCATAAGGTGACTTAAGGTGATAATTGAAATGGATGTTTAGATATTGAAGAAAAAGTTGTTCGGGATGTGCAGCTGATCATTTCAAGTTATCGTTCAAATAGGGATGGTGCCTTTGGGGTCTGCCTTTACAATTTGCAGAATTCGTGCCTACAAAGCTGCCAGATACAGCAAACAAAGTGGTTATAATGCAAGATAACCTCAGAGTGACATGAGAAGGGTTATAAAGTGATTATAAGTAAACCTACATGGTATTAAACAATAGCTTCTGTCCCCATGACCTTGTTACTCTTCTGATAATTTGTAACAATTAATTGCCTGAAGCACTACAAATGCTCTTTGTAATTTGCAATGGATTTATAACTATATATTTTTTAATGTTTACCTGTCTGTAATATCATTTGTCAGGAAATTACAAACACATTCATGATGATATTAAAATCATAAAGTCCTGCACAGTTTCTGAAAGTTTTTTGGGGGAGGAAAAACAACAGGAAATATGTTTTTGTTGGACACATTTTATTTTAACCATAAATCCTTATATAATGATTCTTGAAAAAGAGAACAAGGAAATAAAAAATACCCAGTGTTGAAAATGATAAGCGAACGTGTGCACCTTTCTTGTCATCTTCACATCCCTTAATGGCATTTCATCATAAACAAGAAAACAACACCATTAAAGCTGCATTTTTACTGTGGCTTGTTGTTACTGTGGGCTCTCAACCACATGCTGAAAAATGTTGACTCCGACCTAATGAGTATCTAGGGATACTAGTTCCCCGCCCCAAAAAAATAACAACAACAAAAAAACATGAGCCCACCCAAAGTATTGAAAAGGATAGAAAAAACAGATTTTAGATGCACTGGGCATAGTAATAATTTTTCTTTTACAACATAGTACTGTACATAACGTTAAAGGTCACCCACCATGGTGTCATATTTACACTGATTTTCATGAATCTCTTCTGATTGCTTATTGCCTTCAGTCCCTTTATTTTTGCCACATCCCTGGGCTCTTAAATATTTCAAAATAAAAACATTTTCAAATATTTCTTAAACTACACACCGTAGCAGTAACAATCTCGTATAGTAATGTAACTATAAAATTATTATTGTTAGTTCAGCAATCGCATTCTATTCATTGGGGGTAGAGCTAGAGGCCTGCAAAAGTGGACAGCAAAACCCCCAAACAAAACAAAACAAAGCCTTGCCTGTGTCGTCTGGTGCTTGATCATGAGAGTTTCAGCTGGTTTCTTCATACATGAGGAGCGTGGTACGAGGCCATATAGGTCATGAGAGGATATTTCATCATAGTTCAGTTTTATTTTGTTTGGACTTTTGCTTTTTAAATTCATTTAGTTTCGGAGCGGGTCTGTTAGGTTTTATATATTCAAAAATGCTTTGTTTTAGTTGAGTTTTTATTCGTTTTAGTGTTAGTTTGAAGGGTTTTATTAGAGCTCAACCCGTCTCAACTCAACTCATCTTTATTTATATTCACAACCGGGAGTATTTGTCAAGATGAAAAAGAAGTTCACTAAGTATTGTGTAATAAAGTAAAGCACATCCAATTCCCAAATGACTGTTTGAGCTTCCTTCTTCTGTACAGCCGTATAGTCATACCAAAATTAATACATTTAAACCCCAAAATCGCAGTATTAAATTAATTAAGATGAACTTAAAGGACATATCTGCTACAATCATAGTTTGTTTTATAAATGAAAAATGTAGTTTGTGGTAGTTGGCGTTTCGCTGCCAGCCGTTTTAGAGCGTTTTGACATTGACCCACAAGATATTGTTGTAAATGATTATATATTGACCAAACTACCAAATGAACCAATAGACTCTCTCCTCTCATCAGGAAAATGATTCTGCCTTTTTCATTTTTTTTTTTTCGTAATCAGCAGTAGAGAAAAAGGTAGAGTGCCCAAAATGCAGCCATTTCTCCCAATGGACTCACAAAGTCTGCTGATGTCATGTCGAAAATCGGGCTTCGGTGCCATCTACTGGTGGCTGTGCATCAGTAAAGTTGTTTACAAATTTGACATTTTCAGTGAAGAAGCATCAGACGCTCCCCCACTCGTCCACGTTGAAGGAAAAAAACGTTAATGTGACTTTTTTAAATTGTATTTTTAGCTATTTCGTTAATTTTCATGAACTATAGTAACCTTGTTGTTCTAGACCTGCTCCATAAGAGTATGCTGAGTGAGATGTGTGTTGAGAATTGCCGTTACATGTGACAACTGGCTTGACTTTTCTCAAAAACAAAGTTTTGAGAAAACATTGTCTTCCAAAAAGCAGGAATTTCCCTTTTGAGCATGACAATAACCCAAAGCCCATCAACATAAAAGCAGATAACCTTTTCTGTCCCTCACATATGTATACGATGAAACAGAAAGGTGGACATAGTTCCATTTCTCGTACATTCAGTAAATGAGGAAGGAAAGCGTTTGTGTGCAAAATGAAATGTGAACTTTTTCAGAGGGCTTAGTTGAGGGTTGTGAGTGAAAAACAAATAAGCGCACGCTCATGCGCACGCGCAACCTTAATTGGGGTCTCGGTGTGAAAAGGGCATTGGGTGTACATGCTATGATGAAACAGTGGTGTCATTGTGTGTGATGCGCTCCCTCACACACACACAGCAATGGCAGTTTATGACCCACAATGTCGTGGCTGTCTTTTGTAGGTTACGTGCGCTTCAGGAAGGAGTACCCTGAGTTGTTTGAGAACCTGACGCCCGAGGCGGTCCGCAGCACCATCGAGGCAGGCTACCCCGTGGTTCTGCCCAGCAGGGACAAATACGGCCACGTCGTCCTGCTCTTCAACATCGAGAACTGGGACCTGGAGGAGATCACCTTTGATGAGGTTGGCAAAACATCTTTGAAGTATTAACTATATTAATTATATGATAACCAATTAAAGGGGAAATCAACCTGTTGGAATATTTTGTAGGTCTGGAGTCCATCAGCCCAATTAGCAATTTACATAACAACTCAACGTGTGTTCGTTTTATCTTTCAAGAAGGTATCCAATATAAAGACTCATACAAATCGATTGAATTTTCTCGTCAGTTTTCTTTACCATCTCTGAAGTTCAGGAATCATACAATAAGCAGATCTGGGTAGCTTTTCCATCCTCACGTCTGACCCGAGACGGGCGGGGGCAGAAAAGGGGCGCGGTCTAACATGCAGCCTTCACATTTATACTGTCTTCAAAATGTAAACATAATGTGGGTCTCCTTCCTGGCTGGCGCTGGCTATGGGGTCTCCAATCACGGCTGACCTGTTTTCTGAAGCTGGGCCATGATTGGTCGTTACCTGAGCCCTGAGCAGTTGTGATGTCATTTTCAGTCGACAGAAGTGACAAAATGGCTGCCCCCTAAAATGGCTAAACACTGGTGTATTTTGCTGCTTAACTCATTCCACAAACGCAGTATTAATCAGAATGCCGTGTTTCATTTAATGGGCCTGCTGGGAACATATTGTTGCAAAAAATATGTTTGGGTTGATTTCCACTTTAAGAAGATATAGCATTACACATTATACTGTAGTTGGGGTCTCCTTATGCTACGGCTCCACTGTGTGTGTGTGTGTGTGTGTGTGTGTGTTAGATTCTAAGAGCGTACTGTGTGATCCTGGAGAAGTTGCTTGAAAATGAAGAGACCCAGATCAACGGCTTTGTCCTGATCGAGAATTTCAAGGGCTTCACCATGCAGCACGCTTCCGGGATTAAGCCGGCTGAGCTCAAGAAGATGGTGGACATGCTGCAGGTCGGCCAGATAGCCGATGACACAAATAGCTGAACACACTCAACAAGCACATGAGCAGAGCATTTTTCAATAGTCGTTTTGCTGGCTGTACAGGATTCGTTCCCCGCCCGGTTCAAAGCGGTCCACGTCACCCACCAGCCATGGTACTTCACCACAACGTACAATATTGTCAAGCCTTTCATGAAGAGCAAGCTGCTGGAGAGGGTATGGAGAGAGGGGCGGAGCTTAAGCACTTGTCTTTCCGCATCACTTCGAGTCTGATTGCCATGAATCCCTTTCACCTCAGGTGTTCGTTCACGGGGACGAGCTGGACAACTACTTGAAAGAATTTGATGCCGACATCCTGCCTGCAGATTTTGATGGGAAAGCTTGTGTGGCCGACTGCCAGGCTATCGCCACCAGGCTCTTTGGCTCCGAGGACACGGCTCTCTGATCCAGGACTTCCTTCATCCCAGATGATGGCCAGATAGGCACTCTGATTTGAAGCTATAGCGCAAACTTCAGTTTTTTTTTGTTTTTTGTTTTTAATCTGTAAGGCAGTGCTGAGCAGAAAAGTATTTAGATTTAGCAGAAGGTGACTTAAGGTGATAATTGAAATGGATGTTTAGATATTGAAGAAAAAGTTGTTCGGGATGTGCAGCTGATCATTTCAAGTTATCGTTCAAATAGGGATGGTGCCTTTGGGGTCTGCCTTTACAATTTGCAGAATTCGTGCCTACAAAGCTGCCAGATACAGCAAACAAAGTGGTTATAATGCAAGATAACCTCAGAGTGACATGAGAAGGGTTATAAAGTGATTATAAGTAAACCTACATGGTATTAAACAATAGCTTCTGTCCCCATGACCTTGTTACTCTTCTGATAATTTGTAACAATTAATTGCCTGAAGCACTACAAATGCTCTTTGTAATTTGCAATGGATTTATAACTATATATTTTTTAATGTTTACCTGTCTGTAATATCATTTGTCAGGAAATTACAAACACATTCATGATGATATTAAAATCATAAAGTCCTGCACAGTTTCTGAAAGTTTTTTGGGGGAGGAAAAACAACAGGAAATATGTTTTTGTTGGACACATTTTATTTTAACCATAAATCCTTATATAATGATTCTTGAAAAAGAGAACAAGGAAATAAAAAATACCCAGTGTTGAAAATGATAAGCGAACGTGTGCACCTTTCTTGTCATCTTCACATCCCTTAATGGCATTTCATCATAAACAAGAAAACAACACCATTAAAGCTGCATTTTTACTGTGGCTTGTTGTTACTGTGGGCTCTCAACCACATGCTGAAAAATGTTGACTCCGACCTAATGAGTATCTAGGGATACTAGTTCCCCGCCCCAAAAAAATAACAACAACAAAAAAACATGAGCCCACCCAAAGTATTGAAAAGGATAGAAAAAACAGATTTTAGATGCACTGGGCATAGTAATAATTTTTCTTTTACAACATAGTACTGTACATAACGTTAAAGGTCACCCACCATGGTGTCATATTTACACTGATTTTCATGAATCTCTTCTGATTGCTTATTGCCTTCAGTCCCTTTATTTTTGCCACATCCCTGGGCTCTTAAATATTTCAAAATAAAAACATTTTCAAATATTTCTTAAACTCTTTCTCATTTGATAAAGTCGATCATTTTGGTTGTTGACAGATGATGTGATGATATGGCAAGGTACGCATGTCTCACTTACCAACACACAAAGACGTACAGGTATTTGGAAAACAAGAATTATTCGCACACAAAAAAAAAGTCTGTAAAGTTGGATGAGGCAAAAAAAAACAAAAAACAAAACAACAACAAATAACCCTCATTCATGAAGGTTGAATTGGGAACAAATCAACCAAGGCGCCACGCTGGATGAGACTATTGGCGTTTCTGACAGTAGGTGGTAGCAGTGATTTTTGTATTAAGGCTATGCTGGCAAGAATTAATACATCGGTTATTGGCCATGGTTAGATTGAATGTAGTGCGGTTTTTAATCTTACCACCAAATTCGGCAAATAAGATAGCGCCACTTGGTATCATATTGAACCGTGTGGTCAAACGTGAATGAAATGGAACTGGAAAGAGGAGAAAGAGGAATTTGGGAGTGGTTTCATTATTGCCTGCTTGACTGAGAAATGGAATCTGGGGTAAAGAGCAACTAGTAGTTTGTTGGTGAAGAAGCTGGACACTATCAGCGTCCCTAAATTAATAAACGAAGTATTTGGAGGACATATTATTCCTCACTTCTATGACAAGCAATTGTGTATGTTGTGCCTTCTATCGTGTACTCTTTTTTTTTTTTTTACAAAATGACTTGTGTGACATCTAAATCAAGTTTCATATGAGATAGGCGCTGGCTCTTTCAACATACACAGTTGTTCCTGCTTTTTTTTTTGCACTGCATTTTAAAGAAAAACTCATCTGTCTTGTCACAATGTTTGTATTAAAGGTTGCCTTAGAGTAAAATTCCTGAACTTTGCAATTAGATCACTAATAATTGTAGTTCTAAGTTGCATTTGAGCACTTTACTGCATTTTGTTTGTTCAAGTAACTGCACTCCAGCGCTGGACACCCAAAACTTTGACACTCAGTCACAAGAAGAAAAAAAAACAGGGAGAAAAATACCCAACATACAGTATCTGCCACTCATACATGCACTGTTCACTGGCTGATAACATCACATTACAATGACCAGCACGGTTCAAAACAGTCCACAAAAACAAACATTTGGTTTATCATTTAGTAACTTGGCCCTTCAACTAGTCATACCTCACAGCTGAGATCGTTTTAACCAAGCCAATGCCGAACCGTCCCTTCAAGGGAACAGGGAACGAGGGCTCGGCTACGGCCTCCGAACACCGGCAGTAGGTTAGCGTCTCGACTGATGCTGCAGCCGGTCAAAGGTGAACGCGAGAGAAATAGGTCGCGATGACACCAACAAGAGAAAACACGAGGGACATCCCAATTACCTCACACATGATCATACACCCAACGGTGTCCTCTCACTAGCAGAGAGCAAAAAAAAAAAAAAAACCATGATGGGATGGGTCGAGCTATAAAGTGCAAGGAATCAGACTAATATAATGTGAGCGGGGGAATGTGCATGGATCCCATTTGGGGTTGATCCCAAATATGCTTTCTTCTTCTTCAAGTGCCATGCATACAGTAGTGGCAGGGGAAAGGGGGGGGCGGGGAGGCGGTGGCGGATGATCTGCCGCGAACACACAAATCCTACCAAGACGTTACATTTTTTTTAAATAGCTAATTTTCTATGACGTGGATCGGGCCTAGCAATCACGATGTTACACACGGAACCCAGCCTTTACCTCTCCACACACACACACACACAGTCCCTATAGTTAAGAATGAGCAAAAGGACGCTGCGTGGAGGCAGACAGCATAATGAGGCTATAATGGTGGCGACAAGCAGTGATCAGTAATGGGCACCAAGCTCAGCTCTAATCTACTCTGATGGCCTCAATTTTATGGTCCGCATCTTCTCATATTTGGTCAATGCTTTCATTATCAAAGGTCACCATTGAGAACACGTCAAAAAACAATGCGTTCCTGCTCTGAACTTCACAGAAGCAGATGGTTGTTCCTGTGACTGTGCCGAAGGCATGGGAAGGTGTGGCGGGGGCAGCACCGAAGAAGAAGGCAGAAGGAGAGAGGGGGCACTTCCACGTGTCTCCTCAATGCCGGGACAGTGGAGTCTTGTGTGGTTTACGGTCAGGGAGTGAGAAAAAAAAGACAAGAGGGGAAGGTTTTAGGCTTCTTCCTTTGTGCAGGAACTCTCACTCAGGTGGTCACTTTGGCACGGCGGTTTCTGCTTCTGCCACTGGCATATGGCGTTGGCGTAGCCCACAATCACTTTGTCCATCCAGGTGAGGGGTTTGGGGAAGAGCACGGCGCCCTTGAAGAAGCCGAGGTGGCCGCCGTGTAGCGTCAAGGCAAAGATGACGTTGGGCTTCTTCTCTACGGAGTGACAAAGCGGAGAGCCATTAGACCTTTGGACTGTGAACATGAGAACTGAGAGTTGCCTGCAATATGATCCTGACAGTAGGTTTGTACAGATAAAAAAGCATGACTCGCTGGTTCAATATCATATAATAATTTAGCTGATTTCAAAGACACACACTAGTCACACTTGTCCTGGTTGTCAAATTAGCCAGACAACAACAGTTACGTTGCCATGGCGGCGGCGTAATTATAAGTTGTAAACCAGTCAGAACACGGCATTCTGCATCATTGACTTATGCTAATACAGTAGTAAAATCAATATTAATATCAATATTACAGTCAATATTTGCATTTTAAAAAAACACAAAGGCCACAAATACCGTAATCCCTCGTTTACCACGGTTATTTTGGGGACCAGCACTCCCCGCGATATGTGAAAAATCGTCAAGGTTGTTTTTTCTACTGTGTTGTTAGCATGATTGCTAATGCTAGCGAAGATATGCTTTGCCCAAAGGCGGTTCTTGAGGCTGGCTGTGCTTCGATGGAACGACGGTTCATCACAGCAATATGTACACACAACTTTGGTTTTATGACATTAGGCAGCTTTTTAAAAAGGAATTTGCCATGAAGCAGAGCTGGGCCATTCTCCTCACTCACTCGCTGGCAGCATTTTGCCCTGCATTCCAGCTTGGGGACATAAACATCCACATAGGAGAAGTGCGGGATCAAGTTGTGGTCAAACTCAGCTTTGGGGTTAAGTAGCCTAAACATTTTTATAAGCACATCAATATTTGCAGATTAATCACAGCCGTGAATGCACTACAGTATTGTTAACGGACCTCAAATAAAAGAATGTATCATTCCTGTTCATATCATATTGGATGGATATCGGTATTGTACAGTACTCTAGCCGTATCGTACAGTACTCTAGCCGTATCGTAATGGAAGTAAAAAAGTTGTATCGTAACACCCCGGAAGTTATTATTAACAATTTATGATATTCATTTATGTGAAGACACTAATCAAACTAATGATTTCTCCCTCACGCTACTTGTGTGGAGGTTGGGGCCCGGCAGGCACCACATTGGTGCCCCCCTTGACGTACTGTATTCTTCTTACGCTGCTGTGCAAACTAGTTGATGATGTGCCATTTGGAACTCTGTTCGAGTCCCCCGATGGGCATCAGACTCCCAACTGGCACTACTGTATTTCCCCGGTGCTAGAAAGCTGCCCACTACTATTCATCCATTTTCTACACCACTACTTACACTGTGGCTCACTAATCGAGTGTGCTTTCCGTCGGCAAAACTGCGACAGGTTAAAAGCAGTGAAAAACATTCATGTACCGTATGCATGTCCACGACCCGTAATGAAACACAAGTATCCTGAGATGAAAATGAAGGAAAATATGGAGTCCCTCCCCCACCCCTTTGCAGCTATTAGCAACATTCATTGTTCTAGGAAGACATTTTTCCAATACGGTGGAGTATGTTTGTGGGATTTATTGATTGATTGATTGATTTAGTATTTGGGATGTGAGGACAAGAGGTTGAGGCTGTCGGATTTCATTTGCACAAAATGTCCATCTTTAAGCCGTCGTGCCTTTGTGGGCCTTGCTTGGTGTGTTTTGGCCTGACTGTTTGATGAACTGCTTTTGTGGACTGACAGGTTTTAAAGGCTGCTCCACCTTCACTCACTCGTTTGCACGGTTGCTGCATTACAGTCTAAAGCAGCATACAACTTTGACTTCTGCTTTTTTTTTTTTTTTTTTGGTGTTGCTTTGTGAAAACGATGGCAATTTGTGTCATAAATGTCAACGTCTATAATTCACTGTACTAGATTTTATTTGATGTGTGTGTGTTTGTGTATGAGTGAGAGAGAGCGAGTGTTTGCAGGTGCATGTGTGTGTTGGGGGGGGGCTTCAAGAGAGGAGCAGGGGTACAGTACATGGCTAGGGTCGAATGTCTAAATGAGTATGACTTTGAAATAGTAAACATGGTAAATGTGAAAATGATAATTCTAATCGTATAAAATGTGGCAGCACTGACCATTACACAATCACCAGTCGATGAAATGTGGCTAGCTACATGAGTTCCCCTCAGTGTTATTCAAAAAAGGAGAACACCGCGTTGTGGGGACGTGATTGTGGATTCAACTGGGCAGTGTCAGCAGATCTGACTTTATAAAAAGAAAAAAGTGCAAAACTAGGGCAACCTCTGCGAAGCCGATAAATCATTCATCTTTATCCGATGGCGCCGTGAACTTGCTTGCAGCTGTGCCCAAGCGGGGCGGCGTGGACGGCTATAAAGGATTGGCCTGGATCTTTTTATTTCGTCCCTCTTATCTGGGTTAGTGGGAGACATTGATTTAGTTCAGTAGTGATTAAGATCCCACAGGGTTCTCAAATGCGTGCACCATTCATGAAAGCCGCCTTGAGTGCTTGTCCACATCCTACAACGCTGTTTCGCCAAGCAGAGTGATGGCAATGAAGGCCATCTTAAATTAGCACTAAAATCATAAAAATAGGAATAGCGCTAGTATGGGTGTACTTTGTGTTAACGTTTGGAGCACAAGAATAGCAGCATGTGCAGTGCGTGCCCGTCGTGCCCTTTCCTGGTATGTCTGCGCGACTGCATTGTATTTTAAAACCAACAGCTAGTCGAGGTGTTTTTTAAAAGACACATGACTGAAAGTCAGTAACAGAACATGCATGCACGCATGCAAAGTCTCACCCATGGGGGACTTTTCCTTTCCCAAATAGCCTCTGAGTTTGTATGTGGGGGAGTATGAAAAAGGAGTGTCACAGGCTGGATTACACTCATTGGGTCAGTTGACACAATCTGGATTATTTGCTGTCAAATGGCACAATTATTATGAATTACAGCAGCGCAAAGAAAACAACACCCAATCGGATCCAATAGCCTTAGATCAAACGTTGCATATTTGTGTTATTTATGCATGCATTTTTCTATTGTGTTGTCGCTGCCTAGTGTTGACAGTTGTGGAGTTATTTTCGTGCAATTTAGCCATGCGGGTTGTGTTCTGTGACCACAAACACAGCCAGAGTATAGGCATTTAATTGGAATTGGCAGTGCCAATCCAGCTATGAATCAAAGCGGGATTTTTGCTCACTCTTCCTTGCAGAACACAGCCAATTGAGAGAAACCCTGTGGGCGTCTGGCATGAACTGCCCGCTTTAGGTCCCGCCACAGTGTTTCTATGGGATTTAAATCAGGACCTTTACTGAGGCAATCCAGAACACGAATCTTTTTCTTTTTCAGCCATTACATGGTCGCATTGCTGGAATACTTTGGATTATCATCTTGCACGATCCATCCCTGCCTAGCTTTAACTTCACAACAGATGGCATCATGTTGTGATCCCGGATATTAGAATATTCCTCAGAATTCATGATTTCCTGGACTACGTGGAGTTGTCCAGGTTCTGAGGGTGAAAAGCAAGCCCGGATCTTCACATTCCCACCACCATGCTTGACTGTAGGGACAAGGTGCTTTTGCCGGTATGCAGTGTTGACTTTTCGCCAAACATGACGGTTTTGGTTGTGTCAAACCAGTTCAATTTTGGACTCATCTATCCACAGAATGGTCCTCCAAAAAGCTTCAGGTTTGTCCAGCTACTCTCTGGCAAAGTTGCGACAGGCAGTTTTCTTCTTTTTTTTGTGAGCAGGGGCTTCTTCTGAGCAACCATTCCATGAAATCCTTGTCGATTGAATTTTCTTCTTATTGTTGAAGCATGCACGTGCATAGTTTTGGTCTATTTTTGAAGAAAACACTTTGGATTTTTCTCCTCACCTGTCAGAATCTTTTTAAGTGCTACTGGCACTGAATTATGGAAGTTTGAATACATAAAAGAAGGCGGATTTTATGTACGCCTATTTTTTTTTTCTTTTCCAAAAATCTGCCTGGAAAATTTTGTATTAGGTGATGGACTAAAATAACACAACAGGATTACAGCTCAAAGTCTCCTCCAATTCCATTTCAAATTTGACAATAATACGACATAAAATGAGCATTTTAACACAAGTTTTACTAAGGGGATGTCCAGGCGAACCAAAAGTGTGCCATTTGAATCCCATTACAATCATACTTCAACCACGTTCACATACGTAGGTGAAAAGGCTGCTATTGTGGAATGCTTCAACAATCATGAGTTCTAATGAAAAGTAAGACTTGGCGCTATCATATCCTACATCCAGATTAAAAAAAAAAAAAACGCAAAAAAAAAAATCAAAAAAGGTGACGCGATATGACACGCGCTCTGGCGCGCGGCTTGACCTCGCTGCTAGCGGCTTTGAAAGTGTGTGTTACGCACGATGTTTGTTTTTGTTCAAAAGGTTCCCATGTTTTTTTTTTTAAGAATTTCATTGGCCCTTGAATGCGTCAATCACCATCTTAGCAAGTTTGGTTGTGACTGCAAACATAACTGATGAATCATCCATATGCAGGGGTGGTACTATTTACGCATGGAATCTCTGACATGGGAAACAGTTTATTGGATCAAGTAAGCAATCAATCAAACTAAGGTCCAGCCTACGTTTGAAAACTCGTGTTGCTAAATCCGAAGGTAACTCAATCTACGATGGAAAATATGTACATATGCAATATGTATATGTATGTGATAGCAACCTGTAACGGTTGCAGCAGCTAATAACGTGGCTTTATGGATGTCAGGCTTGTTGTGGACTAACTATATTACTGGAATACTTTTACTGGACCCTCGTCGACGTAATATGATCATTGATGATTGATTATGACATTTAGTCGGACATTTGAGGATGAAATGGTGAGTTGCATATTTTTTGTGTGTTAGCGATTGTTTTGACTAAAATGTTCGCTTTTTCTTTTCAATTTACTTTTTTTGGGGGGATGCTTCAGTTGCCAAACATGCTTCGACTTCAATAAGCCCGTTAACATAGTTGCATTGCATCTGTAAGGCACGTTGGATTAGACAGAAAGAGTTGGCAAAATTAATTAGAAAGCAGCCATTGCCACTGCTTAACACCCCACTGCCAAATCTGTGAAGGGTGTGCAACTGAACAAAATACTCGACCAGTGAGACACTCCTACAAAGCAGTCTATTTACCTTGAGCAGCCACAATGACTTTGACATTTGGCCATCTAGAAGGGAAGATTCTTCTTACCGGTCTCAACTATTTCTGACAATTAGTCAATCACTACTTAGTCAAGTTGTCTAGCTTGTTTAACATTCTTCCTGATAGCTCCTCGAGATGTGTCTGCAGTTTAGCAAGAAGCATCTGCAAACTGCCTTTATTGAAGCGATATGACCATATAAACGCACTTTTGGGATTTTGTCTGCAAGCAACACCAGCCTAGTCTTTGCACTATTCTTCTATTGGGGTTTGTGGTTCAAAACACGCACGGATGAAACCAATCCAAAAATAATTTGTGGAATCATAGTTTAACATGTGTCACTGAGGCGGTTGTCAAGACAAACTGTTGCTTACCTGCTAATGTGCGGGGGATTTTGAGCAGAGAATCATGAACCAGAGGATCATCCGCGGCGTTCACAAGCAGCAGCGGTACATTTACCTACAAAATAATTACAGTTCAGCCGACAAACAGCACAGAAACAATGCAAATTGGCGTTATATAAAGTTATATATAGTTGTCTTACATTGTGAATATAATGTACACAGCTTTCTTTCTCATAATACTCTTTGAGAGAGTTGTGGCCATGGAATTTCCTGTTGAAAGACAGTCGATTCATTTTAAGGCATTTCCCGTATAATCATTTTTACAAGAACATCTCATGTTCGCAATCAGACTGCAAGACATAAACTGGGCAAGGAAACAAAAAAAAGTGACAAGTGGCAGGTAAAACAAGATCATTTCAATTGCATCACATGAAATGAGCTGTGCGATATAATAAAACATAACGTAGTGCGATACAAAAATGTCTACAATACGACATGACCGTCTATTATTTATATTGTTATACTGATATGTAGACTATTCAGTTAGCTCTTTTACTAATGTAGTACCTGAGAGGGTAACACAACATCAGTCGCCTTTCTTTTACATCATCTTTGTCTCTCATTCTCCAGGCATTACAAATCAATTTAAAATCAATCCAGCTGTTAGTCTAACGTAACAATTAGACTAAGTGTGATCCGACTGGTTATGCCTGGAGAGTGGTTGACTTTCAATGCCAAATCAATATTTTACAAACAATGAACAATGAAGGGTTCCAGGACCTGTGATTACTTGTTTACGGCACTGCTGGAGGAGCACGGATGTAAACAGCCTTGTACAGTGTTGTATTGCATTGTATTACACTACGTTACAACGTACACAGCAACAGTATACATTCCATGAAAAGTGAGTACTACTAGATATTTTGAATAGTGTTTTTTCCACTGGATAATTGTGATTTATTGGATTTAATTCATCTTTTATCCATTTAATTGTTGTTCAACATAAAATGTATTTTATATAAAATATAAAATTGTGTCCATATGGCACAATGCAACATTTTTTTTGTATTATGATTTCATATAATGATGTATGACAATAATGATATCAATATCAAATATACCATTTGTATCATTTCATTCTCCCACCCAATGAAAATTGATAAGAGAATCGATAAGGAATCGAATCGATAAGGACTATCGATAATTAGAATTGGTAAATTCTCATCAATTGCCATCCCTACCCGTGACGCATACATTCATTTTTCTTTTAATTACAACACCATGCTACTTTTCTTTCTGAAATGTGTGTGATTTGAAGATCAGAACCGGCAACCTTCATGTACCTCATGATGGTGTCATCGATCTGCATGAGGGACGTTGCCGTGTATAGCCGACCAAGATCTCCAGCTATCACTTTAACAGAGTTTCCCAGAAATAGACTGTGCCTGGAGCATGCAAAAAGGAGAGGGTACACATGAATACAGAGCAGTTACCTTTTTGTAACTTTCTGAACAATAAACATCTATTCATAATAAAACGTTCTCTGGCAATGCGATGAAAAATAGATTCATCTTAACCCATTCACTGCCATTGATGAACGTATTTGTCTTTTCACAGTCCAGCCATTCAGTCCCAGGAATTGATTTATATTTTCATCAACTTTTTTCAAACGCTAGGGGAAAAGAGGGTCTGAAAATGTCTGGCAGTGAATGAGTTAAGTAGTGCATTTAAAATCCTATGAACCTAAAAGAACATGCAGGACACATAAAAGAAAAGTTCAACATCATAAACTAGTTATTCCTGATGGATTACTATTAGTGATAAATTAATTTTCCTATCCAAATCAAACCAACATGAAAGCCACTAAGCTCCGGTCCACAAGTGTTACCTGTGTGAGAGGATTATTTTCTTCATGTTGTCAGCCATGAGGAAATTATAGAAACGTCTGAACTGATCCCACTGTAGGAATGTTTCCTGGGCCCTGAGAGACAGACAGACAGGAAGTTAGTTTAGTGCTCACAGTGCTACTCAGCATTCCTAACAACGCAATGTCATGTAATCCATTGGACAAAGAGTCACGCCGATGAACTGAGTCAGACATGAACAAACAGCTCACAGGCCGAGACGTTGACACCCAAACCTAAGGATGTAATCCAATTGATTTGTGAACAGAGGAAATAATCTCATCTTTTTTAAGGATACCACGAAATGGTCGCAACAGCCACGGATCGAACCCCCAACCTCTGGGTTGGGAAACGACTACTCTACCGCTGAGCTATGCCGCCCCCAATAAGAAGCAAATGCGACAAGTCATTCAATGATTGAGAAGAAGTGATGAGACATCCACCCACCTGAGAGCACTGTAACCTTGACAGATGCTGACACAGCACAGCACTCGCTCCTGGTTGGACATGTTCTCACCCAGAAACTTGCAGACAATGTTTCCACCCAGACTGAAGCCCACCACATCAACTGGGTCTGAAGATACGCCCGCTTAATGTACCCAACCATGGCGGCAAACTCCCACGTGCACCCTGTGTGGAGCAATTTAGTGAGTGACCGATTAATATAGAATGCATTTCTCTAGTTGTAGATAAACATTTGATGACTAACCGTAAGTAAACATGCGCGGCGACGTGAGCTCGATGTTGGGTAGCGCTCCGAGGTGGTTCAGCACAGCACAGCGGTAGCCGTCCTTCTGGGCGTAATCCACAAAGGTCCTGATATAATGCTTCTCACTGTGGTTACCGATACCGGGGCATATCACCATGGTGATGTCATCTGCTCAAACAGGCATACATAGTTCACCAGTCAGAGATTATTATGGATTATGTTGTTGCTTTATATCAGATCAAAGCAAATCAAATTGCGGGTCCAAAAGGATTACACTGTTAAGATAAGATAAAGCAAAAAAGTGAACCTAGTTCTGTGAAAACCAAACAAACAGATTTTTATGTAAAATGAATTCTGATCATCTCAAAATGTCAACGTTTTAGTTGTTTGATGGAATACTTTTGCTTTCAATTAGAGGATTGCAAATTTCAACATGAACATGATTCTAAAAGATAGTCTACAGATTTCCAACTGGATTTAGACCTGGGCTCTAATAGGCTTCTCCATAACTTTAATTTTCTCATGGTAAGATATTATTTATTCTGAATAGATGCAAGTTTGGGGGCACTTTTAAAGTGAGAGGTGCAAATTCTCATCAAATTAGGCTTTTTATCAGACAGCGAAGGATTATGGGAGTGTCAGTCTTGTCCTGTAACGTTTAGGACTGGATAAATTGGGAATGGGGGAAAAAAAATGTGTCAGGTCTCTCACATGTATCGGTAAATGGAATTTCCCCAAAGATTAAAAAAAAAAAAGAGTTTCATGGAGAAATTGTGTTGTGGTCTGACTAAACCAATATTTTAAGTTTTGGGCATTATCCCTCAAATAATTCAAGTATGAGTTTACATTTTAAAACAGGGAGAAAAAAAACAAGTGCTCCCTTTCTATATCGAAACCTACACAGGTAGTAATAAAATATCTCAGGATGCTGCTTTTTTATATACTTTTCATCCTCATGTCAATGAGTTGCATCACCTCCTGTTCGATGGTCCCCCACTGGTTCAAAGAGGTCAAAGGTCGCAGTGGCCCCGTCAGGCATGGGCAAGTACTTCCTGATGCCACTAGGATGCGGTGCGCTCACCCGACCGAGTTTCCCATACAAGGCCGTCTGGAGGTGACCACTCTTGCCCCACAGTAATGGCGGAATGTACCTGTGGGGGCAAACGTTTCATCAACAACTTCCTCTCAAAACAGAAATCACGTGTTTCACCGTTTGAGATAAGAGCATGAGGCTGAGTTTGGATAATAAGTAACAGTACATAAAGGACACTGATTTGGTTTGAGTACATCATTTGCATACAAGCCCATACAGTAGCCTTTTTGGTGTTGCCCTTGAAAGATTACACAATGGCGAGTGAAGTGTCATCAATGCTGAGCAGTGTTGTTCCAGCTTGCGGTGCAAGTTCCTCAAAGGGCGTGCTTGCATTCCAGCGACACTTTTGATGAACCAAAGTCTTTCGTTATGAAATATGCTGCTGAGACCGCGGCATATCACTCAATACCACAAAAAGGTCGATTTACTATCATATTACCACACAGGTTTACACAAACATTGTTGGCCAGTTCGGGTTTTAGGTGGAAACACAAGCGCAAAACAATACAACTGACACATTAGCCACGTTTTCTTAGATTACAATGAAGGAAGGCCATGAAACACTTGTGACACAATGATTACATGTTCCGCATGGCTTCAAGCGGACACCATTCTGTGTACACAGTTCAAAGTGACGTCACATGTTACGCAAGGCCTTTAAACTTGTCCCTGTGTTTTCTCATCTCTGGCTTCAACATTTACTGCACCTTGAAAACACAGTTACATAAGCGTGAGCACAGGGAGCGACTTCAATTCGGTAATGTGATCACTACTCTGACTTTTGTTGTAAGCAGACTGTAAGTGGAGCTTCACAGCACGTTTCTGGAAGAGGCGCAGCAGCTTTAATCCAATAGAAGAGCTGGCTCATTTCATTGCTGTAATGTGGATGAGAAGATGCACACTAGCTTCGCACTTGACATTATTCGGTGATCGTGCAACATTCCAAATTGTGTGCACATTTCCAAACAGTCGTCGTGTTGTTGACCCTGATATGCTATGCGGAATATGATGCATTAGAAGAATGTTACATTTGCCTTACACGACACATTCTAGGCTGCTTCCATTGTTAAAGGCTACACGTAGTGCTTTCCAGCAGATATACCGCCGTTATATGACCTTGATTCAAATTCAATGCAAATGTAAAGGTTCAACATTTAACTACAAGACTCACTTTTGCTGGGTATTGAAACGCAGCTTGGTTGTCAAAAATCATGTGTACTTACCTTAACCAAAACTAAGCTCAAAAATATATTTTTTAGACAATATGACTCAAATATACAAAGTGCTGGTCAAATAAGTTATTAACAAATTAAGGATGGGAGTGCATAACCGTCTTTCTACCCTTAAAGCCTGGAGAGCATATATATCATTTTCTTTTTTTTTTAATCCCATTTTTGTTCTCTTAACCAATGAAATGCATCAGAATCTACACATGACGGTGTCGTGAGCCCGCAGAGGATGTTCTGGAATTCTTTCGAGTCATAATGGCGGACGCCATCGATCGCGGGAGCTTTGAAATGAGTAACGGCAGTGATATAGACGATGCGCTTGTGGACTTAGAACCAGTAGAACTAGTCGAACGTGATATATGGTTAAGATATATGTTTGTAGACAATGACAATATCGACGTTTTTGTAACAGAATAGATGATGGTGATTACAACTCGATTTTTAAAAATCAAAAATAGTGCGTCTCTTACACTGACACTTTATTTTTACATCTTCAATTGAAACAGTAAAGATTAATAAACTCGGGCCTGTGTGCAAGCCACATGTCAAAGGTCTCAAAATCTTTTGGAATTATGCTTCTGTCTGCTACAGGGTCTGATATATTAATTATTTTGTAGGTGTTGAATTTCTGGGAAAACTTCAGGTTTTCAAGGGTAATTCCAAAGACGACCTTAGGTTTTGGGGAGCTGTTGAGCCAGGCGCTTTAGGCTGTAATGAGACTTATACTTGAAGGTAAAGTTGATATTGTTGGGTTTGATACTGATGACATTTTATATCGACATAAACTTTTATGTATTCAAAGTATTGTTTGTGGGTTTGTTTTATAGTATTGAATATAATCTGCCAGCCCTTCAGCGCATCCAGCTGTGTAATTGAACTATTGCAGAAAATCACAGGGTGCCATTCGGGGTAACAAATATGACTCCTTAAAAAACGGGTTAAGTGAAGCTGACTCACAAACTCACACAATAAATGAACTCTGACGAACATTCAACAGGGTGAAAGGTGAAGGGCTCCATATGAACTGGGTGCATAAGCAAACCTGCTAAAGATCTACGTTTTCCTCTGGAACAATAGAGGAGGGTGTTGGCTATCAGGTAAGAAATGCTTTTCACAAATATAGGCCATGAACAAAACCTTTAGGAGTACACACCTATTTCAACGTCCTTTGCCGCCACTTCGCATTTGTAAATTATGTGTAATTCTACTATACAGCTTGGTTTGTGGCACACAAAGGAGCCCTGACGACAGATGGGATCATCACCAGACCTAGTGCTACATTCGCCGCAGTCCCAAATAGCTGGCCAGCATCTACATTTCCATGGCAACACCATGAAATGATAGAAAACTCACTCTTTGGTCAGCTGAGAACAGGACTTGAGCAGGAAGTGGTTGAGGGGTGTGTCTTGATAGGTGAGGTCTGGGGGCGCGGTGGGGCTCTTGAGGTTCAGGCAGCGTACAATGATGTAGAGGACCGTCGCCACTGCCGCCAGCTTCATGCCATCAAACATCGCTGGCAGCTCCGGAGAGATGGTGTGCACATCTGATTCATGTGTGTTCATGGTTGCTCTAGAATAGTCATGGGGAAAAAAGTTTATAGTCAAACAACATTAAAAGGCATAGTCATTAAGCAATTTGGTAGATCAAGGGAAATTTCTGAGCTAATGATTAGGAAAATACAGAAGATTCTGATCAATTATCACTTGGACTTTGACATTACTGCAAAAACAGGAACTGCACAGTGCACAGAAAAAAACACACTTATCATAATCAAGGGGAAGTACAGTGCATGAGATCACACAGCATTGTGCCACCACTTTCTTTCATGACCCTTTTTACAACACAAACAGTACCATAGATGGGAGGGAAGATACAGGCTTTAGGAATGACGCTAATTAAAGACCCATTCTATTTACGTTTGTGTTTTTGACACATTGTTGTGAAAATGTTTTTCAAAATTGTTTGTTGCCGTAACTTATGTATATTCTTACCCAACAGTTAACTTTGTCATGTACATTCAGAAGAATGGTTCTTAAGCCCGTACCCGACTGCGGGGCGAACGTTTGCAAGTGTTCGCGAAGTTAGAAAATGTTGCGTTCTCGTCAGTTTCATCAAGGTTCCTTCAAGGTCACACGTCTGGAGAACGTTTGGAGAACGTCTGGAGAACGTTTGGCAAACGTTCGCCCCTCAGCGGTATATGAGCTTAAGGTGCAAGTGTGTGTAAACACGCAGCAAATGATTTTTCGTCAGCGTTCATTAAAGGTTACAAAGGATTGCAAAGATGTTCCTAAACCTTGAAACCTATCAGATTAGAAACTTTGACGAAAAACCCACATTCAATATGTGCTGTTGTGGGTATTGTTACCACTTGTGTCTAATGTGTGAGATATGACCTCTAAGGTAAAATATACTGAACACAAAGTGTTGTGCAATACAAAGACACTGAATAATAAAAACACTTTTATAGTTTTTTGTGTACTTAAAAAAAAAGATTACTTACTTATTTCGTGGTGGCTGCAATAAACTATTTTCCAAACTGAGAAAATGCGATGGGTGGAGTCACAGTGATGTGGTCAGACCTAAAGAGCAAAGTAACAAGGCACATTAAAAATAAACATACTTAGTAAGAGAAAAGACAGAACACACCAAGTTGGGTTGTAACCAACAAACAATTAAATAGATAATCACTTAGTTTTGCAAAACGTTAGGTCTGAAACTCATAGCCTAATTGTGATACTTTCTTTTTTCACCTTTAGTGACATCCGAAGCAAATTATGATTCGCAAATACTACAGCTGTATTCACTGACGAACAACATGTGAACACAAGTGGTAGCGTCTGTCTGAATCTCCACCCACGTTTAATAAGATCGTCCAAAATCTGCATGCTAGCATCGAAACACGTAAACAAAGACATTGACAGCGGTGTCTACACATTTGCCACAAGAAAACATTTCATTTTGGACGACACCTGGTCAGTGAAAGAACGTTGAGATTCGACAAGGGAGTCTGCTAATGTTGCCTCTGCTAGCGTTCTTTGTCACGACTTGCTGGCACAGAGGCGCTCACTAACACACGGACACACACTGAGCTTTACAGCTAGTGCTCACATTACTGCATGATGGAAAAGCTAAACGGAAACACAATCCAAGTTAATGTATGTCTGGTGGTCGTATAAAATATCGACAACCCACCATTTGCATTTCGCTGTCTCCACTGTGCTCGAAAATGAGGAGCAATCGTTTTTTGTTTTTTTAAGATTCAGGAAACGCTAATCGACCCGGTTTTTGTTTGGGGTAGAGTAAATCCCTACATTTAATTTCATTGAATCTAGTATAGTCATATTTCACACTATCTTCAGGCTCGTACGTAAAATTATCTTATATAGAGCAAAGGAAGAACTAGCCCAGAAGTCGCAGCAGAGCATCTTAGCATAGCGTTACGTACCACAGTCGAGGGAAAGAATCTGCCGCTGATGGCCTCCAAAGGTCCAAACCTTATTAATACCAGCGAGAGTTAAGTCATAACTGTCTGCTGTGGAACGCTGTCACATTGTAAGCGGAGAACATGCAAAACACACCAGTTACTTTACTGTAAGCAGCCGCCACACTGACAGCTCGATTCCGCTTCCGAGGAGAGTCTGCAATTTGCATACGGGCGCTGTCATTGGTTGAGAATTCAGTGACGTCACAATACACTGACTCATATCCTGACATCTTTATCCTGGTGCAGACTGCAGACTCCAGCAGTCTTTCAGTAGCACTTTATTTGAATTTTATTCAAACGAATTTACATATGCATTCATGCAACTTCTCATTAGAAATAGCAGGACTGTACTTTACTTGATTGGCCTCAAATTAAAGCAAGGACCGCCTGTCCACTACTTAAACTAACAACAACTGAATGCTGTCCTACTCCCTGCTCAAACCTTTCTGAGGTGAAAAAGTATTTCTAGTCTTTCTGTGACAACCCTATGTATTTTTGCCAAGATTGACAAATATTGTGAAAGGTCAAAGGATGTTGAAGTAGACTACAGTAGGCTATACTGTACATATGCATCTCCCAAAGAGGTTACATAATTTGCCCCTGGTGCCAAGATTCTGGACTTTGTCTTTCCTCTAATCAATGAATGTCATCATGATTATAAACTAAGATATTCTTAATGTCAATCATAAATAATCTGATTATATGTGTTTTTGCATTTAGAGTAGATATGCAGACCTGACGAAGTAGTGCTTGAATGCCTTAACATGCTACGTAACTTAAGAACTTGGACTCCCTCTACACACCCACACCATTCCACATTCTACATATCGTCGCTGTCATGTGAAAAACACTCATCTCCATTTTTTAAATTTTGTTATTTTTACATGAATCGTGTTTCCGCGTTACAGACATCACATTAAAGTGAAAATTAAAAAAGTTTCCAAAATTGGAGATAAGTGTTTTTCACAGGACAGAGACGATATGCTGAATGTTTATTAGTGTTTTGGGAAGAATTATTGGGGTTTAATTGCTATAATTTTTTCTCCATTTCTTTGGGCATCAATTATATGCAAATTTTGGCTATTTGTGGGCCGGGTTGGTCCCAGCCAGAGCTGGGCATCGCCTAACCGCCACCAAGTTCCCGTCTGCATATTTAATCGACCCACGTGGTCACAGTCAGTCCTAGTCAGCCAAACTGCGTTGAGAACGGGCTTAACCTGTACCACGTCAGACGCAGGTGCCGCACCCCTGACGCGTGGCCGAGTAAGAAAAATATAAAACCTAAAACAGTGTTGTGTACATTGCGGTCCCACAGATGCAATGACATGTGCCCCATATTGTTTTTATTTCACCGATCACCACTCTGTGCGTTTGTGTGTGTCAGTAGTTTTTGTTTGATATTTTTTCTTTGTTTGGCGGCGTGTCTGCTCATGCGGCACCTGCGTGTGACGTGAAGATTACTTTCTCGATGCCGATTGGCTGTCGCAAACAAGAGATGGCCTGAAACCACGCGGGTCGTTTAAATATGCAGACGGGAGCTCAGTGCCGGTTAGGCGATGCCCAGCTCTGGTCCCAATCCCTCGCAAATAGCGGGGGCGACTGTAGGGTAAATAAACAAGTTGTTTTAGTAGATTGGATAGATTGGTCCATCTTCTAATCGGATTGGTGATCGGTTATCAGTTTTTTTTTATTCATTGGTCATTGGGACATTGTGATTTTGTAAGAATGTTTTGGAAATGATCAGAACTGGGCATTCTGTCAAAACCCCGTTTTGTGGAGGACAAAGGTCGAGAACTCTTTTAAAAAGATGGACTAAGCAAGGACGGAGGTAGGTTTTCGCCCGTCCCTCTACTCGTCCCTAACATTGTCCCACGTCCAAGCTGACATGTTGTGTTGGGTTATTTAAAAAAGCAAGACTGCCTTGCTAACCATGCACAACACAAAGTGCTCTTTTTCATGTGCGTTCCCTCCCTGCAGTATTGTTCTCTCAGGCATAGTCTGCCCTCTAGTGGACGCCCATTTCACGGACCCGGAAGTAGAAGACGTTCATTCTCCTCCTAAAATAACATTGCTTTATTTTGCAATAATTATTTTTATTGTGAAATAATGCAATAAAAAGTGAAAATATGCAACAAAACCCAATCGTATTGTGTTATTACGCAATCTTAAATATTCTTGTGATGTTCCCTGGCTTGCTCTGCGTCAACATCATTATCATCGTCATCATCACATCCAACGGTGATTGCTGGCAGCTAAAAAGCTGTCTTAGTTAGACAGTTGTAAACAATTCAATCCACTCACGATACTATCAGCCGGTAAGTGGATGCGCATAGGAAATTATGCAGCTAAAGAACTTGAAATAATGTAATGCACTGACGCTTTTTTCCATTTTTTTGGGGTTGGGGGGGGGGCGACCAACAGAATGTAAGGACGGAGGCACTTTAAAAGGATGAGGACGGATGATCATTGTTATGAATGAGGACGGAGGGACGAGGACAGAAGGGTACCCATGTCGCGGACAGAGGACAGTGGACGGCAAATAAAGGGTCGGGCCCAGCTCTGGAAAATGATGATTTGAAATTTGTAAACACTTGCACATTATTTATCAATAAATACATGTCAAAGTTTTGCATATTGATATTTATCTGTTTCCTACATTGTAAAATCATTAATTATTGTGAGAAATGATTAACATGCTCATTGTCTTCACATAGATTAATATCAATAATTATTAATGATAATATAATTAAAGGTAGTTTGAGCAAATGTTTTATTTCAGAACTATATAGCAAACTGGTAGCCCTTCACATAAACGAGGACCCAAGAAGCAGCTGTCAGTTTCAGAAAGGTTGGTGAGCCCTGGCCTAGTCTACATTATTTTGACTGTGAATACGAGGGTGAATGGTTGCCATGGTGTACTCTGTACACCACCACATAGGATCCATCTCCTTGCTGTTGACCAGTTTTATCATTTATTGGTATTGTATATAGAATAGATCATGAATGGCCTCATGGACACGGCTTTTTGTATGTTTTTCATGATAAGGTCCAAATGTTGAGATGACGTTGTTTCAAAGATTGTCCACCTGAGGGCGACAGAGTTTGCCAAACTATTTCTTATTCCTCCAACAAACATTTTTGTTGTTTTGTTATACTGTATACACAGTACTGTACATGTTCCCTAAGTAATTCGGTTCCAGACGGCAGGGAACGGATAATATAGAATTTGAATTATGAAGACCAATTGGTGTTACCAATACCATATCAACTTCTGTCAGCGAAGTTCTAATTTCACGTTTTGTGGGACAGAGTGTCTAACATATAATATATTTTAAAAAGTACCTTTGATGATTAAGGTTCACTTTTTAATGATACCTTAAACCCAGAAGCAAAGGTCTCCGCCCCTCAATGACGTCACGCTCTTTGGGTTTTACCGCTTCGTCTTCCTCTCTCTCTCTACCCAGAATTCCTACTTTTCACGGTGTACTTGAATGTAGCCACAACCAGAATTTCTGCTCCATTCCGAATCACTTTGGCTTAATAAAGAGTAAACAAATATGACATCTTCCAGAAATGCAAGAGAAGTAAACTTGGCAGCGATTACACTTCTTCTTTGCCTGTCGTCGGTGATAGGTAAGTTTATTTGTCTCGCTAGATGGATACATGTGAATACATGCTTTGTTGACGACTGTAAATTCAAATTGTTGCAGTGATTATATGTCTGTTATCCACGAAATAGGGAATCTGAACCATGCAACACAATTTTATACATACGCATGTCTATTTCCATTCCTTCTCAGAAATAACGAAACAAGTTTATTGGCCTTTTGTTTTATGGCAGTGTCCTTTGAGTCAATGGTGACAGTCAGATTTTGAAAGTATAAAATTTGAATGATGTCAGGATGGGGTTGGTCCTATGTGCACAATTCTCTAACGATATTCCTATTCCAGTTATTTATGAGCTTCACCTGTTCTCAGGAAATGCGTAATTGTTTTTTAAGGGCAATATAACTTGTAATTCCAGAGTGACTGTAGTTAACAAACTGTTATTAGGCTACTTGTGAGACTGTCATTGCAACTTTCTTAAAACGCTAGTGATACCATATTATATTGTAAGAAGTCTGTTTGGAGAACAACTGTCGCAGGCAAGTTTTTTTCTCTGATTATATTACATTAAGACATAATTATGAGACTTCTTTTAAACTTTCCTCGGAAACATACTGCAGGAATGTGTGATCATGTTTGTTTATTCACTTTCATTTGTATCAGTGGACATCCTTACGGGTTAAACAGTAGGCCTATGAGGTGGTACAGATGGAGAGAAAAATAGCGCCATATGTGCTTGTGTCTGGAGCCAACATGAAGCAGCTGGTTGTTCACCTAACCTAAGATCAACCTGGAAATGCCCTGCCGACTTCCTGCACCTGCACACACATCGTCTGCCTAAAATAGTAACCAAACATGTCTGGGCTGTTCAGAGTGCCATTGGCTGCTGAGCGTCCACTGTCATGACGTTATGACGTGTATACATCCAGCACCTGTTGCACTCAAAGATCACCTGTCAGTCTGCATGGTAGGTCATTGGCAGCAAGCATCTTGAGCGTTTTCCCAGTGCACTGTCATGTTGTATAACTCATTCCCGGCAGACCAAGAGCTGCATGCTTCTCTTCCACCTGGCTAATCCTACAATCTCTTAATCCCAGCCACACACAGACACGTTTTGTTGTCAGCGCTGTTGGACTAAACTGCTTGCAGTTGTAAAGTCTCCAATACTCTAAGCTTTTTTTGTGGGAAAAATAATCTGATACACTGTTGTAATATTCTTGAACTAGTCTTGAACTAATTCAACAAGGTATAGGAAATGGGAAAGGGTATTGTCACTTGTGTGGTGCTGTATGGTACTGTGGGGTATCACAGTCATAGTTTGAAAGGGGCCTGGGTCAGAACATGTGTCCCATCTGGGCCCCTCTTTTGCTGACTGCACGTGCCAGGCCCGAGCTATTTGAACTTGAGCTGTGAGCTATAAAAAAAAAAAGCATCTACTTTTGAAATCATGCAGAGGGTAGTTTGCAAAACCAGGGAAACTGTTGGTTTACTAAACAGTGTGCCCAAGAAGGCCCAGACAGAAGCTACACAATGACTGTACTAAAACATTTTCAATCCCTCCATGTGATGGTGTGGATTGACCGTACAAATTGATGTCAAACTCGTTCACCTACTATTCAACACATTGATGTCAAAGCTGCCAAATGCTGCTGAGGGGACGAATAACAACCCTGAATAGCATCAGAAGAGTAAACAAACACCCAGATTATGACTCATAAATCTGTGCTCTGCCACTCCCACTGGGCTTTTCTGCTTGGTTTGCTGGAGCCGTCCAAGAAATATGACTCAGTTTTTTAGCCCTCTATATTTCCTTCCAAAACAAAACTTCCAACATATTGCACATTTTCTGTCTTCTCTGTTACATGCTTTTGAATGTTGTAACCCTATACATATATTATTCATCAAATTAAGAGCTAAAAATAAGAAGTGATCATTTGTTGTGTTTTTTCCCAAAATGTATTGTGTATTTCATTTCTCTGTTGATGTCCTACATTTTTTCTGAAACAAATTGCAGAAAATGTTCAGATTAGCTATGTTGTAAACTTGTAAACAGCGAGAGCCCACAGACACAACAACACTCATAAAATATATAGATCCAAAGTAACCCGAATTGTGTGAAATAGCTAACCCAGTGTTGGGTTCAAAAGGGACTGAGACAATGCTGGATTTTTTTTTTTTCATACCCAACGCATTGGGTTGAGGATTTGACCTTGCTTGTTGGGTCAACATTTTGATCCAACAAGGATTAAAAACTAATTTAAAAATAAAAAAATACTACTTTTTTTTTTTTTTTTTAATCAATATTAAAGAAAAGAAAAGAAAAGCAAATTTGCCACTGTCTGTGTTTGCCACACCTTGATATGTTTGGCACGGTTTTTGCACAAGATACCCTTACCAATCTGCTGGGTCAAAATCAACCCAATTTGGGCTAAAGATAACCCAATCTGATCAAAATCCACAGCTACTCAGTGAGTGGGTTAGGAAAACAATCCAGCATCTTTTAGCGAGAAGGTCAAAATAAACAGCCACTGAAGCAAAGTCCAATCTAGTGACAATTGCACAACGGATGGCCCTTCAAATGAGGGTAAAATTGATCGACATGTAATTATTATTCATTTCAGCACTGTTTTTCCTCTCTATCATTTCCTAGGCGACTACTGCGAAGTGAATAATTGCCATAATGGAGCAACGTGCGTGACAGGGGTAGGAGAGGAACCCTTCATCTGCATCTGTGCAGATGGATTTGCTGGAGACACGTGCAACCTTACAGAGACAGGTAGGGCCAAACAAGGCAAACTTTTGAGTACAGGTGGTAGCAACACTTGTATTGACATGACCCACCTTGTTTCACTCAGGACCTTGCAGTCCCAACCCCTGTAAGAATGATGCGTCTTGCCAGGTAATCGCTCCCACCAGAAGGGGAGATGTTTTCAACGAGTACATCTGCAACTGCAGGGCAGGCTTTGAGGGTGCTCATTGCCAGACCAGTAAGTTGCTCCAAAATTTTCATCATCAAAACCCTGCACAATGCCTCTGATGTTCACTAAGCAAGGTAGTGACCTGTCTGAAAAAATGTGGCACTACTGTTTCACAAACATAGTAAATATACTGTATATGATTGAGGTCAACGCTGCCGTGGCATCCCAGTAGATGGGATGTGTACTAGGCCCTGCAGTGGTCTCATGAAAGAGCCTCTTTCACAGAGTGGTTAGTCTGTTTGGCTAATTAGTAAGAAAAACCCTCTCCAAGTCTCTTAGCATGCAGATGCCACCCACACAGGTTCTCACAAACTTGAGTTTGATCAAAAGAGCTCACATATTTTATTGAATGCCCTTAAATACTCTTAATGTAATGATCAAGGTAACCTGCAGCCTCCCTGCGACTGGCTGGCGACCAGTTCAGGGTGTAGTCTGCCTTCGCCCATTGACGGCTGGGATAGGCTCCAGCAACTCCCCGCGACCCTGTATAGGATAAGCGGTTTGGAAGATGATGATGACCTGCAGCCTTTGTAGAGGTTGTTAAAATGAATGAAATGCCCACATTTTTCCCCTCAATTATTTGTGATTCATTTCATGTAAATCCCATGCGTTTGAAAATGTGAAAGGTGAAAAGGTCGTAATGTAGAGTTAAAGAAACTTTACGCTCACTCCTTGATGATATTACTAAAGTGGCACTTATATTCTATGAAGAAACTCATCGTCTCCTACAGTCCACAGGCTGACCACCAATTGTAGCGTTTGCGGAGTCTACTCCCTGCCTCGGTTCTATTTCTGTGTCAGACGTCATCGACAGAAATGGTCCCGTGGTTTGGGGTGGAACCAATTCATATAGTTACAGTTAGAGAGGTTTAGTGATAATACCTTAATCTAATAAGGTGGTCATTTATGACAAAAATGCACTTAAAAAAGAAAAAGCTCTTTTGAGTTAATGTTGAACGTATAATGTGTGAAAATTATATATTTTTTTTTTACAAAATAGAATGTTTAGTTTAGTCCACATACTGCCGTGCGACATTAGGATAAAATCAGTCAGACTATTTGGCATCCTTTCTGAGTAGGATCAAGTGTTTCTCAGCTGTTTTATTTGTGTCGTCACAGCCATACTGGCATTTGTTTCTAAGTTTTGACCAATCCTCTTAGCGGAGCAAGAATTGCACGGATCCATGTGGCATTACGTCAACCTGTCGTCTGCTTGAGCAGAGTCTTTTAGGCCATGTGATGATTAAAGGTAGCACAACGCATTGTTTATTGGAGAGGAATTGTTTCATTGACACTTAAAGTGAGCAACAAAATCAAGTTAGTTACCTTCAATTAATTGGGTACGGTACTTGTTTATTATATCACTACTGAATAACGATTAACAACATGAACCCAAAGCTAAAGATGTGTTTCTCAATAATGCATTTGTACAAATAGTACAGTAATAGGTAGTAGGCTGGTTGGCATCAACTCAAAAAAAAGGGTGAGACTTTTCTTGGGGGGGAAAAAGCAGTTTGATGAGGCAATTATGGATTTGGAAATCACAGATTAATGTGGGAAATGCTTAGGTAATAAGTAATGAATCGATATAGAATACGCAAAAATGCTATTCCCTCATATTTGGTTACTTAGGATTTCAGTTATTTCTGTTTAGAATGCATTTAAGTTGTCTGGTTTTGTGAAAATCCAGAGACAGGCATTAATAAAATAATTGGCCTCATGCCTTGTTTTGTTCTTGCATAAATTCAAGTCAACGTCAACAAAAAAAAGTAAGTTACTATGATACCCTGGTTGCTGACATTTTAAAATATTCTTGTTTGAAAATGGCATATTTGTCATTGTCAATTACTGAAGTGAATTTGGAATGAAAGTACTAGACATCCTCAATGAAAGTTAGTCAGTAAAATGTATCCCACTTCATATCAATGTAATCTTGAATAAAACAGTCAATATTATTATTCATATTCAGACTCAGACTTTGTGATATATTTAGAAGGTATACTTGGCATTAAAATTTTTGATGCAAGTATCTTATTTTTTGATTCAATAATCTGTAATGCGCTTGCTCATTCAGGCATAGTAGGAGGGACAAAAAGAGAATTTCAGGACAATGAAGGATATAGATTTGGTAGACACAGACAAGTCATGAACATTTTTTTTTAATTCACCTAGATTAAACAACCGACATTCCCCTAAAACATCTTAGCTGCCTGTTTCCAAAGAATTGGCCATGTGAGGTTTAGAATTTGGCCTTTGTGTGCCACCCTGTGGCAGTTTGACTCCACAACACAGACCTTGTTTAAAGGGACGAAAGTGCTTTGTTTTCCACGGGTACTGAAAAAAATATTAAGAGGACGAAACAGAATCCATACGTGGCCATACAGTTAGAGACAATGAGTATATCATTGTCAAAGCCACGTCTTTTTTACTCTGGGCTATGGTGATTTTAAATGTGCACAAAATAATAACGTTGTCTTTACTTCCAGATGTGAATGACTGTGCCAACCGACCATGTAAAAACGGAGGCTTGTGCAAAGATCTCGATGGCGATTACTCCTGCCAGTGCCCGTCACCATATGTTGGGAAACAGTGCCATCTACGTACGTACCACTCAGTAAAACATTGACACATTCATTCTCCATTTCTTTCTTTCACTCTTCAAGCGTTAGATATGTATATTTGTTGTACTGTATATTAAGGCTGGGACGATACACTTTTGTCCCAATCCGATGCGGATCCAGATACTTGGGTTACGATCCGATACGTATTGCGATACTTAAATATTCTAAAAAGTATGTATTAAAAAAAACTGTGGCATGTGTTTCCAAAGTTTTAACTTAAATGCCATTTAACATTTATTCAAGTGTCACGTTTGAAAAGTGCATAAACTGTTCCAGTAACTGTTCCTAATACATAGGAGTGCAATAAATAAAACACAAAGCTCAACTTTAAGGACTTCAAATGTTCCAAAAGTATGTTATAGAATGTGCAGAACATAACATGACATAATTATATCGAACGTATCGATACTTCATCAATGTATCAGTACTTGGTATTGGCATAAAAACTATCACGATACATCGCGATGTATTCTTTCCCAGTCCTAATTTAAATCATATAGTATTTCAAGTAAACAGAGTCTGTTGGGAAGTCCAACCTCAGATTCAGGGAAGACATTTTGCAATGTCCCTCAGGGAGTCTGTGGGTGGTGCTCCGGGAGTGTAGTGTGCCAATTTTCAGCACATCCAAATCTGAGGCCGTGGTCCTCTGTCGAAAAATAGTGGAGTGCCCTCTCTTTGTCCAGGATGAGATCAAGCCCCAAGTGAAGGACTCAGATTATCTTGAGGTCTTGTTTACGAGTAGGCAAAAAAAAAAAAAAAGGAGTTGGAGATGGACGGGCAGATCGGTGCGGCGTCTGCGGTGATGCAGACTCTGCATTGATCTGTCGTGAGGAAGAAGGAGCTGACCCAAAAGACCAATCTCTCGATTTAACAGTCGCCTCCCAGCTGAGGTGTTCCAGGCACGTCCCACTGGGAGAAAGCCCCGGGGAAGACCCAAGATACTCTGCAGAGACTATAGGCTGACGTGGGAGATCCCGAGGTTGGGAACGCCTCGGGATCTCCCAGGTCAGCCGATCTTCCTGGAAGAGCTGAACTAAGTGGCTGGGGAGAAATAAGTCTGGCCTTTCCTGCTTAATGCCTAATTCTTAATTATCTGTGACCCAAACCTAGATAAGCAAAACAAGATGGATGGATGGGTGGATGGCATTCTTCAACTTTGTATTATATTCAACGTTGATTCCTCTGATTATTATACTTCTCTGGTGCTTTGCCAGATTCATCAGATGCATTTTTTTTTTCAAATTTGTGTTTTATATTCAATACAGAGTAGTGATTCAGCTACAAAGTAAATGTGTTTACATTAGCTTCTCCGCTTGCGCAGTAGTTCTCTTTTGGTTGGTTTTCTGTCTAAGGACATTCAACCAATCTAGTGGCTGTGACTTTTCATTGCCCTTGGACAGTTACGATTAAGACATAAAATTATACCTGTGACTAATTTAATGTGCATCGCGATTTAATTTGTAAAGTACCATTATGAAATGCCGTTGAAATACAGTTTTATTAAAAGCGCATCAAACTCTTGGAGAGAGTGCAGTTCTACAGTTTTCATAATATGCAGCCAATGTGAGTTATTGGTGCGCTGCTATTTTTTTAAATGTAAAAATATGTACATTTTTGTGTCTCAGGCTGTATTTCTCTACTGGGAATGGAGGGAGGAGCAATTGCAGAGTCCCAGATTTCAGCTTCTTCTGTGCACTATGGTATTCTGGGTCTTCAGCGTTGGGGCCCGGAGTTGGCTCGGCTCAATAATCAAGGTATCGTCAATGCCTGGACATCAGCTGCCCATGACAAGAATCCTTGGATTGAGGTGAGCGAAGTCATTGTTCACCCTCAGTGATACAGTAGCGAGTTGAAAAATGCTTCAACAATGACAACCCATCACCACTTCTTGACACCAGATCAACATGCAGAAGAAGATGCGCCTTACAGGAATAATAACTCAAGGCGCCAGTCGCATGGGGTCGGCAGAATACATAAAGGCCTTCAAGGTGTCCAGCAGCTTTGATGGAAAGACTTATATCACATACAGAATGGATGGACAGCGGAGAGACAAGGTTAGGCCTTATCGTGCATGTTTAAAAGCCCTACACACAAGAACTTAGCGCTACACGTACAGTCCATACATATTATTATGACACTTTGCATTCAGGTTTTGGTGGGCAACACAGATAACGACAGCACAAAGACCAATCTTTTTGACCCACCCATCGTGGCCCAGTACATCCGCATAATTCCTGTGGTTTGCCGAAAGGCATGCACGCTGCGCATGGAGTTGGTGGGATGCGAACTCAATGGTAATTACACCAAAAACATCCAGTTGCAACTTACGGTTTGTCCGTATTTTGTTACCTGTTGTTCAGATGAAAGTTGAAAATGTTCCAGCGACGACGCAACGACTAGTACGATGGTTTAAAGTTGGATGATGGATGCAAGTGAGTCTGTAAATACCATGGCTTGTGATTGGCTTCCGCAATATCCGGAGTACACCAGCCAAGCAATCGCGATCACGTTTGTTGACGCCATTACATCTTCCCCCGCATACAAATGTAGCCTTGCAGCTCTGTGGCTGCAGCTGGCTAGGCTAGCATGGCGTCTAGACAGCAGACGCTTCTCTAAAAGTCTCCAATTGTCAATTCCATGGTGATTAAAAAAGCAACAATGGTGATAAGTATCATTAACATGAAAAGAAGACAAGCAGTACCTAAGCGGAGAGGAAATACCAAGGCTAACACATGCTAAACCGGCTGATGCTACAGTGTTGCAAGAGTAACCAATACTAGCAAATAAATACGTTGTCTCATGAAACTATTCAAAGAAAGAACATATGCAAAAAAATATTAAGAAAATATTAATGTTGTTCAGAGTCTTTCCAGTGGCGTGTGTTTGTTGTTTTGGCTGAGACGCAAATGTTCCTATGAAAATCAAATTGTTCCCATTAACAATATCTAGAATGGTTCTGACAGGTTGTGTCATCTCTGCATTATACTATTATGCATTACACTCGGAAATATCATTTTTGTTGAGTTTGGTCTGACAGCTGTTTTTAACTAATTGTTGGGTGCAGAATCCAAAACTGATCTCACATTAAGTTTTTGAGCTAACGCTAACAGAAGCCCGTTTAAAATGATAGCCGGACCGGCCTATGATTACTATTTGCCAGACTAAATGGCAGATAAACGGACGGCGGAAGAGTACCGTGGCTGTATGCGGAAGGCGATAAACAAATTTTCAAAGCAAATTTTTAGTAAAATGCCCAGCTCTGGGTATGCCCATGGTTACCAGGTTATGAGAAAAGACAACACTAATCGGCTTAATGCCTACTATGATAGCTTTCTGTTTGCAGATATTAGTAATACTGACCTATTGAGAGCTGCACACACCTCTCATCGCACTGTCCCAATTGTGACTGCACAAACAAGTTGCCATGTAGCTGTAGATAAATCCAATCGTAATCAGATCTTCTTACTAAAGATAATTCAGAGAATCTTGTTAATCTGGAGGGTAGACTGTGGAGAAAAAAACTCATGCTGGAATTTAAAAAAAACAACAGCAAATTTGGAATCACAACGCCAATTTTAGTTTTAATCAGCAGTCAAAGCCTGCTCATTCCAAAAAAAAATTCAAATTGTTCCCCAGTGTTGCACCATTTACTTGAAAAATATTCATACATAAATTCAGGCAGACATAATTTTTGCTTTTTAAAAATATGACTCCATGTGAAAATGTCAGCAAAAATGTTTGCATACTACATGGCATTTTGTTGCATGCACGCCACAATTCCTTCTGCCTTATTCCTCACTCTGGCATTGGTTTGAATTGGAAATTATTTTTCTTACTGATTTTTTGGGTGGAGGACATTGATCAATTTCTTCTTGGGGATTATTTATTCTTCTTTTCTGCTTTTCTTCTCTTGCTTTTTCCATTCCTCCCTTCTGTCTGCTTCTTTATTCACAGTTTATTCCAACACAACAGGATGCTCAGAGCCGATGGGAATGAAGTCTCGGCTGATCTCAGATGGCCAACTTTCAGCCTCCAGTTCCTTTCGCACATGGGGCATTGATTCCTTCACTTGGCTTCCTCAGTTTGCCCGCCTGGATAAGCAGGGGAAGACTAATGCATGGTCTCCTTCCCAAAACAACCGATCAGAGTGGATCCAGGTGACGTTTAATTATTACATTGTCATGATACAAACTTTCAAAAGCATGAATTGCAAATGTTTCTTGCTTAGGTGGATCTCGAGAAGACAAAGCGCCTGACGGGTATCATCACTCAGGGTGCCAAGGACTTTGGGGTGGTGCAATTTGTGTCTGTGTTCAAAGTGGCTTACAGCAATGATGAAGAGTCTTGGAGTATGGTTGAAGACATTAACACACGCAGCGATAAGGTCAGTAATATACACTCAAACAGTCAACTATTTAACGTTTATGCAACTGATCGTCCTGAATTTTCTCGTTAAAGGGACACTTGGGTGAGCTTAACACTTATATAATAGGTTTGCATGTAAAAATGACATCAGTACTAAAGTGCCCCAGTCAAGATTTAGGAGGAACTAATGGATCTCGCCCAACTCCTGATTAAATAAGTACTAACTGATGGAACTGTATTACTAGGTGCTTTTGTCCATATGACCCACATTGCCCATATATATTTTATTGTCACTGTTAAGTATTGGGCGGTTGTTTCAACTATTTGACCATGATTGACTATAGCAGAAAGTTACAGTACATTATAACATTGTTCTCTCTTATGATAGTATAGAATGAATGAATTGAAAAGAGAATATTGTTTGTGTTCCATTCCTGTCACTAATAATTCATACATGTAATACCTTACTCGCAGCTTTTCCAAGGCAACATTGACAACAACAGTCATATGAAGAATGTATTTGAGCCACCGTTCTATGCCCGATTTGTCCGAGTGCTTCCCTGGGAGTGGCACGAGCGCATCACTCTACGCATGGAGTTGCTGGGCTGCGATGACTAGAGAGCCAACTTCCTTTTGCAGATCTACCACATCGACATTTCACTTCGTCATCTTCTCCTCTGACAGAGTTTACATCGTACTGTGTGACTCTCTGAATGAAGATCATGTTGGCAGAATAGCTGGGACTTAAGCATTCTTTGTGTGTGTGTGTGTGTGTTTTTTTTCTTAAAATGATTTGACATTGCACATTTCTACTGTGTATCCATGCTCTAAGTTGTATCGTGTTCTTACAATTAATCCACTGTCTTTGCTTGACATGTACAAGCCTCCATGCTCTAAGTTGTATCGTGTTCTTACAATTAATCCACTGTCTTTGCTTGACATGTACAAGCCTCCATGCTAAATACTGCTGCTGTTGGGTTCAAACATTTTTCTGTCCTAGTAATGGTCTTTAACAAGCAAAGCATCCCTCTCAAGGCCAACTTTTATTTTACAAGTGGAACACCAAGTAGCATGATGAAGCATGGTTAGTGCAATATGGATTTTGGTACGCTGTGAGTCCTGTAGAAATAGTACTTTTTTTGTTTACATATTCAGATGTATTTTTATTCATGTTTAAAAAATGTGATTTTGATGTAACTGTTGTACAGCACTTAACATGTGTAGAAAGATAAAGATGAAACAATTTTTAAAATGTATTAATGAAGGTCATTAATTAAAGATGAATACATAATCTTGTTTCTTGTATGCATTATAGGGTTTAATGTTGCATTACATACAGAAACGTAATTTACAGTTAGTTTGTTTTCCCACAGTTTCCCCACTGGTCAGTGGATCTTGGTGGGTTTTTTTCATGCATGCGCAGACTTGTCAAGGAAGTCTTGTGCAGAAGAAGTCATCTGTGACCGGAGATGCATAAGAGCCAATCTAAAGGAACGACTCATGATAAAGGGGTCTCATCACTGTCACTGGCCAACTCAGGGACACTTGGGCGTACAAACGCCGGTATGATAGAGAGATTGATATTAAATGGACAGAGAGGCATACAATTTAGCCTGGTGATATTCAAAATCATTACAAAATCATGCAGAAGCTACAAGACGTGTTTAGTTCCCCTTTTGGATGCTGGTATCTGTTATTTGGCCTTATATTTACAACAATAATTGCACCCTATAAGCCTTTCTTGTAAGGTCTTGGTATGTTTGACCACTGACAAGACCTTTAGTCTCTGAAATGAATATGCTGGACACACAGGACACTGCTCACCACAAAATACAGTTGGTTTCCCTATAATACAAGCACTATAGTATTTCCATGAAGCAAATGCCTGGTGGTTTGCTGGTGGGAGGTGAACTAAACATAACTACATTAGGGTTCTAGCTGTTAGCCTTTAATTTTTTTTTAATTAGCCTCAGTGACCTGGAATCGAATCATGTTTATACCATATATTTTTCTCATTGGGGGGGGGAAACAACGCAGGGAAAATATTGGTTTGACAAAAACATGCAAATCAAGATCAGTCGAATAATGTTGAATCGCTGAGTATCTGTGCATGGAAGAGTGGAAGTGTGCTGCTGTTACTCAGCGGTTACACGCACTCACACACAAACTCCCAAGCAAAAGACAGTTTGGGCTGGGACTTACCGCTTCAGCAGAGCAGTGACAGTCACCTGGCTAAACTTGTGGGTTGTGTGATTCTATTGGTATATTGTTCTCGAAAGGAAAACTCTTGTGTGTGTAGGTTGTCAGAAAACTGTCACTGGGTGCAAAGCAACATTTTTCTTGCAGTTTGAAGTTAGGACATTTCAGCTAGCAAGGTTTGTCTCCTGCCCTGGGGGTTAGACTGCATATACCGGTAGCCTACCATGACTCGCCTCCAGGTGCTGGTGCTCTGGTGTCTTCAGTTGGTGCTTAGAAGTGGATTCTGGCTGCACCCAAAATACTTTGGGGCATCTCAACGTAAAACTTGATTGTAATGTTCTTAAATGCGGTGACAAACATAGCCATGGTGGGCAAGAAACAATGGGTTGATTTGATCAAAATGGACTATGTGATCAACTAATCAACAATAACTGCTGATTTATAATGAAAATGTTACAATTATATACAGTTACTGTACAAACACTATACTGTCAATATAATACTAATGATTAAAATCTTGTAGTTTGCTACAGTAGTTTTGTAGGGGTTTGTACTTTTTTAAAATTATTTTTTTTTAATTTCAATGAGTGCCCTGTAAAGGGTTGGTTCATGGTTAATGTTCATTTAAAGTTTACTTGCATCTCTGATGAAAAAAAATCTATAAAAAATTGTTGACCGGTGACCATGGATTATTTGTTATGCTCCCCAAAAAGAAGTGATACAACTAAAACATGAAATATATATATATATATATATATATATATATAGAGAGAGAGAGACTGTTCTAACCTTAACCAATCCGCAGTGTCAATTGATGATCAGTTTGACTGCTGTTTGCACATGCGCAGTGTCGATTGACGATGAACTGTTTCGTCATCCCGCCACGTACTATTCGATGCAACCAAACTTCTCATTGCTTAGACAGACGTGTAAACTGACCAATGAAAAAGAAAGGCTACGACTCGGCCCTCCCATTAGCCGACTGAAACAGGCTACTTGCCGACAGAGGTCCTGCTCGAGAGGAGGCAGAAGAGAATTATTCAAGAAATTATTATTTTTTTACAGCCACATTAACGTGAGTATACAATAAAGTCACATTGAATCTCTTTTGTGATGGATGTTACATTATCGCGTTAACAAAATCCGATCAGAATTAGGTTATTTTTGTTGCTTGGGGGTTCAACAACTAGAAGTGTCAGTGCCAATTCCAGTGCCAGTGCTAAGGCTAACGTCAACAGTTCCCTTTGGAACCCAGTTAGACGAGGTTTGATGACGTGACTGAAACATCACAGGCGACATTATCGTTCCGGGCCATGTGACATTAACGGTCCTAAAAGTTTGATATTAGTTGATGTTGAAACTATTCTTATATCTTAAAAGATGTGGTGGAGTCGTGTCCTGCTAATCAGCTGGGTTCTGGTGCTGATCCAGCTGCTCACTTTGGAGGCAGTTCCCATCAGTAAGGACAGGACCAAAATTAAAGAGCCAGAGGTCAGAATTGAAGATGCTCCTGCTAGTGTGGTAAGTTTTTCCCAACCCTTTTATCATTCAGATTTGAATCATTTTGTCTCGACACACCAGTAAAACGGATTTACAAATATAAACTTTAATTTATAATTGAAATGTAGACCAGGGGTGTCAAACATATTTCAATTGTGGGTTACATGTTATTTAGGGTTTCCCTAAGAGAGCTGTTATGCTACTGAAAATCAAGAGAATATTGACGTGTATTGTTATGTCCGTGGAATTAAGGAAAGGCATAAATAAAAGCCTTACTTAATAAACTGCTTAGTGCTTTATAGAAGGACTTAAAAGACAATCTACATCTTTGAATCGTTTCAACAAGTCCTGTAAACAAATCATGTAGAATATGTTTCTCAAAAAGAAACGATCCTAGACATGCGGGATATAATGTGCAAAGAGGCCATATATCAGCATATGCAGCAACACACATTTCCTGACCGTTATTTGGCTCAAAAAATGAGTCAACTAGGGCTACAATCACACTGCAGGGCGTGATGACCAATTTGAGATTTTTTGCTGAATCTGATCTTTTTATGTTACTCATTCACAGTCCAAAAACGAATGTGACTTTCGAATGTGAAATCAAATGTGTCGGTTATGTGATCCGTATGCGCACAAAGCACATGCACCCAAAAAAAAGACGTCACATGGCACAGTGTTTATGGAAGTAAATTTCGTCCCATGTGTAGGGGCTTGTTTTATCATCTCATATCGCCAGAGTAGCCAGGTGGGATGAAGTACAAATATTTTGGGGATATGAGGCGATGCTCCTCGATCATAGTGACGTCTACCAAAGATGACATCAGATGACCAACACCACAAATGTCAATTTTAATTAAATGAATGTCAAATTTAAAGACAACAACTGTTTCTCAGAAGAACTTTGCAGATTCAGGGATGATGTCGGTAGTCTCCTGAGCGGTCTTTCCACCCGCCCGCCTCGAGGAAATGTTGGGCTTTTGTTGACGTATAGGTCAGATGTGTGCGGGTGAGCGTACCCCACCTGCAAACTTTAACCACTCTAACTTATTAAGACACTCAAACTTATTAAAATGCTCTTCATGTGTTACTTGGCACCTGTTTTCAATCTCAGAACAGGTTTTCAGTTCTGCCAACAAAAGACTTCATGCTTATTATTTCTCACCTGACTTGAAGTGTACTGTAAAAGTACTTAGTAAATTCTACTGGTCCGTCATTTGTCAGCGGCCTGGGTACCCGTCCGTCACTCGTCACTCGTCAATTTTTGCGACGAACCGAACTGTAATCGTCACTCCGCCAGTTAATTCGGACGTGGTTAGTGATGATTACATTTATCCGTCCATCATTTAAAAAAAAAAAGTCCCATCCCATCATTCGTCAATTGTCAGCAAACTGGGCATCCGTCAATGACGGACTGACGGACCAAGTCGCCAGTCTGACGGAATGCCCACCTCTGAAAACTGACATAAAGGACAAAAGATGATTAAACATTGTATATTTACACACCACACTGATGTATTCGGCCAAATTTTTGTGTCCAGTTGTTTAGGTTCCTAATGACTATGTATTGTTTAATACCGCTGTATATGATTTCAGTCACGTGGCATGATTTTTTTTTTTTTTTTTTTGAACATTTGATTGTTTCTTCTGCTAAAGGACACTGGGCTCCACTATGACCGCTACCTCAGAGAAGTCATCGATTTTCTCGAAAAAGATGAACATTTCAGAGAAAAACTCCATAATACAGACATGGAAGATATCAAGGTAAAAGCTTTGCTTTACGACTCGGAGTATGTATGTGATGTAGGATGAGGAAAACTGATCAGTCACTCGCTTCTCCTCCTTCAACAAACAGAATTTCATGTGCAAACTCAAAAGTAGTGAGTTACAGTATGTCACTCCGATGCTACGGCGTCTTAATCTTCAACGCTGAAAGCTGCATTTCAAGCCTCTTTCAGACACTTTTATGGATTTTTACCATTCCCGTATGAAGGGAATAGCAGAAGCAGCATTTAGATGGTGCCCAAAATGAAACCCTTTCCATCCAAATGGAATGTATTGAAATAATTAGAATCATTGGTATGTTTGTGTTTGCTACATTTTTGTTCCAACAACTAATGTTGAATAATGTATACCTCCAGCAAGGTAAACTTGCCAAAGAGCTGGACTTTGTCAGCCACCACGTCAGAACCAAACTGGACGAGTTGAAGAGGCAGGAGGTAAATCGACTCAGGACCCTCATCAAGGCTCGGCATGACCTTGAAGGTGGAAATGGTAAGTTAAGTGTGTGTGTGGGGGGGGGGGGACATTTATGTAACCTAAAATGCTGTAACAGTACATGTGTCACCTCATTAGATATTGCAGTGGACCACCAGGCGCTGCTGCAACAGTTTGAATACTTGAATCATATGAACCCACACACCTTTGAAGTGGATGACCTGGATCGCCTGATAAAATCGGTAATACGGATGGCCAGCAGAAATATTTGCACGCTCGCTCCTTGATTTGGAAGACTTTGCTTTGCGAAGGATTTGTAGTCATACTGTTCAGACAACTATGAGGAAGATCTGGAGAGAGCAGTGCCTGTCAACAGCCAACAACGTAGGCATCGGTAGTTAGAGGTTGACTAAAGTAGCTCACCTGGGATCGATGACAATTGTTTCAGACATGCTTTCCTCCTTGCTAAAGGAAAATGATTTCCAGGCTGTCATATTATTGCTGACCTAATTGGGCAAATTAGCATCTTGTTTGTGCGTCAAGGCCACTAACGATCTGGAGAACTTCGACAAAGAGAGACACGAGGAGTTCAAGCGCTACGAAATGATGAAGGAGCACGACAGGCAGGAGCACCTGAAGACGCTGGATGAAGACGAGCGAAAGCGAGAGGAGGAGCACTACGAGGAGCTGAGGAAAAAACACGCCGACCACCCCAAAGTCAACCACCCGGTAAGTCTGCACTCACACTCACTTGTTATGCTTGGTTCGAGGGATAAAGGGATATTATTTTGAGAAATGTAGCATCATGTCGACTACATTGAAAATGTTGAAATGAGGCGTTACTCTTGCAGGGTAGCCAGAATCAACTCAAGGAAGTGTGGGAAGATACTGATGGCTTAGACCCGGAGGATTTTGATCCCAAAACGTTCTTCAATTTGCACGGTAAGGCATTCTTTCAGTGTGCCACGTTCTCTGCTTCCAAGAACAAGACACACCCACGCACACTTCAGGCAATCGCGTCTTTGTCTTTCTGCCTGATGCAGACACCAATGGAGATGGCTTCTTTGATGAACAGGAACTGGAGTCGCTGTTCACCAAGGAGGTGAGAAGTCATGTCAGGTTGATGTTTTGGCAAAATAGTGGCTGACTGTTGCTCGCTGACATTTCAGCTGGAAAAACTCTACGATCCCACCAATGAGGAGGATGATATGGTGGAAATGGAGGAGGAGAGATTACGCATGAGGGAGCACGTCATGAACGAGGTATAGCACAACTGTTGAAATCTGAACTTCACCAGCAACAATGTAATCTTTTAATTCGCCTTCCACCGCTATGCGGTGCCGTTGTTTGTAACCTGTCGTCACGCATTAAAAAGTTCATCGTACACTATTAGTTATTTCGTGCGCCCCGTTTATTGACCCGGAACGCTTGCAGGTGGATTCGAACAAAGACAGGCTGGTCTCTTTAGATGAGTTTCTGACTGCTACAAATAAAAAAGAATTCTTGGAGCCGGATAGCTGGGAGGTAAGACACAAAAGACGACAAACATTGTCATCGTGTCAACAAATTCAAGGACTATAAAATGGAACTGGGCTCATGTGTTGCTTGTAGACTTTGGAGCAGAACCAGGCTTACACGGATGAGGAGATGAGGGAGTTTGAGGAGCACCTCATTCGCCAAGAGCAGGAGCTCCACCAGAAATCGGCTGACCTTCAGAAACAGAGAGATGAGCTGCAGAGGCAACAGGAGCAGCTCAATGCGCAGCAAGTTGAGTTGCAACAGGTGAGGACACCGGCGTTTGAATATATACACACACACACACGCGCGCGCGGAAAAAATTGTTGGTAGCCCTCTGCTAATGGAAGGAAAAACTCCACGGTCGACAACGCTGATTGTGGTTCATTTCAAAAAGTGGAACTCATCAAGTCACGGCACACGGACTAATGATTTTATTTGTTTCAATTTTGATGTTTATGGATTACAGCTAATAAAAAGTCCAAATTCACCATCTTAACAAATTTGAATGTTAACATTAGTAACCATGGAAATGATTTTTTAATTCATATAAAAATTTGTTAGAATTGGTCTTCTGAAAAGTGTTTTTCAGTTTAAGTAGTCTCCAGTATGTAATATATAAATTTCACCTTTTGAATCAAATGACTGAAATAAAATAACTTTTCACACGCGGATTGCATTTGTTCTTTCCAGGCTGTCGATCACATGGAACGACTCAAGGCTGACAAACTAGAGAACCCTCCTGAGGTCCACGGTAGGTTCGGGTTCATTTTCTCTTCATGGTTTTAGCGCATAGGCCGTTGTCTGACAATTCTGATTGGCGTCTTGGGCGCAGTCGAAGGAAACGCCATCCCAGAGAGCCACGCGGTCGACAATCAACAGCAATACCACCAGGAGGCCCTGGTCCAAGAGCACCAACCTGCAGATCAGGTTCCTCAGGATGTGTCTCAGGACCAGAGTCAACACCAGAATCAGCAGGTGGGCGAGCAGGCGCACCAGGATCTGCCTCCAGGTCACCAAGAAAGCCCGCAAATTGAGAACCACCTGCCATAAGGTCTTCAACAGCTGGACTTTTGCAATTTCGTCTAATCTAAGTGTGTCTAGCCTTTTCCACCATGATGACTGGTCGGTGCTTTGGGACACACTCAGGATGGACAAGCACACCAGATGAACAATACCGGTTTTGGGTGCCCGATTTAAGAAATACAAAATGGAATTTCAGGAGCAATTTGTCAACATACGGTAATGACAGCAAAAGGGACATTTGAGGAGTAACAATACATTAACTTTCTAGGCCTGTGGAAAAAGTCACTTTAAATGGAACACCAGAGTACTTTTATGTAAATTTTTGATTTATTTTTCTTTTAAGACTAGACCTCTCATTAATACTTTGACTGAAATGCATCTTTTATTTTGTATCCTATCAATGATGACCTAAATTGCCATAAAGAACACAAGTGTTTTGTGGCATCTTCGTCTATGCATTAAGCTAATGCAAGCAATCATTCTCTGTTAAAGTGATAAATTAGAGCACTGATCTGCCAATACTGAAAAAGGTGATCATGATTTTTGGAATTTGAATTAGGCTCAGGACTTCTTTTAGCAAACTGGAACACCCCAGTCATTTGATTGGTGTTAAACGTCAGAGTTGGAGGTCGTTTACATTTTAGTGGACATTTTATTCGATCATATTTAATTGAACTCCTTCAGTACTAGACTTTTTCAGACCTTCTGTGAAAAGACAAATATGGCATTGGGATAGAATGAGTTTTAAAAGACAGCTATTGGTAAAAACACATTTTTTAAAAATTGAACTGCAAAATATTAGCATTTGGTGTTTTTGTTGCATTTAATCTTTTTGACTACTGAATTTAAAAAAAGGGCAAAAAGAGGCCATACAAGTGCAGTCTCGTCTTAATGCAGGAACACTATGTATTCAGCGCACATCTGTGATATGATGTATCTGAAGGATTGAAATCTTTGGTCAGTTGTAGTGTCCGTTGACATGCCATGCAGTGTTGTGGTTTCAATTCATCTTTTCTTTTCATCTGCAAAACAGCATGTTGTATTTTTTTTTCCCCCGGCTATTATTTCTCTGTGCCAAGAGGTTTTCTTTGTGAAAATACTGCATAATGGTTTGCACAATACGTACAAGTGGTTCTGTTATTGCTTGCTGCTGGATTTGTCAGTGTATGTTGCTACTGTATGCCTCAGTTCAAGACATTAAATGATTACATCCATTCAGTTGGCGCAAGTGATCTTACTTGTAACTAGCCAACTGAGGTTCTCATATTTACAGAACTGCACAGCCATACTATTGTCTTCCTTCAGAGTAACACAAGAAAATGCCTTGTCATAGAGCACAGCTTTATTGAACAGCCTTGACTGATACCATATAAAGAGGTGATGGTGATAGATTAAAAAATAATTTGTCATGTCTACAAGATGAAAAGGGAACCAACAAGCACATGCCAGCGGAAAAATCTCCTGTGAATCTTTTTTGACAGTGGCAGGGTATTTTTTGCATTCATTTTGTACAAAAAATAAATTAATGAAATCTTTCAAGTTTACAGGAATACTGTATGTAGTTGTTTATATCGCACATAACTTGCTGATAATCCTACACGCAGTTGGGAAACTCCTCATTTTATGTTAAAACATTTCGAGAAAACGGGCAGACAAAGGCAGACTGAATCAGATAAACAGGCCGGGAATTAAACAACAAAAAAGATTGTTAATGAGAAATGAAACATTACAAAAGTGAGTTTGAGTGAGCACATTCCAAAAATCCTGAATGTTCAATGTTGAGCAACGAGCCGGTCATTAGGATCGCATTGCCTGAGCGTTACCCCGAGACAATCCTCGAGGACCCTGGGCAGCTCCCCGTTTGTTGTAACCTTGTTGGTAGCCCTCCTGCAACACACACCAGGAACACACACACCTTTTCACATATCAAGTTCAGTAAATGCTCCCCCCCCCCCCCCCCCCCACATTGAAAAGAATTTGACATTTTTTGGGGGGCATTTAGAAATGATCAAATAATCACCCTCTGGTAGTTGTTACTCGAGTAGTCCCGTGTCCCAGTGTTAAATTGGCTTTGACCATAACCACCGCTGGGAGGGTTAGAAAAGGGAGGACGGTAAACTTCATATGCCCCTGATGACAAAAAGAAGAACAATTGTCCTACCCTTGTGTGTGTTTGTTCGTTTTAGGTTCAGCATCAATCTCATATGATATCTTAAAACACGGGTGGGTCCACCTCATTGTATATCACACATCACTAATTCGCGGCACGGCTCGGTTTCTATCCCCCCTCGCCCTCCCCCAAGGGAATCTATAACTACAATGTGGCCCAATGATAGATGAGTTCCAATTAGAAGAACGTACCTCTAAATCCATTCGAGGAGCCTCGGTAGCCATTCACGGCACCTCTGCTGTTCCTTGCTCCGCCCCGGGACATGGTGGCCCTGCTGTTGTACAAGGCCTGGCCCGGCTGTCCGAAACCTGCGCTGGGCGACGAGTCTTCATGCACCACTGTTGAAGGCATGACCTGGGCTTGGGGCTGGAACCCGGCAACGACTGGAGGGCCACGCATGACTTAATACATTTCAATTACACACGGCATTTGCAGTATTGGGGGGAAAAAAAAAAGTCAATCGCCATTGCTCGCTCACCAGATTGCAATGTCTCCTGTGGTATGTCAGGCTGGTCCGCAGCAGGCTCTGATCGACCACTAAAACTCTGCCCATAGCCCCCAGGAAACTGGGACGGCTTTCGAGTGTCTGCTTGACCGCCCGCTGGTGGCGCAGGTCCGCTCATACTAAATGCCTAAAAAAAGAGAATCAACATTTCTAAATGACAGACCAAATAAAAAGAATATAACCCACTCAAAGTGCCCATAGATGATCAAAAATTGAAGGAGTGAGAATGGAGAGAGAGCAACATATCACTACTCAGAAGAAAGGAAATGAAATGACAGGTAGCACTGAGAAAAAAAAAAAGAGAAGACATGCACACGTTGGCTGTACTTCATTCGGGTGAAGTGGTTCAGGATTGGACACGAAGCATTACCGCTTGCACTGACTGGAAGGGCGCAGCATTGACATTGATGCCCCCAGTGTGGCTCGGTTTGGAGGCAGGTGGGAAGGCAGAAGACAGGGAACAAGAGGCAGACGACTGCTCAGGTGACAGAGACATTGCAGACTGGAGGGTTCGGAAAGGGGGCGCAGGAGGTGCGAAAAAAAAAAAAAAACAGGATTGTGGAGAGGTGAATGGAAAAGAAACTCGAGTTAGGCGCCCTTGAAGCGACAATATGTAGTCATTTGAGTAATTGACATTCCTTTCATTAACATTGCAAAAAAGTATGAACATCTATTTTCAAGGCAAAACCGAGTCTCTAGCAGGGGTCACCAACATGGTGCTCCAGTGCATTAAGTAGCCCCCAACGACCACATGAGTAGCCCACTGGCCTGTTCTAAAAATAACTAACCAGTTGATGGCACATTGTGATTTCCTAAGAATGTTGTCGAAAGTGTATGTTGCTACTTTGCGCTTTATGTGCAGCAAAATATGAATTGTTTTACACGAGACTGTACGAGTACGTACAGGTGCTGTCCATCGTGTACTTAGCTGTAAGCCAATCCAACTCACTATAGAGGGCGCTATATAGAGGAAAGGGAGTGATTGCGAAGACACGCAAAGAGTCATTGGTTTGACTTCTTCAATTCTATCCGCGTTGATCATCATATTAATGACTACGAAGTGTTAGCTATGGAAAGGGCCACTGTTATTATTGTTATTGTTGTTATTCTCTTTCTGCTACTTACTTGTGAGGGCTCCTTTGGTCCTGTCACCACACTCATCAGAGGAAGTCTGGACTCCGAGTGAGCTATGCAAGGGGAGAATATTTCAGTCTCAGTTTGCGATTCGGTTTGGAGAGGATCGAGCATTTTATTTTCCAGCTTGAAACTTTACATGGGAACTTTATCCGATGAATATTTGAAAGATGCAGAAAGTTGCACTCATCCCTGGGAATCTATTACATTTGACTGAATATTTACATTTTACACACACTGTACCATATACGTTTGGCTTTGCCGTAAGACAAGCAATACATTATAGATTGCAGGAAGCGTGTTGGGCACAGTGGTTAGCCTTCCTAATATTCAAGCTCCAATGTGGGTTATACTACAGCATAGGGGTGGGCGATATGGGCTAAAAAAAAAAACTTGATAACGATAATTTGATGATAGTCAACAAATATTATTTTAAATCTGCACTTGCTTCACAGAACAATTATAGATAGATAGCGTTTGTGAACAATAACTCTTGTTTGTATTTTAAACTGCTTCATACAGCTTCTGCAAAACATAACGTCTACGGCAATATTTAACAATGAAGAACTAAAAATTATGACTAGACTTACATTGATTTTTGGGAATATTCATGTCATTTAAATGTCTCCTATTATTCCATAATGATGAGACATATATAATGACATATTGAGCTGCAGTAAGTACTGATGCACCACTGCCAACGAGAAATCAGAATGAGAAAAAGGTGTTTACTACAACAATCAGAATGGGGAAAAAAAACAACCTTATTTGATATGTGATTTGTGTGACGGTGTATTAGTTTCACTAAAAAAAAAAAAAAAAAAAGACGTCACGACAATACCCATTTTCATACATTGGTCATCGTATTCGGAATAAAGTTGAAGAACAAAACTGCAATTTACCGAAAAGTGCATTTTCCCACTCATTCATCGCTGTGATATGTAGACTTGTGACTTGTTTGGGTGTATCCTGGCATCACACTAATAAGCCGTCGTAGTTTGTGCAACAACATGCCTCGGGAATACAGGCTAGTTATGAATGACGCGGACTACAAGCGTGTCAACTGAATGTTAACCGAACATCCAGGCTGTCACGTTTGACTTGCTCGCTAAAGTATCGCGTGCGTGCGTTTGTTGGCTCAACTCGGCGACTGTTTTCTGAGTGTGTGTGTTTACTAAGCTTTTCTTTAGCGTGCTTGGGCGGTCGCCAAGTTTTCCTCGTAATCCATATGGCCCGTTGCTCTTCTCGGTGACCGTTTTGGCACATCTAACAATGTTATTCCCACCGACGCCAGTCTTGTCAACTCCAAACCATTTACAGACTACGGACGACGTGGACTCGCGCCTTGCTTTGAATCCCCGCTGGACACTCCTCCATATTTCAAACATAGCTTGGCTGCAGTGCGAACAGAGTCACGTGACCGGGTCCTGCCCACTGATTCGGCGAATGACTATCACTTCCTCCTCCTCTGCCGTCCATGCACACTGATTTGCCGAATGAGGATTTCAGAATTTTCTCATATTTTGCAGCCATCGACTGACTCGTTTTGCTTTTCGAGGCAGTATTGGTGCTCGATAATGTAAAATTGCACTTCGTGAAAGCAAGATTGACGATGATATCGATGACGATATATATCGCCCAACACCTACTACAGCATACCATTGTAGTGGGCAAAAAGTCATACAAACTTAATTATCTGTCACTGTATGACCACTCTAACGAAGAAGCCAGTGAGGGTATAAGGCAGCGTACTCACATGAGGCACAGGCTAACTGTTGGAGGTCCACAGTCTGTACAGGCTTCATAGGTTGGGCTGACACAATGGCCGGGTCGAGGGCCTGGCCATCAAAATCCAACACGGAGTCCTTGTGGGACCAAACAGTGGTAAATCATGGTGTAAACATACAGGCAAGGAGATGTGATGTCAAGATGTGGATGCACTGGGCTTTCGCGGGGGATCATGGTTTTTTTTTGCTGCTGAGACGTAGAGGTATGACATTATTTATGAGAGACTAACACAGACCACAATGGCGTTTTAGCCTTCTTGGGTTTCCATATATTGCTTTACCGGAGCAACCGCTATTTCAATTCTTTGCTGGATTGCTGCAAATCGTAGAGTACTCCGACATTACGCTCGCACCAACCCAAACCGTGGTTCCTGTCACCTGCATGAAGTTATATGTCCCTTGCATCTGGGCCATGAGGTCTTGCAGCGCCTGCTTTCTGATCACCGGGTCAGTCGACGGAGATGGACTGACGGCGACGCTCGGTTCTGGTGGCAGCTGGGCACGGGGTTGGTGCTGGAGGGAATTCACCATCTTGGGGTGTACAAAAGAATACATGTTAGCAAAACTATTTGGACAGAGGGTGCGCACATTGTGGACAAACGCAGCATACCTGCATGTCCATTGACCACTCCTCCACGTGTTCCGCGTCCGTACTGCTGTAAGTGCTCTCCGGGACAAACTGTCTATTTACAAACTGCAACAAACAACAGACAATAGAAGTTGGCCGCAAAAGAGACGTCATTTCAGTGCTATTTTTCTGAAGCAGTACAATGGGTACGGCGATCTCACCTCTGTGGTTTCCAATTGCACCGGCTGCGGAGGATTTTCAGTAACTGCTGCTTCTTAAACAGAAATTTAAAAAGCTTTGAGCTTCCTGCTGCACATTTTATACAAGCATCTTCTTATTGTGTTGAAACCTACCAGGTTCATATGTTTGCTCCGCCACGTTAGAATCAGCCACCACTGTTGGCTTTTCCTGCTTTTCCTCTTCCACCTCCTCTTCCTCCTCGCATGTTCCATTTCGACCACTTTGTGCTCTGTCAAAGTAGCCGCTCTGGAGCAACTTGTCCATGATGTCCTTCAGAGATTTGTCTGGAACAAGATCATCATCAAGTGAGATCATTCAAGGGCGAGCGGAATTCAGTCACATCATATCACCATAACAAGCATCAAAATGAGAGGGAAAGTGTCATTTAAATTGCAGAGTGCAGTTCAGCGTCGTGTCGAGCTGCAGACTTAAGAGACAAGGTCGTGCACAAACTTTATTAGATACATCAGCAAAATAAGATTCAATATATATAAGTCCGGTGTCCAAAAAAATATCTGCGTCACTAAGCTTTTGACTAGTGAAGTGTCAACTGACGCAAAAAAGGAAAAAGGGTGGAGGAAACAGAACATTAACATTGATAGAAATCCAGTTTAACGTGGTTTTCTGCTATTCTAATTTCTGGTTAAAACAGATGTCAGTAAACAATGAAGTAAGAGAACCCGTTTCATATTCTTGACACATCTCAAAACGGTTGCAGGAGCATTGGAAATGCTTACATGACGTTCCTGCCACGGCCTTGTCCCTGCCCTCCAGCAGTTCCCACAAGTGCAGTGAGGCCTCTTCATATTGTTCACTCAACCTGGAAGTTAATGAGGAAACACGCTACACCATTCATTCGGCGTATTGTAGCGTGCCGTTACATTTTCCCAACACATGAATACGTCTTATGTTTCATGAGGCACGGATAAACGAGCAGGACCAACACACCTGACGTCGCAGTTGCGATCGGGTCCCACGAGTTTGTAGAACTCGTCGAGGGATGCGAGATCAGCATCCGTGAGCAGGGAGGAGCCCGAAGCGTCGGGCCGCGCCAGATCTTGTCTGACGTTGTCGTCCCCCAACTGGTCCAATAAAAACTGCAGCTCCAAAACCGTCTTCAGTCGCCGTTGCTCCATTTCCTCTCGCTGCAGCTGTTGGCGCCGTGCCGTTTTCTTCAAGGTCTTCTGAATCTAAACACACACCGTGGCTCTTTTATATTAAATCATGAAAAAAAAAAAACACAGCACCAACCATGTGGAAACATGGTGTAGACACGTTTTAGGCCACAGTCGACAACGGGATGGACGCGAGACAACGCAGGGTGAAGGGATGGCAAACGTGACAGGCCGTGATTGCCCGGAAATATTTTTAAAGTGTCAAAAATATTCGCTATGGCAGTAAGATGACAAAGGGCCATAGCAAAACAGGGTAAATGTAACCAAATCTGACAGTACGTAATATGGAATATCAAAAACTTGGTGGTAGAGGAAGGAGAAGCCTATGTGTTCTCCAGCATCTCATAATCGCCACCAACAAGTTACAACTCTTCTAAAGCAAAGGCATGTGTTTAACTACAAAGCCCGGACTGGCCCGTCAGCTCAAGATGTCAGAGTATTGTTTTGCTTGCTTCCTGTCATACCTCTTGTTCCCTGGCCTTCTGTGTTCAAGTACTGTGATTTTATGTTTGTTTTTTTCCTTTGCTCGGTGTACAAGAAGTGCTTCAGTTCTTTGACCTTCGGTACTTTTTTCTTTTTCGTTTTGTGTAGAGAGCATTTTGTTTCGCTCCGTTGGTTCCTTTGTTTCATTTGTGGCTCCATCCACCACTTTTTGTTGGTGTAGTATCACAGGTTTTTGTCCTCGTGACAACACTTTGTCATTGTTGTTTTTTTAACATCACACTTGATTTGTGCCACTTTGATGGAATAAAGCTTGTGCAACTGCTCCCAAACACTTATGTCTATGTGGTGGTCCATTCTCTGGCCGTTGGCCAGACCTTGACAGTTCATTTTGTGGAAAGCCTCGACAAAATATGAGCTCAAAGAAGGATCCCATCAGAACATGACAGGCCCAAATGGAACGTAGTGGCAACCATGACAGACGGTGGGCCGAACCGTAGTGTGCCTCTGGGAAACAGCAGCTTTGTCCCCCAAGGCAAGTCACAGGTACTGTGATGGACCATAAAAAAACTGAGCAAGATTTGAATTTTGAGGGAAAAAATTGTCAATATCCCACAGTATACTTCGTTTTGAGCTCACATAGCTCCTGGGAACACAGTGTAAACATAGCTTAAATATACTGTACACTGCGTGGATATTCCCGACCAGAAGTTGTTTTTACAATCCCGACCAGAGGTTGGTTTTACAACTGGCCACTTTGTAGTTATGGTTGCCCTCATGGGGATGTAATGTATAAATCAATAGAGGTGTATTCATACACAAAAATCACAATTTGGTTCATATTTTGAATTTTAAGTTAGTGTTCAATAGAGTACAGTACGGGAATAAAATGCTGAATACACTGCTTTTGTTTCATGTAAAAAATAAGTGTTTAAACATTTTCTTTCTGGGAGTGTGCCAAATGCAAACAAAAGCAACAGCAACAGTTGGAACAGTGTGAATTTATTATACTATAAAAACACTCATACAGGAAGTCCTCAATTTACGAACGAGTTCCGTTCCTACACTGGCGATGTAACCTGAATTTCCGCGTATTTCGGAGTTCATCGTTAAAGTCGAAATTTATGTCAAAATGTAAAATTTAAAAGGCCTCAAGCGGACCACCGGAACACCACTCAAAACTAGAGATAGACCGATTATCGGCTGGGCCGATTATCGGGTCCGGTATTTGGCATTGTGGCGCTTGTCGGCATCGGCCTTTTTTTTTTTTTCCATTTCAAGGCCGATAAATTAAAAGATGTTTATTGCAGCTTGCTGCGGCATGGTTCTCTCTCTCTCTCTCTCTCTCTGTGCTGCTCAGCTGGCCCTACCTCCAAAGCAGATTGGCCCGCCCACAGCACCATCTGATTGGTTATTGTGCAGTGTGTAACAGCCAATCAGCGGAAAGCTGCCTGTGTCTCTCTCGCTAGAGCAGCACAGCACACCGAGCACAGCACTCGCTACGTGAGCAGCACGGCACAGGGGAAATTCAAGCTATTACACAGACTTTGAGGAAATGTTGTTAAATGTCAGTCTACGACAACTGTCAACCACTTCTAACATTACTATGAGCCCTTCTGTGTCTTATAAACACAAGGGGCAGTTCTGCTTGCCACGGTAAGATTTCTAATTGACTTGAAGCAAAGTGCGTGTAACGCACGTTATGAAAAGCTAAACTGGACTCAACTTTATTCATAGAGCATTTTGAAACAACCACCGCTCCATACAAAGTAGTGCTGTACATTGACGGCAAAGTACTGTAAGTGAAAGTCCGGTCACATGCATTTAGAGCAAAAAGTGTCACTTTTTTTGCTTCCACAGAAAGTCAGTATGGTGGAGACGGCAGCTGAATGTGCGACACACGAGAATGACAGAACACCCACAAAAAGCAATGGAGAGAAGACACAGCCGTGTTGATGAGATTATTTTTCTGGCTAGTAGCTGCGTTGAGGATGCACTTTTCTGTTTTTGAACTTTAAAACAAAGATGTGTGAAAGATAAACATTTCAGTTATAGTGGATTTTTAGAAAACGATTTACTGTAGTAAACGTTAAGGAGATGTTTGTTTTCATTGAACTATAAGACATGCATCTGAGCCTGGGAGCTCCCGACACTTTTTGTTAGACTTGTAAAACAAAGTTGTCAATTTTCTAAGGTTTAAAATGTTGTAAATCACAAAGGTTTTTTAATATACAGGTGCTTAAAGGCCTTTAAACTAAGTCAAGTGCTGGAGTTTTTATTTTTCTAAATTTTGACACCATTTTAACCCTTTTTTTCCACAAATGAATATCGGCTTTCGGCATCCTAGATCACTAATAATCGGCTTCGGCCCTGAAAAAAGCAGATCGGTCTATCTCCATTCAAAACACCCACGGTGATATATATATAGTCAGGTATATATTCTTTGTATACATTCCACATACAAACGAAAATACATTAAAATAAAAAGCATAAGATGCTGTACTTAGCATTATTGGTGAGAAGTGGATGGAGAAAGAGGATTGGAGGGCGAAAAAGGCAAAAATACTGCCGGCGCGCACGATAAAGACACTCTGCGCATGCTCATCCGCAAGAAATGCTGGTCTTTGTAGTACAGGAAGTGCTTGTATGTGGAAGTGCGTTGTTCCCATTGCAAATACACAAGCAGAGGCAAACATGGTCAGAGACGCAGCACAAAAGCGCACTTTTGGAGCAAGGAGGAAAGCGGCTGCTTCATTCATGTGGTGAGTGACAAAATATAATATTAATAAGCGTTTTATTGACAGTTGAAAGTAACAAGCGGAAATGACATCCATTTGAGTCATGACGCCATGTGTTGCCATACACAGTGGGTTCTACAAACCCAACTCTATCTGCTCAATCATGTAAACGGGATATTCAGAACGTTTCAGATATCTGAATTTTGACTTTAACCCGAATATTGACTGCATGTAAACAAAGTCACTATGGTGATGGGACAAAATGGAGGAGGAGGCACGGGCGTCGTGAAGTCGAAACGTCGTAGGTCGCGTACGCCGTAATTCGAGGACTTCCTGAAACAATGGCAATCATTGCCATTTGTACTACACTACTTTTGCTTGCACTGCACTGATATTCACGGTGGCGTGATGCCATTTCAAATGCACTAACTAGGTTGACATTCTGCTCATGTCGCCGACCATGACATCTGTTCGCCAGAAGATGAGCTGCACTGTGTTTGTTTACAGACTAGGCGTGTGGCGAGAGCACGAGGCCGTTACACCTCTTGTCCCAGACCTAATATGTTCTGCGTTGCAACACTAAATATCACCCCATCATATTTACATCATTGCACAAACAATTGATTTTTATCATTATTATGGTAAGTTTTCAACAGAATTCTCTGGAAATTTTGACTTTGGCTGGCCACATAACAAAAGAAAAAGGTGTGGAGGGTCAGATCCAGCCTGCAAGCTTCAAGTTTGACATCTATGATCTAATTTCTCTATTAAAACTGCTGTTTTGATCAACGAGCATTGTTTCCACCAAGCACTAGTTTAGTTTTTGCATTTTATGCCGCATTTCTATTGTCAAAAATTAATGAATAAGTTAATTGCTCCACCAAGTGATGCCCATTTTTGGGGCGGAGGGGTGGGGGGTGACAAATTTTAAAAAATGGCCAGACTAAGCATGGCTTTAATGATTAATATAATTTTATCTATAAGATAGATAATAGGTTGTCTTCTATCAATGATGCGTGTTTAATGTCACATTTATTCTCTTTCTTCCACTAATGCGCTGGTATGATATCAAACAGATCATGACACTGCTTTCACCATCCAACCTACACACTTTGTAAAAGAAATTCAAACCAGATCCTGCTTTACTCACAAAAGATGGTGAGCCGAACTGACGTGGACATTACCTACTGAAAACTTAGAAAGTTAATGCGCAACAAATTTGGAACAAAAGCAATTTATTTGGACTCACCTCTTGGCCAAGCGTTAGGAAGTTCTTCTGCAGCTCTCGAGCAAACTCAATGTTGGTGATGATCTCCTGGTACTTTGACAAGGCCTCCTTCAGGCACATAATGGAAAAGTGAATTGGACTTCGGTGTATGAAACAGGCGGTATATAAAGTATAAAACCAGACACCATGTACATACCAGCTGATCCTGATTCAGGCTTTCACCTTTGTTCTTCTTTGCTTGATAGTCATCCAATTTCGACTGAAAGAAGGGGGTGGTGTTAAAACATTAGTGTAGATGAGCTAAAACTTAAAATGAGAGATAATCTGAGAAAAATGAACACATCCTTAACACAGACTGATGAATCAAAGAGACACTTTTATTCCAAAAATGGGTTCAAATATGAAAATAGATGCAGTGAGAAAGATTTACAATTGAAATGTCCACCCACAAAGCTTACGAAGTAGCTAACAAAAACATTTCCAGCACACATACACTTGAGATAATCATCTAGTAGCGGAAAGGCAATATAGAAGTTGTGTTGGATTCAAAGTTAATCACAAGGAGGCCTTTAAATCTGTTTTCCACTGTGAAAATAAGAAAAAACGGCATGCTAAGAAACCAAAGGCATTTTCCCTAAATAGTCTTTAGTGATCTTATTTAACTACCGGGAAGATATTACAACAGCTCTCAATATAATCCTGTGCAGTGCCACACCACTGACAGTGTTAATCAAAACTGAGAAATACAGCGTGACCAAAAAAAAAACAGGCCAACTTCAAATAGACATTTCTTATTGTTTTTACGAAATCAAATGCAACTTGAGTTATAAGTAGTTTATTGTGTTTAGAACATCACATTAAAATATTATATTCATTGGCCTTTTCTTGTTCAGAAATCCATTCCAAATTTCCAAATCTTCTTTCGGGGCCCGTTTTTTTTGTGGTCTGTACTCTGTGCTGTGTTGTGGATATGATGATGGTGCTGTTGATACCTTTTTTTTCTCCATGTTGCGAACTTTCTTGTCGAGCACACCAAGAACCTGTTTCATGGCCTCAGACTTACTCCCGTTTCCAACCTCTGGAATGGCAGACTGGACAGCATTGTTGCCAACCATCGCTGAAGGCATCTAAATTGAGTTGAGAGGGAATGCGTGGGTTACTGGTGAATTTGTTCAAACTATTTAATAGATTTTGCAGGGAAACAAGTCAGTGTACGCTAGCAGTTTCTAATGTCCAACTATCACTGTTAGAACGTGAGAAACCCTTCCATTGTTTGGGAGTGGAACATTACTGACTTTTAGGGTACACCTCTACACTTGTCGTGCGCTTCAAAAATAGGATGCTCAGGACAGGAAAAGACACTAGATGCAACAACTGGGCAATATCTTTTTTTTTTATATATATATACTGTAAAACTGAAAATACTGTTGTGAGTCGACAGCGGTTACTTTTAAGAGGCTCAAAATGTTACGTAACGATAGCTAATTGAACAAGACGAACACTTTGACCTTACTCTTAGCATTCGTGACTTGCTGCAGTCTACGGGTGAAACGAAACCAACCTCATTCACGTTCAACTCAATATTGTGTTATTTAATTAGAGATCAACGTTGCTCTCGGTCTCCATGTCCCATTGTTAGCCTGCAAGCTAACCGCTCATTGATGCTATGCGTCTATTTACCCTGTTTCTCCGCTGTCATTTGCGACTACATCGAAAATGACATTTTTGATGTTTCCAAACGGGTTTTCAGGGACTATAAATTTGATTAAACAAACAGAATACGTGAATGCTGCAACAGCTCGTCGTGTGTAGTCGTCTCGGCTGAACATGACAAAAGAGGATTTTGTACTTACTGCCGTTCCAGTGATAGTTGTACAAATTTCATACCTTTATACTCTTTGTCTTCAAAGAGATTTACGTCGACTGGATTAACAACAATTGTAGGTGTGAACTCGGAGGCTTTCTCTTTCTGTGTGGTGTTTGCCCCAGAAAAGATGCTCGGGGTGACACACAACCGGGTGAGGGAGGAACTGCTGCTCTATATGGCTGCTGTTTGGCTGCTCCTGATGCTCAGAGAGGCAAAGCTACAAGGACCCCACAAGGTGCCCAAGACGTTGCCTGAATGAAAGCAGGGCATATCGTACCTACGTTTTACTACGATTCAACTCGAATACATTTTCAAATTGAGATACAGAGCCGACCCAAACCTCCAAAGGCCTGGTGTAAGCAAAACTGGATTTTGAGGCACTGTCTTTCTGCCGGGGTGGCACGGTGGTCGACTGGTTAGCACGTCAGAGGTCGTGGATTCGATCCCGGCTCCGGCCTCCCTGTGTGGAGTATGCATGTTCTCCCCGTGCTTGCGTGGGTTTTCTCCGGGTACTTCAGTTTCCTCCCACATTCCAAAAACATGCTTGGTAGGTTAATTGGACACTCTAAATTGCCCCTAGGTGTGATTGTGAGTGCGGATGTTTGTTTGTCTCTGTGTGCCCTGCGATTGGCTGGCAAGAAGCCCGAAGACTGCTGGGATAGGCTCCAGCATTCCCCGCGACCCTTGTGAGGACAAGCGGTATAGATAATGGTTGGATGGATGTCTTTCTGCCAATACACACATACTAGTATAATAGCAGTATTACACTACAAGGGAACTGGGGTAGATGTACACAATATTCCGAAAAGTACTGATTGGGATACTGAATATAATTTCAATTTACTAAAAGTAACATAAATAAACCGGGTAATACTATAGATTTACTGTATTGTAGATATAAGTATTTTATTTTTTAAGTGTATTTGTTTATTTATTTATTTATCTTGTAAATAAACCTGATGCAAAAACAAAACAAACAAATACAACAAATAAAATCACTTAAATATATTGACCCTATACAGAGAATACAAAATACTTTCATAAAATGTCAAGGAAATATCAAAATAATGATTAAACCGAGGTATCTGACGCAAGTGTCACAAAAAAAGAACTGTGAAGTTTATATAAGTACACTTTTTTTTTAACGAAAACTAATTGAAAACTAAATCTTACATTTACAAACGTAACGAAAACTAACTTTAATTATAGTGGAAATGGCCTTAGTTTTCATCTTTGTCAATTATACATGAGCTTTGGGGTACATCTGTCGCTACAGAAGAAGGAAAGTCAGTTGTTTAGTCATAATGACCAAATATTTAGTGACCTTTTTTTTATTTTGCCCTCAACAAATACTATATGTAAAATAAATAAATAAAACTAATACGAAAACTAATAAAAACGCAACTAAAACAAAGCATTTTCAAAGAATGTGATAACAGAATTTGAACAATTAGGCCTACACAGAAGATATGTAAACAAAATCATATCAAAAGATGATTTACAGTATCTGATAAGTGTCGTATCCAATTATAAATTTGTCATTAAAAAAGGCAAGGATAAGAAAAAGTTAATTGGTATTTTGAATGACAATTCTGCTACAGCTACAGTTCTTACACTTACATTTTGTCTCAGGCCAACTATCATTTACCCAACAAATGTATGATTCTGTATTTATGCATTGTTTCACATTTTGTGGACAGAAATTTTCCTCCAATTCCTATATACCTTTTGGGATATTTTTGTGTGGTGATGTGCCATGATAACTATAATGTGCCTTGATTCAATAACGGGCGCAGTACTGTATACTTTTAATGAAATTGAAATGCCATAGTTGATGTAATTGCAAAAAGCTAACAGAGGAGGGCATTAAAGTCAAATATATTGGAATCGGCTGAAGGATAAGCATCACAACGTCTTTTGCGTCAAAAAAGGATAGCAGAGTTTTTATCACGTCCGTTATGGTACCACAAATAATTATCTTGTAGCAGATGAGCCCCCCATGAGTTCCACTGGTTGTTAAAACGTCGACTTTATTTTAGTAATTTTGAAATCAAACGCATTAAATCATAAGAAAGAATAGCCAGTTTTGACAGTGCATTGATGGATTCTATTCATTCTCGGTGACAAATAGCACTTTAAAATGCCCAAATAACGTCACTTGCAAGTTTCAATACTAACACACAGAATCAATTGATCAATCTGATGTGATTATCATACTCATAACATGTTTGTGCAATAAGTCTCTCATTGCTATCATCACTTTAACAGTTCAATAATCCTGCAATTGTGTTTTAAATATAATGTGAATGAGGATAACTACACAGTAATTTCCCTTTTTTTTTATATTTAAAATCCAAAACAGACTATATTTAAATGATCATAAGTTAACTTTGATGCACAAATGTTTTCCTCTTTATCAAAAATTGAAATTGGAATTGAAAGTATAGCACATCACTGAAGGTGACAATGTATGTCCTAAACTTTTTGTTGTTGTCATTTCATCTTTCCACTTCCATTGTTTTTCAAGATTCTAATTGTAAAATTAGTTGTGCTATGACACATATTATGATTCATAATACTATTTATTGATAACTTTAAAAAACATACAGAGAAGACAAGATGTCGGACTTCAGGTATTTAGTATTTCGATTACTGTACATATCATCAAATAGAGTTTCCAATTTTTTCAATAGAGCAAAGAGTTGAGAGTGTTTGTACAAGGTCTGTAGCTGCTCACTGTGATGTAGGTTTTTTGGGGGGGGAATAATGGCCATACATCCCTGACTTCTTTGAGACTGCACCGCATTGGAATGGATTAAATATGTGCTGCTGATTTATTGGCAAAAACCCACAAGAGCACCACAAACACTTGAACCTCAGACCATTTGTTGTGTGGCGCAGTCAAGCTGAAGAATCCATCTGCAACCCCTTTGGTGCCCCCTCCTTTTCCCACTCTCCCTTTCACACTCTGTAGCTTTACATTCTGTTATCCACCAGCTTTTCCTTATAGTCGTCAGAGTCCCAAGTCAAACACGCAAATGAAACCAAGTTTCCCAATTTGGTCCTATGTCTGGGCATTTTTAGTTGGAAACATTGATCATTCATGGAACACGTGTGTGACAGACAGACTGCAAGCATCTCCATTTGAAATACTATTGTTGTCCTAATTGCAGTTTTATTCAGTGTCGTGCAAAGACTGAGGTTTATTTATGGAAGGTGATCTAAGGCCTTTTTGTAAACTATGATAATTGCCATCTCATTCCCGTAATACTAAATAGAGAATGCGCAATTTTTCACAGCAGTGCATTTCCACACATTCTGACAATCCCCCCGATGGCACGTTCAAAGACTCTGATTTATTATGTGTTATACCACAAAGTGGCTGGAAAACTGCACCACATTCATTACCACATTCACTGAGGGTATGGACATAGTGAAAGTGGTTGTGCGATGATGCCTGATGTTTGGTAAGACCTGGCTTGTGCATACAATATTTTGTCTTTACACTAAACACTAAGATGATCAAGATGGTCCTGAAGGTATTGACAAGCGATACAAATCCAACCATGTGCGCTGGCATGCGTTCTCTTGTTAGTTGGCCTCTCAGTCACTCCAAGAAAGCTTTGCACTATCATTTTCGGCTTGCACTTTTCCATCATTATTGCAGTCTATATTTCTTGTTTGCAGTAACTGACATTTGTTTTTTATTTCATTTCTTTTTTTTTTTGCTGAGCTTTTTAAAATTCTGTCATTTGACATGTAATTGGGTTGCAAATTTACATTTACACACACCACACATAATTGTGGCCAGAAAGGAAACTGACATTTGCCAACAGCCAGTCACAGAATAAAGGCTGAGTTAGATATGAATGAACCAGTTCAGAACAGTACCTCCATCCATCCATCCATCCATCCATCCATTTTGGACTTTATACCGCTAATCCTCATTCGAGTCAAAGGTGAGCTGAAGCCTATCCCAGCGGACTTTGTGCGAGAGGCGGGTTCCACCCTGGACCGAAACAACAATTCACACTTATCTTCCCCGAAAAACAGTTTAGAGTCTTCAAGTAACCGAACAAACATGTTTTTAACAAAAACCCATCCAAGCATGGGGAGAACATTTAGGGCCCTATTTTGTTAGACTGGCGCACATGTGCTTGGCGTAAAAACGGGCATGACTTCATTTTCATGCCGGCACAAGTCTAGTCTAGCGAGTTTGGGGCCATGTTGTGCCACTCTGGGTGTTCCGCCACACTGATTGCCTCATTCCCGACTCACCTGACAATTTGGTAACAGAAAGTAGTCCGCGTTTGGCGGAAAAAGGGGCGCAATCGTCATTTTCATTCCGGGGCAATGGTCTAGTTCAGCATGTGTGTGAATCAGATAGAGACGCTACGACTCGCTGGGCGTTCCTGCAAATTTAGTTGCAAAAAGTAGACTAGATTTTAGACTTGCAAAAAGCAGGTCGAAGTTGTGTCACAGGTGCTGTATTAATTCATCGCTGCGCGGATATGTATGGTGAATGTCATGGTATTTCATTCATGAATTAGACACCAGCATGGGACAAGCCCCTCCGAATCATTATAGATATCAATTCATTGAATGAATTATAATCATTATCATCTTAAATATATATATTTTTGAATTGGGGGCCCGGATTAAACCCACAGCCGAAGAAACTGTGAGGCAAATTTTCTACGCTGTACAGTACTCTTACACAAGATACACTTGAACAAATTTTGTTTTCTTTTTTAATATGAGTTTTTTTTAACGTTTCTGCTGACAGCTTCAAGGAAATTCTCATCTGTCATCCGGTGGCTCAGGAGTGGTCAGCAGTGTGCCCCCACTATTTGTGGGGAATAGGTATGGATCAATGTTGCAAAAAGCGAAAATCTTTGAGTAATTGTGACCCAGCTAAAACGGTTTTTAATTAGTAAATAGATACCAGAAGATGGCGCAAAGCATTTTTTTCCTAATAGACAAGGCTAGCACAAAAACAGCAAATAGCTCAATCATGGAGTTTCTCAACCCCCCCCCCCCCCCCCCCCCCCCCCCCAAAAAAAAAACATCTGAATAAGTTTGTTATGTGTCATCTTCCAGAACACGAAATGCAGACTACACCCCGAACTGGTCGCCAGCCAGTCGCAGAGCACACACAGACACCGTCACTAAGTGGGAACCGATCCCATGCTGCTCACACACAACTCAGGCATGTGTACCACTATACTATCAGCACCTCTCCCAAAAATGTGCTAACAGGCAAATGGTGAAATATAGGGGTTCACCATAATTGGCGTGGAGTTATGCTTACATCACTCCAGTGTGTCAGTGGAGAGATCAATGAAGAATTCTTCAATTTCACCGACATGTCCTCCAGTGAGGAAACAAAGTTTGCATTTAGATGTTATGCTGTCGAGATCGGTTTTGGTGTCAAGGCCACTTTTTAAAGCGCAGGTCAACCCAAGCATATTTTTTTCAAGAATATGTTCCCAGCAGGCCCACTAGTTGAAACACAGCATTCTGATTAATTTTGCGTTTGTGGAATATAAGTTAAGTAGCAAAATGCACTTGTTTTTAGCCATCTCCGGGGGTGGCCATTTTGTCTTCTGTCGACTGAAAATGACATCACAACTGCTTACAACGACCAATCACAGCTGACCTGTTCTCTGAATCTGAGCCGTGATTGGTCGTTGTGAGCAGTTGTGAAGTCATTTTCAGTCGACAGAAGACAAAATGGCCGCCCCCAGAGATGGCTAAAAACGAGTGGATTAACACTTATTCCACAAACGCAATATTCATCAGAATGCCCTGTTTCAACTAGTGGGCGTTGACTTCCGCTTTAAGTGTTTCGGTCTCATCTCGAATCGAAGGCACTTTGACCCGGTCTTGTCTCAGTCTCGGATAGGGTGGACTCTGCATTTTTGATCAAGACCAGTTGAAACCAGGCCAGTGCTACCGTGATCAGTGAGAAACGCACAATGTCAAGCTTAATTTTTTATTCACTTGACTTACATTTATCATAGCTTGTCAGGACAATTCAGTTTTAATAATATGGTTGCATCATTTGTAGAAGTGAAACAACTTTGCTTAGATTTGGGATTCGTTTCATTGTACTATTTCAAAAACAACAGCACAGAATTTGGTTTTGATGTAAACATAATGAAAAAAATTATACTGGTTATTTTGTTCGTTTTTTTTGTGGGATTTTTGATATACATGGTCTTGGTCTTGTCTCGTTCTCGACCTCCAAACGTCTTGGTCTTGTCTCGGTCTCGATACTCTCTAGTCTCGATAATGTCATGTTCTTGGTTCGTGTGGTCTTGACTACAACTGATTCTCTGTGGTTATGGTCGCCGAGGTGGTTAAAAAGCTGGTTGGACGAGGTCTTATTGGAGTTCGTACAGGTTCTAACTTCTGGATGTTGTGGGGCTGTCTTTTTCCATACGCCTCTCTAACATTGAGCTAGGAGACACTACCTCTGGATTACACAGTAAATTTCGTAGAATACATTTTACTCTAATCGAGGAAAATTATGCTCTGAAAAAGACTATATTTGCTCTCAGTCTAAAGAGAGTAACATTTACACTTGGAAGAGAGTAAGATATTCATGGCAAATATTACTCAACATATTGGATTCATTTTTATCCAAATGACATTATGCGCTAATGAAAGTAGGGGGCGGGGCCTCATGTTCTCTGAGCGAAGAGGTTTTGATCCTTTCTGAAGATGTACTCTCGCTCTAGTGGCCGGAGGAAGGCAATTTCTAGGCTTTGAGAGGGTCCAATTTAGTGACCTCATTGTTGTGCCTCTGTTGTCGTGGTGGCTGTGACAAGGAGTGATGTATGGAATACTTTGCAGTTTAGTGTGAAGCGATTGGGATGAGAATCAGCGCCTCCAAATCCGAGACCATGGTCCTCATTCCTCAGTTGGAAAATGATAAGAGTGCCCTGTCTGGGTCAGGGGTGTGAGATCCTCCTATAACTGAAACAGTTTTTGGGGTCTTGTTCACTAGCGAGAGAAAAATGGACGTCTTCAATATCTGCAGTCATGCAAACTTGGCATCACTCTTGTGATGTGGCAGGAATCAAACACTGGAAGTATTCGATTGAGTAATATAATGATTGTGATTTATTTGGTATAATGATTGTGAGAGCCGTGTGCAATCAGATGCAGGAATCGCACTTCTGAGAAGGCTTCATGTTTTGCAAAAATGACTTCAAACCTTAAAGGGAAAGCCAACCCCCCAAAATATGGCTCAGCTTCAGAAAACAGGTGAGCCGTATTTGGTCGTTACCTGATCCCTGAGCAACTGTGATGTCATTTTCAGTCGACAGAAAGTGGCAAAATGGTCTCCCCCTGCGATTTTTCTGCTGAACTCATATTCCGCGAACACAATATTCATCAGAATGCTGTGTTTAGACTATTGCGGGTGCATAGAACATATTATTGTAAAGAACATTTTGGGGTTGGCTTCCCCTTTAAATGGAATAATCTACTGTATAATAAGACGTTGTGAATAAACAAATTATTTATTTTGTGACTATTTCATAATCTCTGAATCTCTGTATGATTAAAAAACAAAACAAAACAAAACAAACAAACAAAGACCACTAGCCCCTTTATAAGGTACACCTTTTCAGGCAAAAGGGATTTAACTATTCAAGATCGGTATCAAAAAAGTTAGCATATTTTTCATCTACTGTAGCTATCTAAATTCAACAAAATATTCATAGTCAGTTCTCAGTATAATTCAGTGCAGTTCGGCAAAACTGCACAGCCTAACTACTGTAATAAACATACTTGTGAACCTAATTTTGCTATTGAAATCGTTGATTCTTTTATCTCGCACAGACTTTTTAGGTTGTCTTTTACCTGACATGTTTCGGTGGCAGTCTTCAGAGTGTCACATGATGGTGTGTGACTCGTCTTTCTCAGCTGATGTTCAATGACAACCTAAAAAATCTGAGCTAAAAGAACCAACGATTTCAATTATAAATAAGCAATACAATGAACTATTTTTCTACACTGTACCTGTATATATATATATATATATATATATATATATATATATATATATATATATATATATATATATGTATATATATTAAAATCCAGCATCGATGATTTGACTCCCCACCTCTTTCCCCCAAAAATACATGTTAAGGTTAAACAAAGACTCTAAATTGCTGATCGTTGTGATTGTGAATGATAGTTTGTCTATTCTGGTTTTAGACATCACTCTGAGCTCCGATCCAAGTAATTTTGGATGAGTGTTGTTTTGCCACGCTTTGAAAAACCCAAAATAAAAGGGGACATGAGGATCACGTTTCATCCAAACAAGTCCAATGAGAAACATATCTGGACGTATCCTTCCTGTAAAGGAACTGTGAGTGGCCACAAAAATGTTTCATCCTTCAAAATATCTTCTGGTATCGCATGATTTTGTTGTAAAAACTGGCAGCAGAACAGCTTTCAAAGTGTGCTCAGGTAGAATGGATGCTGCACTAACATGCGACCCAACATTGTCTTCTAACAACTTTACAGTGAATTTCACGTTCAGCACGTTAGTTCAGACTGAAACGAACATGTGCAGACATGGACAGTGACAAATTCAAGACGGTTTTAAATGAGTGTGCACTGACATATGCATGATTGTAGCCTTCATGCCAAATCCGGACACACAAGCAGTTGACATCTGGTTAACATCCTTGGAGAAATTCTCTGTCAGGACTACGCTGTATCCCCGAATTCCCTAACTTCTGCTAAGATGGTTTCAAAGAAACAGCGAGTGCCTGGACCCCGTCACCATTTGCCAAATACCTCAATTATACAGACAACCTTAATTAAATCAGCTTTGATTGCCATTTCCAATGACCGGAATAACATGGAGCTGTGTGTATGTCTTCCCCGCCCTTGTCTCTCTGTCTTATTGCTGTCGAATTGCTATGTACATTTTGTTGTGCTGCAGGTTTGTCATGTCTGGATGTGGTGAGTGACTGAGGGAGTCTGCAGATTATCTGGGGTCGGGCTCTAGATTGAGCCTGAAGAGCTTTTTAGCAAATGCTGGTTCCTGACATCATGTATGTATCGGGCCAGTAGGTGCAAACTCCACCCGAAACTATACACACATACATACACGCAAAGAGGAGTACCAGAGGCACACAGTTTTAACCAGTATGACTAGAGCTGTGTTTTAACATCCAGAGGTCCACAACATGCAGGTCTCGATGTGTGTGTGTGTGCGCATGTGTGTGTGCTGTTTACTCTTTTAGTGTCTTTGCACGTGTGTTTATGTGCAATCCACTGCATTACTTAAAGCGGAAGTCAAGCCAAACATTTTTTTTTTCAAGAATACGTTCTCAGCAGGCCCGCTAGTTGAAACAGGGCATTCTGATTAATTTTGCGTTTGTGGAATATAAATCAAGTAGCAAAATGCACTCGTTTTTAGCCATCTCTGGGGGCGGCCATTTTGTCTTCTGTCGACTGAAAATGACATCACAACTGCTCACAACGACCAATCGCATCTGACCTGTTTTCTGAATCGGAGCCGTGATTGGTCTTTGTGAACAGTTGTGATGTCATTTTCAGTCGACAAAAGACAAAATGGCCGTTCCAGAGATTCCTAAAAACGAGTGGATTAACTCTCATTCCACAAACACAATATTTAAAAGAATGTCTGTTTTCAACTAGTGGGTTCGCATAGAACATATTCTTGAAAAAAAAATGTTTGCGTTGACTTCTCCTTTAAGGCCCATTTTTTAATGCAGTCTCAGTATTTTTGCAGTATAGCAGTTTTATAATAAAAATAGGTAAGTAGGGGGAGATGATTGTTTCAAAGTTGAACATAATTGAGGTTTCTATGCCAAAAAAAACCCCACGTGTGTAAATGAAGCAGAAAAATAAACGTATCACATAAAAACTAGATCATTTATATTTGTCAATCATTTCAAACAGCTGCATTCCTACAACACTGTGTATTAATTGAACTTCAAGAAGAGGATTTGTAGATAAAAAGACAAAGTGCGTGCTTAACATTTGAGGCATTTCAGTAAATGATGTAGTAAAAGCTGCAGATCAAGTAGCACTGAGGTCGTATGACCGCGTATTCATTATGAAGTAACATTATGTTATTTGCATAATTCAAGAATGCAATGATGAAAGTGCACCTTTTCCCTGGTTACATTCTTCAAAATTGCCCACAAAAAACGACTTCCAACACAGGGTGGCATGCTGACTCTAAATTAAGCTAAATGAAGACGATAAATCAGGGCGCACCAACCTTTTTGAAAGTGTGAGCTATTTCTTGGGTACTGAATAATGCAATTTGATATGCACTTCTGAATTGACAGCTGTGATCAAAGTAAAGTGGAATTGACTATCCCAGTGATAACACATACGTTAACAATTATCTTCCAAAACACAACAGCATTTGCACATTTCCAAAATCATTGCGAACGATTTAAATCAATTTACATCAACTTCCCAACATTCACAACAACACCTTTGACGTGTATGTCGCTGTTTTGTTTTCCTTTTCAGCAAGTAGTAGTAAAAACAAAACAAAACAAAAAAACACCGGTGAGCTATTTTTAAAACAGGCCCGTGGGCTACTCGTGTGCACCATGTTGGTGACCCCTGCTTTCAATTGTCCCTTAGGTGTGAATGTGTGTGAATGTTTGTCCATAGCAATCAATCAGGAATTATGTATACAGTGCTTTTCATGCGTAGAAATACAACTCAAAGTGCTTCACGTGACTTAACGTCACCCGCCCACCCACTTGTCCACAGAGACGCAAAAACAAACACACGCAAACATACACGAGGTAAAAGACAATGTCACATGATCAAACTCAGAAAACAAGTGAGCCACGATTGGTCGTTACCTGGTCACCTGCTGCGATGTCATTTTTTAGTCGACAGCAAGTGGGAGAATAAAAACATTTTTCTGCCATCTTACAGTCAACAGTAAAAAAAAAAAAAAACAACAACACGACTATCGCAATGAGTTACATGCAAAGCCAATGGTGGTTAAATAGCTCCAGGTTCCATTATATTCTTAAAATACTATTTCAAAATTGTTGTTGTTTTTAGTTTTTTTTAGTTTATGAATCCTTAATAATAAACCCCTTGGTTGAAGAAGGCTTTTATATCTTAACTTTTGGACGTCAGATGGTATACTGGAGGTATATACTGTATGCATCCCCATGTACCCTCAGGATCGAAATTGAGCCGCCCCTCTTCTTTTCGAGTTTTTGTTAACTCCTGTCAGTGAAGAGACCATAAACGCTTCCACTCTTCACACAAAGACACCCAGAAGTGCATCCACATCCCCAATTTGGCTTAACAATGTGGAATCATGGAAAATCTCTTTAAAATGACCCCAAAAAGTTTCCAAAGAGAAATGTCAACTAATCAAGCAGAACTTCACATAATGCAGCTAATGTTAGCGTGCGTAAGCATATTTGGCCAAAGCGAAATATCATTTATAATTAAAGTCGACATAAGTGTGTTTCAGTACACTCCAGGATGAAAAGCCCACAGGACTGAATCATTAGAATGACCTTGGAAATGCAATCAAGAGCTCCGTGTCCTCCAGCAGCTCAACTTGCCTTTGTTCCACGAGACCATCTTAAGCTTTTGTCTTTGCAGCTAGTTGGACAAGCCAAACAAAGAAAAGCAAAAGTTGGAGCAGTGATTATAAAAATCAACAAATCCTCAACAAGACATGAGCACATGAGCCTCCAGACCTCCTGGCCCCAGATTAGCTTCTTTGGAAAGGGTGAGTCAAAAAGCTTTGAGGAACTAAAAGTGAACGTTAGATATGAAATATGTAGACCAGAGGAGTTTGATCTGACATCTTAAGGATCGGCCTCTTTCAAGTAACTTGATCATATCTGACATGGCAATATCACTTTTGTTTTCTTTTAATTACAGGGCCACTCTGTGCGCACTCACGCCAAACAAGGTTTGTCTGTAAAGTCAACAGATCCGCGCTTTGAGAGCAGCTAAATGAAAGAGGGCGTTAGTACAAATAATTCCTAATCGTTGACAGAAGTAGATAGTCGCGATGTTTGGCGTAAAGGTGACATGACATCTTCAGAAACACTGAAACAAAGATGAGAAACAGGTGAGTGTTGGAGTATAGCACATTCGGGATGCGTATGGCCGTCAGTGAGGCCAACGTGAGATAAAAAGCAACTCATACCACAAATTACAATTGTGTCAATGAAACTGTGGCAAAGGAAACAATGCATTTTAGATGACCAAATAAACTATTTGATTCTCTTGCCCGAGATTGTTTTATTGAATTAAGAACATGTAAAGACAAGTCAGACATCACTGAGTGCATTAAAGCGGAAGCCAACCCAAACATATTTTTTTAAAGAATATGTTCCTAGCAGGCCCACTAGTTGAAACAGGGCATTCTAATTAATTTTGCGTTTGTGCAATATGTTAAGCAGCACAATGCACTTGTTTTTAGCCATCTCCGGGGGCGGCCATTTTGTCTTCTGTCGACTGAAAATGACATCACAACTGCTCACAACAACCAATCACGGCTGGCCTGTTTTCTGAATCCGAGTCGTAATTGGTCGTTGTGAGCAGTTGTGATGTCATTTTCAGTCGACAGAAGACAAAATGGCCGCCCCCGGAGATGGCTAAAAACGAGTGGATTAACACTTAATCCACAAACGCAATATTTATCAGAACGCCCTGTTTCAACTAGTGGGCTTGCATAGGACATATTCTTGAAAAAAAAATGTTTTCGTTGACTTCCACTTTAAAGAACAGCTGGTTCTCACATTCAAATAAAAAGTAGAAATAAATAAATGTATTAGATTACTTAACCCAGAAGTGAAAATGGGTTTACGATTATGTCTTTATTACCTAATTTCCCGCACTAATGCTTCACATGGGATGATAATAGTCAGTTATGAAGTCATTTTTTTTTTTTCTTGGTGCAAAACCTAAAAAAACTCCATCAGGCTGCTTCTGTAATGCTGCCCATTTTCAAAATGTGAGCCATGTTTCCTTGTCTCTTTTCATTTGAAGCGGCCGGGTGACGGACGCATAAGTGCCATCGCTCGGCACACCCGTACATGCCTCGGCCTAATTGCCCTTCCCTTCCCCCACATTGCGTGCATCAGCTCAGATCAGACAATGTGTGCAGCGCAGACACACGGAGACTTTACGCATATGTGTGAACCACTTTCAAATCTGTTTAAAGTTTCGCTGTGAACTGCTTAAAGATGTGTGTAACTGTACAGATGGCGTTGAGGCTGAATGGAGGGGGCACTCGCATATCAAAAGAGAGTCATGATGATCATAGCAGCGTATTAGCAACCAAGCAAATGGGCGCTTGAAGTTTTCAAGGTAACATTACAGTTGTTAAATTGTGGTGACAGGCTTTCAAGGATTGTTTGGAATGATATTCCCTCCAGGCCCTTAAACCCTCCAAAGCGAGACGAATATCGACCGAGGTGTTCGTTGGAAGGGAACAATTTATTTGACAAATCTAAAAGCAAACGTTCCACCAGTGTTTTAAGAGAAATCAATACAGTTTTAAAGGCAAACCGGGCAATTACATGCAATTGATATGCTCAGGGGCCCACTTGCCAAAATGAAAATCGTACAGGAGTCCTTGAATTGGTTTCCAATCCAAATAGTGTGTGCGAAAAAGAGCACGGCCCTCTCGTTTTGAAAATAATGAGGAGATCTGCAAATTGTCTAATATGAAAAACAAATCTTACAGGCTTACCTTCGGAGGGAATCAAAGAGCCATTTTGAACGTAATTTTGGTCATTTGCAGTAGACTGTGGCAATTTCCAGCCATTTTGGCCTGCTTTTGTCAAAGAGCCAGACACTCACTCCATGCAGCCATTTTCTGTCTGGGCTTAGCTTGAAATGTAACTGCAATCAACCACAACAAGATTTCGGAGGCCTAGCGTTCATCCTTTGGAAATCCCACCAAACGTGAGTAGCTTTAGGAATTCCGGAGCACCATGCCAACTGTGAAGTCTCCTCTTCTCTCACAAGCGCAGCACGGAGGGCAATTTTCCTCCATTTGAACTTTGCAAAGCTGCCTCACCTGGAACCAATCAGTAACACAATCGAAGGGTCCTGACTTGAAAGCCCATTCCTTCTCTTTGATAGTCTCTTCTTCATGGTAGCCTGCACGGAGCTGGAAAAAAGGCCTTTTGTAATCTGCACATATGAGAGAACCAGGGATTGGGACAAGTCTTCACCCATCAACGTGAATTATGCAAATAATAGGGAAACAAAGATCAGATACGCAGTTTTTCTTTGGCTTTCCTTTTCTGGGATGAGCATGGAAACTGTGCGGGTGTTTGGAAATTGTAACTGCTGGTGCCACCGTTGCCACGCACGACTTTCCGATGAGTGCTCATTACGCTTATGTTTTCTCTTGATGTCACAACATCTGAGGTCATCTGAAACAATTGCCTCAATTTGGTTACTCTGTCATTATAGTATCCTTTAAGCAACAGGTGGAAGTGCCTTTTCAAAGACACTCAAAGAAACCCCCCCTCGTGCTCATGTTTACGCTACCCAATGGGCCAAAATTGGCCAGGAAAGCCTTTCACATTCAACAGTAGGGCTGTGCGATTAATCGAAATTCAATTACAATTACGATTATTACACTCCGCAATTACAAAATTGGCATAATGGTAAAAAACGATTATTAATATGCGTTTAGACCCAACACATTGTTTGTTTACAAAAGATTTATACATTATTTTATTTTAATAAATGATTTTATAAATTTTGTTTGGTCCAAAAGGAACTTACATAGTTATTGTGTTTCAAAAAAAATTGCCTTTATACCAAAAAAAGAAATAATTGTTTGAATAATCGTGATTTCAATTATTAACAAAATAATCGTGATGAATAATTCTCTCCTAATCGAATAGCCCTATTCAACGGTTGATTTATCCTTTGATAAAACGCTAAATAACACCTTCCTGTCTTGACTTTATAAGCTACAACCTTAAGCGCTGTCTAAACTCACACAGGCCAGTTTGGTCCAATGTAGTCAAGTACAACATTTTTCTGTGTTGGACTTTGTATAGTATTATCAAGTTGCATCTCTCCATTTTCTATAGTGTTTGTCCTTATTAGGGTCACGTCATGTGTGAACTGGAGCATATCCCAGGAGACTTTGACCCCGAAATAGGGCTGGATGGCAGGCCAATCAAAGGGCGCACATTGACAAATAAGAACCATTCACACCTCTGGACAATTTAGGGCAGGAATCACCAATATGGTGTACCATAATGTAGCCCGTGGGCCTGTAATAAAAATAGCTTACCAGTGATGGACATGGTGATTTCCTAGGTATGTTATAGAAGTGATCATTTGAGAATGTAAACACATCACTGGTCGCCATCCTATCAAAGGGCAGATTCAGAAACAAACAGAACCGTGAGGACCATTAAAACTCCAACAAAACCATTTCAGAATTTGCAAAGGGGACACAAATAAAGTAAATCATGTACACCGTGCAATCATCGGATGCCCTTCAATTGGAGTACCAAACTTGGTGGCACAGAATACTTGATAAGGAGTTGCTGTCCATGGGCCAATCTGAAAGAATGTACTATAACAAACTGGTAAACACAGCTAGCTGAAAATAAATCTCATTATACAATAAGCAAAAGAAAAAAAAAAGAGAGCAAGAGCATCAGGACCCAGTTTGTTGTCACATGCATTCTCAAAAGGGGAAAAAAAGTGTGTTTTTGTGTGTGCAGTTCTTAGACTAGATTATTCCCTTGTCCCTGTGCATGTGATGTCATTTGATTAATTAGCAGCAATTGGATTAGCAGTCAATGAGCGGAGCCTGAATGTTTCGCGTGAAATGAAAAGGGCATTTGTTCTCGGAGCTGCGCCACTGCAGTCTAAGACTCACAGCAAACTGGATCTGCTCATCGCTGCCGTAGACTTGCGGCACTGGTTGTCAGTCAATTGCAGAAATAATTACCGGTGGGTATAAGTCTCCTATTTCTCAAGTCTTATGACTTCCTGGCATGAATTCATATACTAAGAATATGTTTTGGTTCACTCACCATGAGTGCTGCAAATTATTTGGTTTTCTGTCAAGTAAAGTAATTAAATTAATATTACAGAGAACCACAGCCCATTTTGGCAGGTCTGAAAGCAAAGCCCAATCATTTAATCATTTGATGCTTCCCACTGTTTGCACGCTGACATAGATATTCAAATGTGAAACACTTTTGGGCCGTATCGTTTGGGTCGTTTGGGCCTTAGTGACAGAATGGCACCATTGTAAGTGTTGCATCTGGAGACCTGCTCATTTTTGGGGGGCGGGGGGTGGTTGAGGTTGAGGATCTGTCAAGTCTGTCCCTAGGGAGCACTCAATGAGCTGGCAAATTTATACAGCCTCCCATCAGTTTTTTAGCTATTTGCCAAGTTCTTATTAAATCTGTTTGCGGAACAGACTGCTAGGGCTGCTCGATTATGAGAAAATTATTAATCGTGATTATTTTGTCAATACCGGTAATTGAAATCCCGATTATTCAAACAATTATTTATTTTTTGGTAATAAGACAATTTTTTGAAACACTATAATTATGTAAGTTTGTCATTGTACCAAACAAAATGTACACAATTATTGATTATAAAATAAAAAATTGGCAAAAATGTATAAATTGAAAAAACAATGTGTTAGATCTAAATGCATATTAATAACTGTTTTTTTACAATTATGCCAATTTTGTAATTGTGGAGTGTAATAATCGTAATTGTAATTGAATTTTGATTAATTGCACGGCCCTACACTCTGATATGAAAAACCATTCAATCTCTGTCTTTAGTGTTGCCCCTGGAGGTAATCTGGTCAATGTGATGAAGGTTCTTTTCTCATCCTGAAGATGAAACTTCTTCACGACTTGCATGACCCTGGACTTAGTAAACAATACGTACAGCTCTAATTGAAATCACTTGGTCATCTAAATCTGGATGAACGAGCCCTCTGTTGCTGTTTAGGTGGTTCAGAGAACATGACACAAAAAACACACACGCGCGCCTGCACACACGCGCATGCACGCACAGTCGCACTCCTACACGCACCCCCGCACACACCCACACACCCCACACATTATTTTTTTATTACAGCTCTTATTTTGGATTTCATATAATAAAGTAATGTAAATGCCCAGCCTTAAGGGGGGCACCTGAAATCCCTGTGGGGGATTACAGACAGCATTTATTTTGCTCCATTTATTTGCATAGTTTAGACAACCACAAGCAATTACGATCATAGACAACATATGCAATACTTATAACGAGACGCCTTCTTGAGTACGATGACGCCGCAGCCGTACTGGATGTGGCAAAGTGAAGCAAATTGTGAAGAGATGCCTCCTTCACTTGCTCCTTGGAGATTTATCATTGAGCAAGAACTCACTGGATTACTACCAAATTATTGCTTTTGATGGTATTATGTCATTCTAACTCAATTTTATGAATATTATTTTCCGACTTTATGGCTAATAGCCACGTACAATATGGCGGATGCGCTGACATTGCTTCCATCTGGGTTCAAGAAGTGTCTGCTGCAGAATATTGGAAAAAGGAAAAGTATATGTACTTTCATATTAGATGCTCTCATCAACCTCTTAAAATATTAGAATGATCACCCAAGTATTAGGGATTTTGGGGCGTTTACTCACTCGATGCTTATGCCACTTTGTGAGAGAAACGCGTCGTCCATAAAATACAAAATATTGGAGGAGAGATGCCCACATACATTTTGGGGACAAGTGATTGCAGTTTTCTGACATATTAAGTGACGTAAGGTTTTTTTTTTACTTTTTTTTTTTCTTTTTAGACTGCTGCCCCAAGCACCTGTCTACCACATTGTCTTCATTAAAGACGTACATTTTTTCACAGCCATGTCTTGCCACATTACGCAATGACACTCTTCGAAAATTGTGCAGGACTCTCGCATGCAAACATTGATGTATTCGTTGCGTATATTGCCTGCGTACTTAACATTCAATAACCCTGTGATTGGCTGTTGCAGATAAGGCGAGCCATCAATCAAACAAAAATGACATCAGAGTTTCATTATGTTTTTAATGTCTTAGTGAGGAGCAACTCAACATTAGTACTTCACAACACAAAAATAGCTACTATGATAAAACAAAATGCTAATAATAAAACGGTTTTTGTTTTAGAAAGTCATGTCTCAAATGGGAGGGGGGCACCTTGGCGGGCAGGCCCTGTGGCCCCGCCCTTGGTATGTGTAAATATGCTTATAATTGCCTTATATTTAAATGTGTACGTATTACAGTGAAACTGAATCAAATGATGGATGAATGAGGGATGGAGGGCGGATTTGCCCTCTTAGTCATAATATCCGACCAGATTAGTATTTTTCCTGTGATTCATAGAGTGAATGAACTGACGTCACAAGAAAGGTCATCAGTGCCAATGTCTTCTCAAATTAAATAAAGAACATGACTCTGATTAAGATCCTTTAAAAGGCCTTTTTTTTCCCCCCCTGCGCGCAGTTTCCGTGAGATTCCAAGATATTAGACTGGTGAGCGATTGCTCTGTTTTCCTTTGCCACTGACCTTTGCCAACGGGTCACTTGTGTTTCGTTGCTGGTCATTGGTGCTCTGTTGGACTGCTAAGTGCCTTTGTAGCTCATCACTGCGCCACCATACAGCCTTGTCACCAACGTATCGATCATTTCCAATTACTTAATGAATGGATGGATGGATGCTGAAAGCATTGTGATGACTTTGTTAATCCATTCTCTTGAGAACCAAGTGTTGCTTTTATTTACAGTGAGCACTGTGCAATAAATAAAAAACAAAGTAAATGGTTTTGTTATCATGATTATGTACTTGTATCAAAAGCTCTCTGTATTGCTTTGCCTGAGGGATCTCCACAAAGCTTCTGTAAACAGTTTCCAAGCCAACTTGGTTGGGACAGCGCGATCATTTGACAAACTACTCTCAGTTCGTTTTGAAGCCTCAATCCCTCAGAGACGTCCCAGTTTATCAGTCGGCTTCTTCCCGGTGCGCCACACTACTGGTCTTGATTACAAACAAAGTGATTTGTGGTGGCTTTGAATCTTTTAATGCAGCGTTGTCTCAAAAGTGTAGCCAATCATCAGCCAGTAGAAGATCACTTGAGTAAATGCAAGTCATCCACTAAACAAACGTTATGCCACTGTGTTGGCTGCATTTTTTAGCTCCGACTTCAAGGATTACACCGCCGAGGATATTTCTTGACATCTGTGCACATGTTCAGAAGCAGCCCTGCCCTTTGACCTCTGCCTGAACATCCCACATGCTGCTGGGTTCCTTCTTCTATGCAGTCTCGATGATGTCCAGCCGCCTGGGATCGTAGGTCACAGTGATGACAGCGAGCACCTTCTTGCAGGACTCTGCCCACCAAAATAAACACAGTAGGATCGGATCCAGCCCTCCCACTGTCCAATATGTCCTTGCCCCCCTTCGCGTCTGACTGAAAAGCAGAGATTAAATGCCATGGGCATGGATTGAAGCAACAGATCAGTGTTTTATGTTGTTGTTGTTGTCGATAATAATAATGATCATAATAATAACAATCACGTAGACATTAAGAGAATGTGGCTTTATATTGGCTGAGGGAGACACATTTGCTTTTGTCCATAAGTCTGAGTTCCTGTTTAAAGTCAACCCAAATGTTTTTTTTCAAGAATATGTTCTATGCAGGCCCACTAGTTGAAACAAGGCAATATGATTAATATGAAATATGAGTTAAGCAACAAAATCCACCCGTTTTTAGCCATCCCAGGGGGCGGCCATTTTGTGACTTCTGTCGACTGAAAATGACATCACAACTGCTCAGGGCTCAGACAACGACCAATCACGGCTCAGCTTCAGAAAACAGGTGAGCTATAGTAAGTGTATACTATAGTTGTGATGTCATTTTCAGTCGACAGAAGTGACAAAATGGCCGCCCCCTGAGATGGCCAGAAATGGATGGATTTTGCTGCTTAACTTATATCCCACAAATGGTTCTTTTGTCACTTCTGTCGTGTCCACAAATGGCCATTTTGTCACTTCTGTCGACTGAAAATGACATCACAACTGCTGAGGGCTCAGATAACGACCGATCACGGCTCACCAGTTTTCTGAAGCTGAGCCGTGATTGTCGTTATCTGAGCCCTGAGCAACTTTGATGTCACCTTCAGTCGACAGAAGTGACAAAATGGCCGCCCATAGAGATGGCTACAAACGGGTGTATTTTGTTGCTTAGCTCATATTCCACAACCACAATATTAATCAGAATGACGTGTCAGCTAGTGGGCCTGCATAGAACATATTCTTAAAAAAATATGTTTGGCTTGACTTCCGTTTTAAGGAGACCATCACTTGCAAACACAATGAGGCAGTGATGGACAGTGAAGTGGCCTACACATTAGTCCATATCTGCTACTGATGTTATAACTGTTTACCTGACTATCCTAAGTGCAGAATGATGCTGACAAAACAGCCATTAAAAGACAAACCAGGACTGGTGTAATTCTATAACCCCACGACTTCCATTCACTGTACTACTTCTGGAATTGTCCACTATCTTGGCAATATCACATTTGTATGGAAAACATTGTAAAACCATGCCAGATAGGGTTTCATATTTGCTTTCATTTTGGAGTATTCTGGTCGGCAATTGAAATGACACCAAGCAGATTGAGGCAAATATGAGGCGCTGGTGATTTGTCACACAAAAGAGCACACAGTGTTTGTAAGTTAAAGAGAGCGGTCCGATTGGCTGCCAGCGAACATCAATCTCTTTCTAAAAGAATGACTAGACCTTCGACTCTTGGCAGAGACATCCCTTCGGTGGCTTACCAGACCTTCACAGAACACATTCCAAATGACAGTCACTTGCACACAACTGTCACACAACTGTCAGCTTTGTAGACAGCAGACTATCTTGGCAGCCTCGCAGTTCTTTACGTTACTGGCAACCGGTCTAGGGTGTACCCCCCCCCAGCTCCAGCTCCAGCTCACCAGTAACTCGCAAAAGGATAAGCGACAAGAATTGGATCTCTCCCCAAACTCTTTATGAGTGCAAATCATCACTTCAGTATGCTTTGTCAGGTTCCTCAGCACATTAGAGACTAATGAGTCATGAGAAATGGCAGGGTGAAATGACTCCAGTTCAATAGGAGAAACTTGTCTCAGACAAAAGTACATATTCCATGTAAAGTGATCCTAGTTACAAGTGACAATGATCTGTTGAATGCGATTGTTGACCCAAAAAATTCGCCCATTCCTAGTCAATCTTTTGACAATTACTGCGTCTGGAATCGATTACCAGTAGTTTGACTCTTGAAAATAATCTTGTCTTCGGTGCGGTCATTGCCCTTTTCAAAACGTTGTATTTTCTTTCTCCCAAAGGTTGTCATACCAACAGCTAAAAAAGATTTTTTATCCAATGAATCTTTACACTCTGATCCATCTATTGTTAATGCCCCACCAGATGACACTGTTTGCCTTTCTTTCCACAGAAAGTTATATATAATACAGAGCAGTGCTTCAGTTGTGAAATTAGAGAGTACAAACAAGCTCGCAAGTCCTTACAGTGCAGTTTTTGGGGTAATTACTTTAGTGTGTGTGTCTGAGTTCCTGTTCCTGCTGTGCCTCCCGAGTTTGCCATTCAGCCTTGGCGACGTGACTGACACTCTGTAAGTCAATTGTTTTTGATTAATGGAGTTATGAATGAGCGTGAGAACCACTCATGACCAAGCAAGCAAACGGGAAAAAAATATTCAAACAATTATGTTGATATAATATGCTGTAAAGCCAAAATTTGAATTTAGTTGTGAAGTTCTTGGATCGCAAATGATTTTTGTTTTTATTTTTTATTCATAACGGTGCACCGCAAAAGAAAATGGAGTACACTGTACAGTAAGATCTTAGTATTTAAAGACATTTTCTGGTTGTTTGTCACAAGTATTTTTTTTCCCGCTGCATTTTGGACCAATGCCAACATTTCACCATTAATTATTCATTAAAAAAAAAAAAAAAACATAAAGTAACAGAGCTGGGGTTTACTTACCCTTGAAGCATCTGGACCTTTACAAATACAGGGTAGTAGGGAGGGAGACAACAAATTACTGGACTTTTGTGTAATTTATTCCGAACACAGTACCCTCGAGATTGCAGCCTGCAACCTATTTGCACTGCGTCTTCCCTTAGAAGTGGTTGGAGCTGGCTGAGCTGCCAGTGGCTCTGGAGTCTTTTCATAGCGGCGTGTACAGTGGAACACTATCCCACACTACTTTGCGTACCACACAGGAACTCCTAAACTTGTAAACATCTTAGTTTTATTGACGGTGCAAATGATTGGACTTCAGAAAGACTTTGAGCAGTTCACGTAAATGGAAACGCTCTGGACATAAACACTTCTACCCACATGTTTGGATAAAACTATTTAATAGAAATGGGATTAATTATAGGTCAGTAACTTCCATGCAGGCGGCGCGGGCTTAGTTCTCACTCAGCGGCGGTGTGAACGTTATCGTTAGCGGTTGCTGCTGTTTGCACCTTTCACCACATACAATCTGTACATCTCTCAATCATGCTCTCGCTACGCAACTGTTGTCAGTCCACTGAAGCCATTTAAACATTCATTCCATATCCTCCTTGTGTGCTGAATTGTCTAAGCTCTTGTATTTCCTTCGTCCTCACTAGTAAGACAAATGTCTTACTAGTAGTAACACCTGCGCACTAGTAGAATGACAATTAGTGCATTTTTTTCACGACTGCCTTATTGCTGTATATTGTCTGTTTTTGTGCACTAGTAGAATGACAATGGTTCTCTAGTAGAGCAACAATGTGTTGCTGCTAGTACTTCAAGTGACATTATAGAATTCTACTGTTCATGTGGATAGATGGGAATTAACCATTCTATGGTGATCGGGTCTGTGGGACGTTCAATTTTTATCCCCGCCCCCCAAAAAAAGAAATGATCCAAGGCATATCTGAAACCATGGTGATAACACACTGTTATGTGTTTTTTTTTTTTTTTCATTTCATTTTTAAAAAAGAGAGTAGCACATTAATTCATAAATGTGATCGAACAAAGGTAAAGGGCGAATATGAACAATGTTTGCTGTTTATATGACTTGGAATTGGGATGTAGTAAACTTCTGTTGAGTATTTGAAAAGAAAATTATTTGATTGTGTTTGAAAAACCACAAACTCTAGCGGGTCCACCAGAGCAATCAAAACTGTCTGAGTAACAAAAATACGAACACCATACAAGGGTTAATGACATGTTTGGTGGTTCAACTCACAGGGAGTGTAGTTTTAGTCGGAGGTGGGCATTTTACAAAAACTTCCCGGTCCTTTTATTGCCTTCCACCTGCCGCCTGGGTACCCTTCTGACGTCCGTCTATCCGTTTTGTCAAGCCGGACCAAATAGTAATCGCCCATAAGTTGGTCCGACTATTATTTTAAATGGGCTTTTTACACGAAAGCTGTGGCATGGAAGTCTCACCTCGGCTGGACTAAACGGGTCTCCTTTTAGGACCCAGAAGCTGTCAAAAAGCCTCGCCTTGCCGCGGCCATAGACAATAGATGATTACGTAGATGGAAAAAATGCGCTTGCGCCTATGCTTAATCTGCCTTTTTTTTTTGCGTTTCCTGTCTATCATTTATCATCTCCAAAATGGGCTGTGATTAAAAGGTGACCAGTCCATGTTGTCATCTACCTTTCGCCCCAAAGTAAGCTGTGAGAGACTCCAGCTGCCTGAACAGGATAATCAGTGGAGATAATGGATGGATGGAGGCTCTATTTAAAGGAATGCTGTACATTACAGACAAAAAAAAGATATTTTTTAATGTATGCAAATGCAAGACAACTATTGTCAATGTAGCCAGCAAAGATTTTTACTTACTTTTGACTGGGATGCTTTGACATTGGATCTTGTTAGCTCCAAGTGGGATGAAAGTTCCCTACTTTGTAGCATTCTGGAGTGCAAAAATCATTCAAGAATTTGTCACCATGAAAATATGCCCCCTAGGGGCTTTAAGCAGCATTGGGATGACATCAGACGATTCCCACTGGACGCTTTGAAAGTGCTATGATCTTCAGGCAATGTCATGACAACGGTGATCTCCGCTGCTTTTCGGTGCATGATCTCATCTTTGATCTTCTAGTGGAAAAAGTCCAAAATTCAGAATCAATAAGTGTCGGGAGTTAGACAAATAAATAGCTCCCTGAACAAGCTACACATTTTGTTCTTTTGTTAATCCCAGTAAACAGGCATTTTTTTTTTGCAGCAGAATAAGACGGCTGTAAAGATGTGATTCTCTTACCGTGCACAACTGCATAGTGCTTACAACCAAGTGTACATTGCCTCAATGTTACTATGACGACCCTTTTTGTTAATGTATAGCCCCTCTCTCCAAGGCCGTAGAACACTCAGAGAGCGATGAAGGCGGGGTCAGACGTTAATGACTGCTTCATTTTGGGTGGCGTACAAGCTGTGACGTGCTGTGAATATGATGAAGGAGGAGACTGCTTTCAAATGATCATATCAGTGAAGGAGCAATCCCGCCGTCACCCCACAGACTACAGACTGGAGATGGTCACATATGGGAAGCATTTTTCAAATCCTAATAAACTTTCATCTTTGAAACTGTATATTGAGAGGTGGGACGGGCTTGGCCCCAGCGCTTCTAGGACTTCTGCTCTGTGGGACTCGAGAGTAGTCATGGAGACACTAAAGGCACATGAGAATAACCTTGAACGAAGTCCAAACGATTGTACTATTCTGAAGGCACTCTTGCATAAAGTTCTAATCGCATAATGCTAGTACGCCGCGCGCGTGTGCATAAATTGAGCGAATTGAAAACTATATATTAGCAATGAAGGGCAGAAAGTAAAGCCAAATATTGTGACTTTTTGTATATTAAAGTTAGTGCTGTTGAATAATAGAACATGGCCTCGGTCCACTTGGAATCGATATTCACCATCTTTCAAAAGTGTGATGTTAAGAGATGTGCTCAAGATCCTCCTGAGCACATGTGCGATTCAGTGGTTGTGAGGGCAAATGTGGTCAACTGGTCCAATGTTGCTCTCTCCAGTACACAACAAGCAAAACTCAGAAAAGGAAGGAAGTCAGGAATGGATGATTTATTTATTTTTTTCTTTCGTCCTTTAATTCAATTCACAAAGAGTCTTTTTTTTTTTTTTTCTGTCCCCTCTTTGATCACATAATTAGATCAAACACTCTGCTGACACACTTCATGTCTGCCACTCATGTGATACTCATTTCACCACCATATAGAAATTTTGGGGTATTTCCAAAAGCCAGCGAGTTGACTCACATGCTCTTGGAAGACCTTCACCGAGGTGCACGATAGCGACGATTCACTGACGGGAGTCACGGGACACACAGTGAGGAGAAGCTTTGTTGCTTGTTTAGCACACCTCAATCAAATCGTAATTCGATTATACCCTCGCAAATGTCAGATATAGGCCGGTCCGCCTATCGTTTTAAAGGAGCTTCCGTTTGCATTTGCGTCGACACATTTTGGGCGTCCGTCATGATAGAGGGACCGGACCGTCACATCGGCGGAATGCCCAGCTCTGATGATTACACAGACGGACGAATATCCAATTCTGTCTGTGCCTAGTCCGTCTTTTTTTTTTTTTCCCGTGTATTTTCTAACGTCAGCAAAACGGGTCGGTCAGTTACGCGCGCTAGGACCACGTTCTGGTGGACGGAGGGCATTTTCTTTTCCACGCCCCCGGTGGATCGGACAATTTGCTGGCTTATAATCAACGAAATAATAGACCAGCTGAAAGCAGGTCTAAGTTGTGACACAGTTTCTGTAACTCAATTTACTGCTTAACACATATTCCACAAAAACACAGTATCAATCAAAATGCTGTGTTTGGACTAGTGGGACTGCATATTATTGTTAAGAACATTTTGGGGTTGACTTCCCTTTAAACTGTAGTTGCTCAGTGACACGTCAGAACGTCAAGCTTTCTTCCATGCCGTTTGCATTCAGTCCAGCTCTCTGTTGTTAATTTGTATTTTTGTGTATAAAGACTTTTTTAGTGTGCCACTTTTCTGTCCTCTATGCATCCGGGTCCAAATTCTGCTCCTCATGTGACATGTGCAAAAATACCAAGAGAAAGAAAATTCCACCCATGTGGACGGTGGGCAGATTGATGTTGACATTAAGCATTTACTAGATGGATGTCCAAGCAAATGTTTACTTTACATTAATATGTAAATGGTCAAATTGGTGTTGATGTTAAGGGCTCTTTTTTTTGTACAAGGAGTATGTGCAAATGCTGGCATATCCTGATTTTTCAAGCAGCTCCACCTGTTTGTCAATTTGACAGTCCACTCTGCTCCGTGCTGGGTGTACCAGCGCAATGGATTTGTGTCCTTTCACATGCTCCTGGCGTGTTTGACAATTTGGTGGTCTGTCTAACCTTACGCGCGCTGGAACCACGTCTATGTCTGGCGCAGTATGTGGAGCGCTGCTCTAACCCAATTTTTGTGATTTTGATACAGGCACAGGCAGACGCAATCCGTCAACTGTCAGACATACTGTATTGCAAGCGTCCAGCCAAAACCTCATAAGTCACATTTTGGTGAATTTCATATTTTCTCAAAAATCTTTCATGGTCAGCGTGGGTGATACTTTTACACATTACTGACCAATCCAAAGTGTTGAAAATGGTTTGCTTTCTTGGTAATGATTGAACAAATTTGCCAATTTTGGGGCCTCCTGAAGACTATTTCGGAGGTCCAAGGTTTTGGACCGACACCAGCAATATATGTGTATGTCATCGTATTTAAGTCTTCAATATGCCGACAGAAATCAATTGTACAAATCAATTCGTTGAACGTGTCTTTATATGTCCGTGAGGTCCGCGGACATATTTTAGTCGCCGGCAGTTATCACCAGCTCATTCTGGATTTAATGAAGGGAGTCCCTCAGGGGACCCTCTTACGCTGTCTGTTGCCACACCAGCCAAGAGCAGTGACAATACTCCTGTCAAAGTTGGATCACTGCGTCCTGTTCTGCACAGAGATGTCTCCATGCGAGATGTGAGTGTGTCACATTTAAAGGGAGTGAGAGGAGCCACTTTTTGGGGGATTGCATGGAGTCGGTTGTGTTTAAGCCCACAATGGCGCAAACCACCCTATTTTCAATATCCTGGCTTGCGTGTATCTGCAAAATTACCAACACGCCGCAGATTTAAGATGTGCGCCGCCCTGGATTTGGGACGTCCAATAAAATAGAGCTCTCTGTGCTCAGAGCACAGGGAATGGTCCAGTCCAAATTGAGCAACTTGAAGTTGGAGTTAGCATTATAAGAAAAAAGGACAAATAATAATAACATCCATAACATCCCAGTACTATGAAAAGGATCAACATTTTGGGAGTTTTTATTGGACAATGATACAAAATATATATGTTTGATTTATTGACAAAAGGAAAGATGCAAAAGAATCTTTGACCTTCACCCATCGTGACATCGAGCTGCAGTGTGTCCAGATGTGATAGGAGTTTAATACGTGCCAGAAATACTAAATATGCATGCTTGTGGTGGAGATCAAATGACGCAGTTGAGCCCATTGCAATTGTAAAATATTTACCGATATTTTCCCTGTGGAAGTGGTTGACCACCATTGTGCCAGGTATGTCTCTCGTTTTGGCCATTTGAGAAGTTATTTCATAATGTCTGTTTTTTCGACAGTCAAAGAAAGAGAAAGAAGAAAGGATGGTCTTGTCACTTGGAATGTCTTTTTTTCCCTCTTTTTTTATGAAGGGGGTCAGGGGGTGGTGGAAATGAAATAACATCATTTGTGTGGACCTCCCTCCTTCCTCTTCCGCTTTCCATTTTATGTTCCTTTCCTTTTCTGAACAAAAGCCATCTGGTCACGGTGTATTAATGCCCATCAAAGGCCTCAATCACAATCCGTTTGCTTTGCCACGGGCCAAAGTCAAAATGGAGGCTAAAGTTTAATGTTGTCAGTTAAGTAAGGATGTGGGTTGGTGGCTGTATATCAGTATCCTTGTGTTTTCTTTTGGACTCTCTCATTCACAAATATCTTGCAAATTTGGCTAGAAGACGGATGTGAATAGAATACGCTTTAGAAGGCCATGTCAAGGCCACTGGTTGTGCCAACAGGCTCACTCATTGTGCCTTTAGGACAAAGACTTCATATATTTCGCAGCAAAAGCCGGAACATTTCACTAAATAAAAAATAATGCCACTGGACTTCCTCAAACATTGGTCACGGCTGTGTATAATAGAGTTGTACAGATAAGATGTGTCCGGCCATGAAAATAATTACTTGAATATATATATTTTATGAAAGCTTGCATTGACATATCCACAACCTTACCCCCATTTTGTTAAATGTCAGAATAATTATTATAATATTATATTGTTATATAATATTATAATATTAAAATTCTATAATTTTAACGGCCATTATAATGGCCAAAATAAATAAGAAAACAAGGAATTATGGTCAAATGTGTTTCTCGCTGTGTTTCTTGGTAAACACACATATAATCATTTTCATCACATGAATACATTTCTTCATGAGATTACCATGAGTGATCCTTAGGAACAGATTTCTACCAGCTGTGTCCCAATGAGGGAACAAAACCTTGAAAAATGACTTTTCACTCATCACTAGTCTACAGTCATTATATTAGAACATTTGGCTCATTTGATGGCGGAATATGAGCCTAATGAGAACAAGTAGTAAAGAAAAGGATAAAGGAGGAAAAAATATAAAACTTGATTGCACAAACATCTCTTATGAGGAGGGCTTGAGTTGCAATGTGTTTTTTTCACATTAAATGAACTGCTTGAAAATCACCTGAATGTGAAGGAGAGTGTTAGACTACAGTAGGGAGGGGCAAATTAAATGATGGAGGGGCCACATAGGACCATGCACTCCCTAACCAGCTGTATGACAAACAAAATGGACAGAATACATGCTCTTAATATATTTAACTTTTCCTAATACATTTCTCAATGCGTGTATAAAAGATCCAGCCTTTAACGACAACAAAATAATCACATACTATGATGTTTTTTCCAGTGCAAGGCGCTCTCTTGCATCAAAATGACCTTTCAAGGATGGCACAAAACTGCTGAGCAGCAAACCAACATTAGGCGCACAAACTCATTTTGTCCATTTCTTCACAATAATCTTGTTTGAATATTATGGAGGTACTACATTTTACCTTTTCATATCATCCCAAATCTGCAATGAATTATTAGGCCTTTACTCATGTTGTAGTGCAAGCCAGGGCAGTGTAAGACGGAGTGTAAGCGCAACTAATATGTCTGCCAGCTAGGGGGGGATGGTCGATGTATATTTGCAGATCGGCACCTATGATTTCGCATATTCCCTGATTTTTAAATATATATATATATTTTAATATTTTGTTGTTTTCTTTCATTCCCTCCCCTTTCCTCATTTATATCCATGTTTTTTGCGGAAAAAGTATATTGAATGTTCATCAGCGTTATTTAAATGCGTTTTGGGGGTTTGCAAAAAAAATTAAAGAAATGTGCGCGTGTGTGTTTGGGGGTGGCACTGGGGGTGGTGATTAATCAAGGGGCTGCTCAGAGTGTAGTTGCCCATCCCTGCATAGTGAAACCTCAAAAGTCTGCCAAACGTTATTTTCTTTTAGAATTCTGTAAGTGGCTCAAACACCTGTGTTTGGTCGAACCACACATTGCATAAATTGATGTTACACTTTACTTTGGTGTCACTTAAACATGTATAGAGTTGACAATCCTGCTTTGACACCTTGTTGTTGCATGCGCTAGTTGCATGTTTGCAGTGTTTTGACAGGCTACATACCGCCTCTTGCCCAAAGTCAGTTGCCATTTACATTCCCCTACTTCACTCCCAAATAAAACATATAAAATAAGTGTGTTGCTTGTAAGGTGAGGAAGAACAATTCCTGAAGCACCCACTGATTTCCAAATATAAAACACATTGTGTCTTTTTTGTTGGAGCTGCTGGACAGATTACACAACCTTCAGGGTTATCATACGTTTTTACTGCTTTGAGTCTTGCTACTGACGTGTGGAGGGTAATCCAATATCTCTTTGACTGTAATGGGTGATATATATATACATATATATATATATATATATATATATATATATATATATATATATATATATATATATATATATATATATATATATATATATATTATTATTTTTTTACACAGCATTTTGGATGAAATCCTTGAACTGTTATTTTCTTTTACTATAGTAAATTGTATAGCATACATCCCAAGAAATTAACATGTTAACATTTTAATGAATAAATATATCATATATACCAAATAGTTGCGGTGTTAATTACAGCAGCAGGCCGCATTTGGTAAAGATTCCTGGCTCCACCTTGGACAAGGACATTATCATACTATATCTGGTGTTTTTCTGAATGGTAAGGTATTTTTTTCGGACTGATAATATGCATCTATTCATTTCCCAAATCCTGTTCTGTGTTGCAGGAGACTGGATCTGATTCCAGATGAGTTAGGGTAAAGAGGCTCATGATGTGGCTGCCACTCATGTGAGCCATGCACCTCACCCCAAATGGTAATAGATTTATAACTTAAATATCATTTTATGATGTTCAACTTGTCACCATAGATATTGGAATATCATTAATCCATTTCACCTTGGATGAATGTTTGATGTCAAGTGAGGCCTGTTATTTGTTGTTGTATGTTGTTGTATGTGATAATCCAGGCTTCAACATATCATTTAAAGACTCATTGTTTTTTTTTTTTATCATCTTCATCTTGTGTTGTTGATGGTCTAAAACTAGCACAATGACATTCATGGTTGTAAATCCATCTGACCACAGTTATAAAGGAAAGATGTGTGAATGTTTGAATGACACAATTAATTCCAGCATCTGTGCAGGTGGTTTGTATCAGTGAAAATGAGTGAATTTGATACTGATAGGTACATGGAGCACAGCACATACATTTTTGTGCAAAAGTAGAAAGTAACTGCACACAAAGGCCATCCATCTATCATCCATCCATCCATTCATTCATTTTCTATGGCGGTTGTCATCATTAGGGTGACTCCAACTGACTTTGGGTAAGAGGTGGGGTACACCCTAGACTGTCCGTCAGTCAGTCTCAAGGAACAAACAGCTATTCACTTCACATTTTTTAGTCTTTAGTTAACTCATTAAAGAAAAAAAAAAAGATTACATTACTAAGATATGGGAGGAACGCAGGAGTACCCGTAAAAAACAAAACAAAAACATGCAAGGAGGGGAAGAGCATGTAAATTCATAATAGGCATACAGTATGTCTAAAAATAACACTGATCAACAAATCTTGACTTTTTTTTTTTAATCCGAGATGCAAATCAACTTGGATGATTAGATATAATCTATTTGTATTATTTTATTATTACTATAATTATATAATTTAATAATAATAATAATAATGACAGTAGTAATAATAATAATAATGATGATGTATTTAGCAATATTTATTCATTGTGGGTTTGGTTCAGCGTCAGGTGGATTTTTTTTCCTGAAACGTCATAGCAAGCTTTTATAGGTAAAATATCTCATAAACCTGATGCTAGACAAGACATTTTTGAAATCAGCATCGATAATTCTTTTAAGAAAACATAAAGCAATCTCTGAATAAAATTTGCTGTTGACACTGTAATTTTTATATATTTATTTTTTGCTCCTAGCCAGCCCGGGAGACATTAAAACAAAACTGTACACTAAATAGATAGCAGAACAATGATTGTTCTTTATAATCAATCACATTTTGAATATTATTTTTAAGATTACACTGCTTATAAGGATGCTTCACATTCCTAAATTATTAACAAAAGACATGTTCCTGTATGATTTTTTTTTTTAATTCAAATTAGATGTCACAACATATGCACACGTGCTAAATCTAATGTAAGCCTCTCTTAAAATTTTCAGTTTCAAAGACAACACTGCTCGGTTTTGTTGTCCTCGGAGAGGTTTAAAATTAGCAATATGTCCATTATTATCTGCATCATAGTGAGAGCTGTTTCTAATATTTTGGTCCCATTAAAATATATATATATATATATATATATATAAAATAATTATGTAAAATCAGATGGTTGAGCAAAAACGTGTCGATTGGCACGACATGTATCTTACAGTGGATCTAACTGACCCCGGTGCTAAAAATCTACGGATAGTACCCAAATAGATTTCTTGAGAAGACGAATGCAAATGAATGAATTGAATGTAATTGATAACGAATGAAGTCATTGAATCCTCGTGGTGCACACATTTGTGGGGCCCCGTGTCGAGGGGCCGGTGGCACTTAATGAAGCATTGCGGATGAAGCATGAAATCGTGTTCCTCCCGCCATCACTCACGGGATGTGTTTGTCTCGCCACTCAATGGATGTCATGTGTCACGCCCTTTTGACTACCCCCCCCCCCCCCCCAATAATTTCCCCACTAAAAAGGGCGCACTCGTCCTTGTCACCGGCACTTGGTATACTACTCGGAGGCGGGAGGTCATCCTCATCGAGTCCTTCTCTTCTCCTCCTCATCCTCAGACCTAAAGCGGGTGTTTGCTCAACGACATTGTTCCTGGAAAAGTTCTCAATGGTTTTATAACTAAAGCCAGCTGCTGTAGGCCCATGCGTGGATCTGTGTGCGTGCCTGCGAGCTATAGAGGAGGGGTACGTGTGTGAGTGTGTGCACGCACGTGTGTACGCGTGCATGCACGTGCCGCTTCCCTTTCCAGAGAGAGAGAGAGATCGAGCGAGAGAGAGAGAGTTTTTCACCTTTTTTTTTTTTAGGCATGAGTGCCGAAACCTGCAGTCCATACAGCGACATGACCTCCATGGATGCATTTTATAGTCCATCTGCAGCACAAACTCGGGACCAGCAAACGGAGCACTTCAGGACGTTCCCATCCCCTGAGACCAAATACAGCCCTACTGCGTTCGCGCAGGGCCACAAAGGTCACGCGTACGGAGACAAGCCGCGGAGTCCGTTCCACTCATTGGAGGCCACCTCGGCAGCCGGTCACGCTGCTTTCAGCAAATTCCACCTCTTCACGCACAGGTCCTCCTGTAAAACGCCTCCAGAGGAAGGTGAGGGGCACCGGGAAGGCGGACACGGCGCAGAGATCATCCCCTGCTATGGTGAGTGGGCCTCGGCTTTCGATCTGAGCAGAGCGCGCTCCCCTCGAAATAACACAACGTGGAGGATGCTGCAGCGCGTCTCGCGGAATTCGTGAAAAGTTGCTTTCCTCGTGCTACTGCTACATGCATCGTGGCGCTTCCAAACTTTTTCGGTGCGTGATACACAGAGGCTCGTTATCATTTTACCCTCGAATATCACATCGCCTTCATCAAATGAGCGCCCATTAAATGCGACCATCTTCATCACAATGATAAATGATCATATCGATCATCCAGAATCGCATAATTGAATCGGCGCGTTTTCGGGTATTTTCCTACTTATGTGGTGTTGCTTTCGGCCCTTTTGGCCTCACTTAGAATTAATTACACCGAAATTGGCCACGGATTAGGGGTTGAATAAAACTTTGACCCTCGAATGGGGATGCACAGCGAGGAGCAACAGTAAAGAGACGAATCGTGTTACCAGGAAGAAAAGAAACAAATATAAAAATGACATTGACATTGAATCCGTAATGATTCCAGTGGAAGTATTTAAAATTGATGCTCATTTTAAAAAGGGGAAGAGCCACAGAGATTCTCGATAAGGAAGCAAAACAAAAAACAAAAACAAAAACGTGTTCTCGCACACCCCGTCGCTAATTTGCATATTTATTTCAAAATGTAATTTAATTGAATATATCGAGTGATGGTGCCTTTTACGCGTCCCCATATACGAATACCCTCTTTTCAGTATTGCGTATAAATGACACCTAATCTTTCTCTTTTGTATCTGTGCAGTTAATAGGAGACCAAAGATTTTTTAGTAAGACCAAACCATACATAAGTTGACTAAACTAATCAGTAAATGGACGTTTAGATTATTAAAAAAAAAATCAACCAATGTACATTTTTATAATTGTTAATTCATAACGACAACAATATCATAATTTTCTGTCTTTGTAAAACTGTTAAATAGCCATTTTTAAATCTGCTTCACGAGTGCTCTATTAATTGAGGCCTTTTCATTCTGATGGAAAATTAGCTTGATTATCTTATTTTATAACTTTAAAGATGTACAGTCACGATGTAACTTTTACTGTCAGGTTGAAACAACTAATACATATAATTATATATAATTATTACATTATTATTTTACGAGATATGAACAAATCGAGGTGAATAAGGTGTATAATGGCACACGTTTATAATATAACACTCCTATCACCTTTCAAATTTCAGAATTAACAATGTTAATTAGATTAGCTCTTCCATTGATTTCAGTCAATATGTTATTTTATTTTAGTTATCCATCCATGTATTCACAGGGCCTCATTAAGCATTAACAACCCCTGGTGAAATTGTTCAACTTAACCTTTAAGGACCACATTTCGGTCCCAAACACTGCAGAATTTACAATAGGAAAACCCATAAAAAACAATACGTTGCTCAAGATCTTTTCTCTGTAAAATGTTCAATTTTGCCCCGGGCTTATGATTCTTTAGAATAAGCTTTCAAGGAAGGAAAACAAATGTGTAAATGTGATGAGAGCTCAACCGCACTGAGACATGTTTGGCTGAAATGCCCATGGAAATCGCGTTTTCCAACGCCACTTTACCTGTCATTGGCAGCATCACATTGACTGAGGAAAAGTGATCAGGCACACACTGCAGCCTGGCAAAAACACACTAGTCTGTGTACACTTATAAAGTTGCACTCTGCATGCTTTGGCGTATGCGCAGCAAAAAAGAATGGTCAAAGTCATGCATGGAAAAGTCTCGGGGGAAGATTCCCTGTAAGCCCCCGACTTTGTGATCCTCCAGAGACAAGACGTTGCTTCTTTTGATGTGCCCATGTCTCCCCTCAGTTTGTGACCTTTAGCTTCCTGTCTCATCTGTTTGGGGTCGCGGGCCGCTTCGCCCGCACACACACACACGCACACACGCCAGAGAAAATCCATTTCAGGCCCTGTAATGTCATCGCGCAGATCTTTGCAACACTTGGGCTCCAATTTGACAAAAGCATCTAACTGCGACCATATTTTCTTTCGTATTGTCAACCATATGTAAATATGCGGATGATCACTGTCACAATAGTTGTGCTGCATTTGAAAACATAGAAATAAGATGTGATCATGAAATGACTTCATTAAGTCTTGAATTAGATCTTGATTATGTTTTGAAGTTATGCACGTCAAGAAACACATTTAATCAAAAAATACTATTTCGATTTACTCTTGAAAGCAGAACATGTTACACCAATTTCACAGAATTAAGTTAGTTGTACTTTTTCTCAAACTTTGAGTATAGGCTATTTACCGGTAATCAATTTCATTACTTTGAATGTTTGGGTTTATAGTGCAGGCCTATCTGTACTGATATAAAGAGCTTTACGTGTATTGATGTATACTCGTCTCTTTAGAGATAAAGTGCATCAAGTTTCTCCCATGACCTCGATTTTCGTCAATGTGGCCCTTCGCCATCTTGACGCTGCCGCAAAAGTTCCGTTTTGCTGTCCTGTAACGGCCGTCCGAGCGGATTGGTTTGAAGCAGGCGGTAATGGGAACCAGCCACATGGCCCAGACAACTGAGACACACTTTAGTATGTCCGTGACATGAGTGGAGGTGACAAGGACTCAGGATCGTTTTACCGTTTAGTTTCAGCATTGGCAGGCCAATTTGCATGAGGGCCCGCTTTGCATGGCCCAGTGAAAGCAGCAGGGCAAGAAGCAGTCCAGAACTTTCTCTGCTCACTTTACTGTCACTTCACAGCTGAAGATCACATTTCTTTTTAAAAAAAAAACTACTTACAAGCTTTGAATTATTATACATAATTTAAATGCCTCTAATGTGTTTATATTTTTACTTAAAGAGTCAAGTATAGGATACGAGGTTGTTTGAGGTCTTCCTAGTGTAAGTGACCATGAGTGGAAAAATTACTAGGTGTGTTTTCACACATTAAAACATTCTGCCTTATTGAACAAAATGTACAACTGAATTGAATGTTTTTACAACTTGAATTTTAACCAGCACTCAGACGTGTGCTAAGAGTGAGGCAGCAGAATTTTGTATTAGACATATTTTAATTTCCCTTATTGTAAAATACAATTCACTATTAAAATACAGTACAAACAAGCCATGGTTTAAAATGATCCCAAAACATGGCTGAATTAAATTAAAAAAAAAAAAAAAAAAAAAAAAAGCATCTAAAGTTGCCAAGGTCGTGGAGTGTGTTGCTGCAGGATGTGCCATTTTCTGGAGTGTATCACAGTAGGGAGGTTGTGTATACATGCAGCAAAAGGTGCAGTGACACTTATGAATGTGCATTCAACATTAGCTCATGGAAAATTGTCTGCTTGGAACATACCATAATGTGTAACTTTTCACATGATTTCTTAGGCAATTCTCATAGGAACACGGTACATTCAATCATTCGTCTGCACAGTTAAACATCCACCTGGAATAATAATAATAAAAATACACATACAGTATAGACAGGTTCGGTTTGTGTACTTTTCGATAGTGGGTATTTCAAACAGGTAAGAGTGGGGCCGAGATGATGTAATTAGAGTTTGGTGGTGAATGAGCACCCTCACGCCCCAGCCAAAAAAAAAAAAAAAAAAAAAAAAAAAAACAACCCCTGAAAATTGATACTGAATGTTTGAAAGAACATCACAGGAGATTGTTGCGCAATAGGTTTCACTGCAAAGTGTCTTTAGGACGTAAAGATTGTCTTGTTCTCGTAACCTCCCGTCTCAGATGGAATGTTCTCTCCTCAATCGACCCACAAAAAACACAAGATGAAGGATGTTCATCTTTGCTTGAGCGGGCGAGCTCTGGAAGCGAGCGGGCGAGCTTTGGAAGCGAGACAAGGGTGAGGGTGGCTGTGCGGGGAAGGAAAAGCGTTTGAGATGTGATTTACCAGTCTTGGACTTTGTGGATTTTTTCACAGTCTATAAATGTTACACAGCCTGCTGAGATAGATCATCGGTGCTCAGTCAGCAGAGCTGCATTTCAAAGTGAACGTCTCTCACATTGTGTGTGTGCGTCTGTGAGCGAGCATTGTGCTGATGTTTGCTGATCGTCTGTCTGTGAGACGCTGTGACTATTCCTGGATTTCAAGATGGCTGCAAATTGACACTTCTTATGAAGGGGGGTGTGCACGGCATTATCCCAATATGTTTTGCATCAGACTACATACAGTGCTAGTCATATTGTGCTAACTGCGCATTCACAAAGATTAGAGGAAGTACAATGCTATATTTTGGGTACAAAAGTGGTCGGAAAAAAAGAGACAGGGACACTGGAGTCAGACCTGTTCGTTAGTCCTTTATACAATGTAGAGAAGCGTGAGGCTTGCATGTGCATATCAGTCCGTCCTCCTGTTTCAACCTCTCGCGGCGAAGCAGGACACCAACAGAAGCACTATGTGCCCTCACAATCCTATTTCTCAGACCGTAAAACAACCCCGCAAAAGACGAAAAAATGCATTCTTCCTCACAGATTTACTGTCCTGGACGTCCGTCAACTTGTGTTTCTAGTTCCAATTTTAGTGTCATTTTGTTTTTTGTTTTTTAAAAAAAAAAAGATTGGCCATCAGCCACAATGATGTATTAGTAAATTTGTGCCTTTGTTGCTGTGTGATGCTTGTAGATGTAGACAGTATAAATAAAAAATAAAAAATAAAAAAAAAATATATATATAGCATTGACTATGGAGATTAATTTACATTTTAGAAGGCACTAAAAAAAAATGACCTCAGTTAACTCAGTTTTATTTACTTCCTGTAGCAGGTGACCTCTGCTCATTGTGCAGCCAAACTTAGAGGAGAATCACTGTCTCAAAGACAGACTTTTACATAGTTTTACTTTAAAAAGTTGCTCGACGGCTTATTGGAGAAATCCAAAATAATTTGCAACCTTTGCAAAGTCAAATTCAAATACCATAGTTGTACGTCTTTGGTGTATCGTTCAACTGTTGTATTTTACAGGAAAAGAATCACTGTCAAGAATCGCAAAAGGTTTTCCATAATTAACTGCGATTAATTTTATTTTTCAACTACAATTTTTGCAAAGCTTGGAACCAATAATTACTTGAGTAAAATCTTGGAATTAATATGGAAATGTAATGTATATTTTGATTCAAAGACTGCTCTAATAGCTTTCTTTTATCCTTCAATACAATTCTTTTCCTGTAAAATACAACTGTTGAACGATACACCAAAGACGTACAACCGGTATGGTATTCGAATTTGGCTTTGCGAAGTGCGTAAATTATTTGGGATTTTTCCAACGAGCCGTCGAGTACGTTTTTAAAGTCAGACTACGTAAAAGTCCGTCTTTGTGACAGTGACTCTCCTCTAAGTTTGACTGCAAAGTGAGCAGAGGGAAGCTGCCACACAGGAAGTAAATAAAACGGAGTTAACTGAGTTAATATTCAATATTCAATACTGTATCTGTATTCATTTAATACTATCTATTTATACTGTAAGTATATGTAACTATAAAACTATCACTGCCATTCAGCTATGCAATGTGTAAGTCAGATCACATTTTAGGGTCTCACTTTCACTAAAGTTGTCGTGCACCAAAGGGAAACACATTTGATTTCTGGATGAATAACGCCAGTCGAAATGTGCATTTCAATAAGGTGAGTCATCGTTTCAGGCGGTGTGAATCAGAACAGAAGTTGGAATCTGCCAAGTTAATACTTCGGCACAACACGTGCTGCCTTCAAGACAATAGTTTGGAATGCATATTTTAAAGGTCGGCCCATTTGGAGCTATTGATTGGAAAATGGAGCAATATTGTAAAGTTTGGTGAATATTTGGTATTCCCATCTTTGCGTCTAGTCTTGTATTCTCCAAAAGAGCGCACCTGCAATCCCCTTGGTTAATAGTTATGCAAGGCGCCACGAACAGATGTGACATCACGTTGTTGACGTTGACTGTTTGAAAAAGTCTCGAATTCACACATGGCAAGTTAGGCTAGGGACTCCGATATCAAACATGTACAGTATAGATAATCTTATTATACTTTAACTTGAATTTTCAAAGGGCATTTGAAATATGAACATAAAGAAGGGTTGTATGATTTGAACTGTAATACGGATTCACCCAGCCCCACCGCCGCGCACACACGTCGTACTCAATCCAGCGGCATATTTGACTAAATGAGGGTCGGAGGAGTCAGACATTGACAGAGAGGAATATTTCATGATTTGCCCACCATTTTCTTCTACCGTGATTCCAACCTATGTTCACGTTCACTCTCTGGCTTTTGGGACCGGTGGTGAAATATTGTCTGTACCGCATCCGATTTTAGCTTCTTATTTGTTGAGGATCCCAATAGCTTTGCTTGTAAATTCTCTTTGCAGCGCGATTCAGTGAAATGGTCGCAAACTACCGACTCACTGCCAAACGGGAACATTTTCAGAGTGTCCTGTACCCGAGTTATCCAGCCACCTTTCTGCCATCAATTTACGATCTGGATTTACAGATTCAGGCGTGCAATTGTAGTGCTTATCCTTATTTTTTCTCTCGTTATTAAGACATCCCTACATTTTGCATTGCGCCGTGATAGCTTTTTTTATAGAGCAGAATCCTGTGAGAGCAGGCGCTGCCCGCGGCAGCCGATATCGATTCAGATTCGCCTTTCAACGAGTCGGTACGTTATGGCTCCGCTTCCTGCCGGCCAAGGAGGAGGAAGTATGTCCGCGAGCGCTAGCTGCCATGGCATCTCGGACATAGCAATTATAAGCGTGCTTTAATACAACCAGTGTAACCCAAACGCTTTTGGATGCCATTTCATGTTTTCATCTGACAACCAGAGGTCCCTTTAACGCGATAATTCATGTCAACTATCTGAGAATTGTTGTAATAGTATATTGTAAATGGTGTAAAAAAAAAAAAAAAAAAAAAGAAAGAAAAATGATGATGTGCGGCTCAAATATTCGCATACTCTGCTCCGAGCTACTGGAACATGTGCTCTCACTTGTGCAGCTGTAAGTCAAATCATTATTTTTATGACTGTACTGGTTGGACTCGTCATGTGTTGCTACACACAGAGGCGCAGGTGTAGGCTGAAGATGAACTGGTCGTCAAAACTCAGCAAGGCATTTCTTATTTTCCCGTTGTGGAAGGAGAACCTTTCAAGAAAGCGCATGACCTCTCCCACTGCCAAACTGCAACATGAACAGTAGTCTTTTATCAGATAGTGGTCATTACTCATAAACCTGACAGGTCTTACGTTGTGGGGACTCTGAGTATCAGTGGGAGAAATATAATGATCTCGACAAGGAGCGTTTTTTAAAATGGAGGTCTTTCAGGCCCGACACGATGGGTGAGTCATAGACATGTTGCAATGCTGTGGCCTGCTGGACCCCAGAGGGTGTTGTGTCGCCAAAATGACATAGCTATGGAAACATTTAAGCTTTTGTATTTGTTTTTTAAATCAGTCAAATACTAGAAAAGTCTGACCTTGGATTCTCTAGCAAAGGCCATTAATTGGTTGATTTTGTGACGGGTAGACATTATGCATTCCTTGAATTCCTTCAAAGCATGCTTGAGCTACATGCTTAGAAATAAGCGTTGTTTAGTTCTTTGGTGGTTGAGCTTTTACAAGCGCAATCAAAATGCACAAAAGCATTTGCTTGAAGTCAGTGTGAAACTGTTCCAGCAGATGCCTGTTCAAAAACAGCTTCGTTGAAATGGATTGTTTTGCAATCATTTGTGACATAGATGATCACAACAACATGTGGATGGTAGAAGACGGTGAAAAGTGTAAATATTGAACACAATTGTGTTCTGTATAAGTATTATTTGATTAGTCTCATGGTTCTGAGGTTCTGGGTTAGAATCGGAGCTCATGTCTTCCTGGATGGCGTTCTCATGTTCTCCCTGTGTTGGTGTGGACTTTCTTCCTCTCTCATTACAAAAACGTGCAAGTTAGGTTAATCGTTCATTTAAATGGCGGAGCGGTTATTTATTGTTTGTTCCTTGTGATTGGTCGGCAACCTGTGCATAGTCCATGTTTGGATGGAAAAATCTTTTGTACCATTTCAACTGTTCCATTTGTCATTTGAACCAACTTGCCATCCCATCTACCGGAGGTAACCCACAAGACAATTCATCCCCTTGGAAACAAACTTGTTTATCCAACGAAAAAGCAATCACGTTTTGCAGCAATACCTTGCAGCACAACAACAACAACAGCATGTGTTTCATTTGCGCAATCACCCAGCCACTTCATCTTACATTTTAGTGACGTGTCATGCTTGTTGGTTATGGGTCAGTGGGTGTGTGCGACCCAAAGCTGAGAGCCCACATCAATGCAGACGTCCGGATTGTTACGCTGAGAGTCCTGAACTGTTCACCTCTGAGGGTTTTGCATGTATGTTGGCAATGGATCACACTAAAGAGCACCAGAACACGCTCTACTTTCGGTGATCACATCAAAAATGAGTAAGACACTAAATCACTTTGATGGACACTGGCAGACAGATTTGCCTTGAAGATTTATTAGCATAGCTCTGTCTGAGGTTTTAAAATGCACATGCTGCAACGCTACTACGTGAGTGTGTTTAGTTTCTTGTAGCCAGAAATAACATCTACAACATAACAAGCGTGGCAGTCCAGGTGACGCCGCACGGCAGACGTCCACCATCTCTGAATCTTTACATTTTATTTGCAATTAAAACAGCCACAGAATGTCCATACCTCAGTGCATCAGAAAATTATCTGCGGAGAACTACAGTGGATACCATCCATCATGTGTCACACATGCAGGCGGGAAAACTCATCAGTACTCACATTAACACCGTAAGCCAACATATTTCGCAACTAAAGGCCAAGAAATGCATTTTCCCCACCCCGTCATAATCCTGCAATTGAATTATGAGCCATGCAAAGCTGCCAAGCGACTGTCATGTCAAGCACTTCAGAGGCACAATGGAAATGTTCAGTGGGTGCCAGTGGTGGTAAAGTTAGAATTTCAGAATGTTCCTTCAATTATATTCGGGTTTAAATGACATTACATGAAGTACATTTTTGTTGGCAGGTAATGCAAAGGCAGTACAATACAGTAAAAGACATGCCCAATTTATTGTGCTAACAGAAAACAATATCCCGTTTCGATTGTTTGCTTTTAAGGAACAATATTATTTGACATTATTGCGGCCGTTGTTTTCAGTCGTTTAGAAATGCATTGCAGTAAGACGTTAACTCTCAACAATATAATTGCTCTCAACCCAGTACATTTCTACACTAAATAAGTAAACCACAATAATAAATATACAGTACTGTATTGTTGCTCAAATGGAAGATGAGCCATCCATCCATTATCGATGCCGCTTATCCTCACAAGGGTCGCTGGAGCCTATCCCAGCTGTCCTCGGGCAGTAGGCGGGGGACACCCTGAATTGGTCGCCAGCCAATCGCAGGGCACACAGAGACAAACATTCACACTCACAATCACACCTAGGGGCAATTTAGAGAGTCATGGAAGATGATGATATTTTTTAATTTTCAGCATAGCTTTGGTATTGGATCTCATTAGACTGGGCAGTAGCCACTTTTCTCTCTTTCCCTACATTTTTTTATATAGTCTTTCAGTGGCACACACACAAAAAAAAACACTGTCTTATAAAATGGTGAAAATTTAAAACAATTGCAACCCGGCCCAAAGCCTGAATTTTGTTAAAAAACAAAAAAGCCTAACATACACTTACTTTTTATATAATGTCAGTTCCTTTGAACCAAGATCATGTAAACAAAAGCAACTATCGGAAGCAATCAAGCAAGCATCTTGCATGAAGCGAATAAATTAGTGAGGGGCTATTAAAAGAGACACAATAATAGGTCATAAAGTACTACACTAAGAGACGTTTCATGAGAGGTTGTTAAGTTCGGCCTTTTTGGCACAAATAATTAGATACAGTAGGTGACTTGAGCTCGGCCGTTGTGTTGCTGTGACCTTTCCTGGCATCTCTCGATCTCTATCTGTACCCTGCCTCACGTATATCTAGTTGGAACCAGTTAAGACCATAGAGTCACACATGGTCACATGGGCTAGGCAGAGCTGCATGGGTGTGGCTCAGGAAGTAAAAGAATAGGAAGCTTTTGGACAGATTTGACCTTCTTCCGCATTAGACAGAAAAGGCTCCACGGCCGTGTCTCGAGCAGTTGCTAAATAGTTCAACGGCAGTTTTCTGGTGGTTACTGTTTGTTTAATATAGCGAGTATTAAAGATAAAAGGAGACGGGTGAGAACTTTTCAAGATTATCGACAATTTCAAGTTGCCCCACCCCCTCATAAAATAATAACATGGTCTGTATGTCATTTAAAAAAAAGACCTCTTTATTCTGATCCTATGCTCATTTTCCTTCCCCATCATTCCTAAACCCCCCCAACCGTCTCTCCTCTACAGAGGGGGATGTCACAAAGGGGTTTAAATTCAGATTGACGTGTCATGCCTTTACCACAATAGAAAACCATTTTACGAAACAATTTCCTGTTTAATTTGGGGCACATTCCTTCCGCCCTCAACAATGCCGTCCTGTGCGGCCTCACATAATAAATATGCCAGAAACCACCACTGTCTTCCTTCCATTTATATCCACCAATACTTAAAAAGTGATTTATCTCCTCTCTGTGTTCTAGGTAAAGACAATTCAAATCTGACGGATTCTGACTTGACTCCACTCTCCGATCATCCAACAATGGACGCCAGCTACCTGGCTGTGAAGGATCAGGGTGTCAACGCGACATCTGATAGGCCGTCAGGCGCTGATTTAGCCAACCCCCATGACAAGGGTGATAGCAGTGAGAGCAACAAGGGCAAGAAGAGGCGCAATCGCACCACCTTCACCAGCTACCAGCTGGAGGAGCTGGAAAAGGTCTTTCAGAAGACGCACTATCCAGATGTTTACGCCCGTGAGCAGCTGGCACTACGGACGGACCTGACTGAAGCACGTGTGCAGGTAATAATGACTATATATATATATATATATGCTTTACAAAGGTGATAACACTAACAAAGAAGCATATCATTTATGTGTCAAACTATTTGCATTTACCTTCGTTACTGTACATAGTCATGACAATAATGCCAAACAACAATCTTAATAGCCATCTCTTCCCATTTATCCTTTCCTTTTTTTGTTTTTTACCAAGCTACCATTAATTTTATAGGCACAAATTAAGTATTTTAATAAAAAAAAATAAAAAAAGGTTGCTCTGCCAGACCCTACTTCCACAGGAGGCCACATTATAATTCCTTCTATTCAAATGTTGGCTTTAAATGAAAAGAAGTCAACAAACAAATAAGGAAAAAAAAAAACAATACAAATATTGATATTATAGCACTGTGTGCTATACTGTTGGGGAGGTAATCCTTGTTGCTGCATTTTACAGTAATTATAGACATGATGACTGCCAAATCCTGTAGATTTGTAGATACTGTAGAGTTGGTTCAATGTGAAACATTGGTCGGATTCATTAGCTTCTATATAGCTGGTATGGAATCAACTCCCACTCAGTGGCCCAATCACAATCACTCTGTGAGTACTTGACAGTCATTCCAGGGTGAGTGCGCTTTTCATCAATTGGTATAGGCTTCAAATTTCCTGTGACCTTGAACGGGATATGCTGGTGAATGGATGGATGAATGTTTAGGAAGTTTGACCCTGATCTGCTTTGCTCACGTTGAAGTGTTGACGTTGTAACGGCTGGATCGAGCTAGCTGTATCAGCTGCTGAAATGGCTTGGGATCATACTGGAATAATGTGTAATGAGTAATGTGCATCATCATCTCCATCAAAGTCATGTTTTTGTATGACATCATTTGTATTGGGCAGCACGTTAGTCCAGTGGATAATCAAAGTTTGAGGTTCGGGGTTCAAAATTGTCATGGCCTGTGTAGACATTGCGTCTTCTTGCGTTTTGTGTTTTCACCCTGGTTCCTGAACTTTTAAGTTAGGTTCATTCAAGAATCTAAACTCGGGCCAGCGTCAACAAACTGAGTGGCTCCTTGATGAATTAAAATACCATTTTTGGGGGGGGTTAATTAAACATGATTCCTCCTTCACTCCAGTGGATCCCCGAATACTCACAGCTCAACACCAGTGAAGGCTATTCCCGGTGAATAGCGGGGTTCCACTGTATAATTTTAATTTGTAATATCATCATTCACCACTAGATGGCAGACAGAGCTTAGTTGCGCTTGCACCAGGTCTTATACTGACCTATACTACAGCATGATTAGGCCTAATCACTTTTTGCAGATTTGGAATGACAAGCAGGACAAATATAGTACCTCAATAATATTAACAAATGCACAAAATGAGTTCCTGCGCTTAATGTCAGTTTGCTGTTCATCGGTTTTGTGCCGTCCTTGAATGATCATTTTTATGCAAGAGAGCCTTGCACTCGAAAAAAATAATCACAGTGATGTATGTGATTATCATCTTGTTTGCTTCAAGTCGTTTGTTGTTGAATTTTGGATCTTTTATAAATGCATTGAGAAATGTGAGCGGTAACCAGTCCAATGTGTATTTCTCACTCTAAATCATTTGCAGTAGGATGGATGTTTTGTATGCGTCCCATTCCGGTGCTGTTGACCAATCAAAATTTGAAGGTATGCTATCCCACACCGTAACATTGTACTTCAAGCATTAAGACTTTCATTTGTCATGTACAGACTTAATGACAACAACACATGATGATATGTTCTGAACCAGCGCTAACACTGTGCATTACAAATGTAAATATCGTTTTATAAGCTAACCCAAAATAAATCATTTACTTTTGGCTTCCTCCATCAGGAGTTTCAACAGAAAGTCCTGTTTCGAACCCTTCCTGACACACCCCAGGAATTCACCAGGAATGTATAGTATGTAGACAGATATAGGTTGGGAGGAAGGTTGCAAATACGGTTGGGAAAATGGCCAAAAAGTGCTAAAGATCTTAGACCTTAACATTCTGAAAATAGAAATGTGACACATGTGCATACGCTGATTTTGGGTGGGATCAGGCTTCGCAAGAACATCAACTCGTGGGTCCTTCAACATCTGCAGTCCTGCGCAGATAACGTCACTCACAGAAAAACGCGAGACATTTATCTGGTAATGTGGGAGTGGGGGAGGCCAAGGGGCCCTGGGGACTGACGGTTTGGTTCGCCTGGGCCTCACATGTTGTGTTCTTTAGCGAACACACTTTCATCATCAGCATATGAGATGAGCTCAACTGCGCTGTGTTTTGATGGTGGTCGGCGGCACGTTCGTAAACATCCTTTCCTTGAACGGCAGGTTTGCCTCCCACCCCCCACAAACCTTGGGACTGAAACATCCAGTCACCATTTGGACCACTTTGCATACAATCTGGTGGTGATGTGGTAATGCATTCCAGCACATCTCTCTGTTCTATTGCACTTCTCCTATGGAGTGTATGTGCACATCTGTGCGTGTGGGGGTGTGTGTGCGTGTGTGTGCTGCAGACAACCTAAGCCTTTGGATTCTCTTTGTTTTTCTTTCATTAACATCCTGTTCAGACAAGAATGTGTCCCCGCTGTGGTCTCCTGGGTAGAGGTGTGAAACAAAAGCCTGGAGCAAAGTACCTATTGATATTTCACCGCATGTCTGACTTGTGCGAAGACAATGCTTTGCTCTAGCTAATGGAAAAAAAACACAAAAAAAACCACATATTTGATTTGGGCTACACTTTGGCCGCGTGCCCGTGGCATGAGATAAGAGTAAGATCACGACCGATCTTGGAGGAGACGAGCAGCAAGAGTGAAACACAGGAAATGTGTGCAGCCGCAGGGTTGTAACTCAGCCCCGAGGCTGCGAAGGTCGCGCCGAGGCTCACACAATCACAGAGTCGAGCGCCTCAGATGGCTCCAGCTTTTACAGCCTTCGAATCTCCCAGCGGCCCTCTTAAACACTCACGGTAAAAAGATAAAAGGGCCGAGGAGCCTCGTCGGCCGCTCTGTGCTCCATTCAGGACATTCGCACGCAAAAAAGACCCGCCGCTCATGAATGGAGAGTCTCAAGTGGGAACCTTTATGGTACTGGTTTGAACACGAAAGCTTAAAAACAAATTGCTAACCCTCTGACAAAAAAAAAAAGAGTTAAATACATCTCGAAGGAGGCGGACCTGTAATCTTGAAAATAAAGTACTTTTGGTGAAAGAAGTACGATCTAGTTTGAAGTTGTTTGCTTTTTCTGTCTCCGGCTTTGAAAGGGCGAAAGTGAGTTCAGATTGGAGTCATATGCAGTGCCGATACATGGAAGGGCCTTGGATCAAAGGTCAAAGGTCAGGGGTTCCAACAACATCGCGCCGCTCAGATTCTCCATCCTGTCAGATTGGGGAGCTCAGAGAGCAGTAAAAAAAAAAAAAAAGTCATGTCCTTCATTGTATAAAATAGAATAGAGATTATTTTTGTCTCATATGACACTCGATTTTATTGTATTTTTGGGGAGCATTTTGGCAGTCCAAACAGAAATGTTAAAATCCAAATGTTTCACAACATTCCGACATGCATGTTTACCACTACTGCCTCACAGTCCTGACGTTCTGTGTTCAAATCTCCACAAGGTATACTGTATGAAGTTTGTGTGTTATCCCTTAATTAGCAAAGCAAATTCGCTTTATTTCTATCGCACATTTCGCAAGGCAACTCAATGTGCTTCACACAAGAAAGGACACAACACCCACGCGCATTTACAAACGCAACAGATTAGTTAACAACGTTCAGAAGCAAAGCAGAGAAAACAAAAATAGCTTACCAAAATTACAAAAAGAATGTACATTGATAACCTTTCAACACATTAACAGAAAGCATTTAAAACATTTTAAAGTAAGAAATAAAAGTAGGTTTCTAAAATTACCAAAAGAAAAAAAAAGACTCAAAAATGCTTAGAAGACCGTACGTAAACAAAGGTAGGGGGGAAAAAAAAGCGACGTTTTTAAACTTTAAAAGCATTGACACTCAGGGCTGACCTGACTTCTCTTGACACATTATATTACATTTACGTGCAGCATAACAGCTGAATGCAGCTTCACCATGTTTACTTTTCAATTTTGGGCTCCGCTGATTGACCCAAGTCTGCAGCTCTCAAAGTCAGGGTCGTGGCGGCCGTCGTGAATTTCAGGAGATTCCCGAACGGCCAGTCCATTCCCGGCCGAAATTGCCGCGCGTGAATGCCAGTCCACCCCCGCTAATCCCCATAGATGAATATCTCTCCGACAGTGTCCATGAAAAGTTGTTAACGTTGTTGCTGTTGTTGTTTCATCCACCTATGGTTGTGCTTAGTGAGTGCATACGGTAAGATTTGGGAGTAGAACCGCGCAAAGGTACATTTAATGAACCACAACACTGGTCCAAAGTGTTTCCGTCATATTAACGGCGCTTTGAAGGTGTTGGAAAACTGAAGCCAGGCTCAGCCTCAGATTTCTTTTCAGCTGACATGAGTGACAGCGGAGGCGGGTTATCAATCCTCCAAGCTGCTCTCACACTTCAAAGTGTTCCCGGGCCCGTACAGCTCTCCTGCTGGGACCTGTTTGGCATTTCTCTGCTCGCTCGCTCTCTCGGGCTGCAACATAAATAAAGCCTCATTGAAAGTCCAGCAGCTACTTAAGCTGTCAAGGTCTTTACCAATTACTGTCACGACACAGTGTGTGCAACATGCAAATCCATTCTCTCTTCATAATAACCAACAGCTTGAACTGGGAGAATTGAGCAGATTGGGACGCTCCATGCGGGACATGAATCATCTTGCATTAGGGAAAAGGTCTAAAGTGCTCCTGAAACGGTTAAAGACTGCAGTCTTGTTACATTTGAAGGCTGAGTAAGAAAGCGCAGAGGAAGACATCTGCTGCGCTTCTGTAATTTATGCAGCGACGGTATCTGAACGCCAGGAAGCTTTAGGCTACAGGAAATTAAAAGGGAAAATGCAAACAAAGCACTGTCGCCGTCCCATCTCAGGTTTCAATTTTCCCATTATTGCCTCCTAATCTTAGCGCAGCGTACATGGAAAGAGCTGATCGGTGAAACACAAGAAGCTCACATGGGGCCAGACACTTTGTGCGCTAATCAATCCGGCGGCGGACCGGTGTCACGCCTTCAGCCAGCGTGATGTCACTCAACACACTGATGCTTTCATTACACGGCAGCTTTAAGTCCAAACGTCAAATATGATTACAGGAAACATGAGGCACTCGGCGCTTGTCACATTGCAAATAAGCAAAGGTGAACTGCCAGAGAGCTCTTTACATTCTGTTGCATAAGTGAAGGTTGTTAAGAAAACCCGCATACCCATTTTGCCAGCCCTTTTTTTTTTTTTTTTTTGCATTATTATTTTTTTATTTAAATATTTTCATTAAGCAAGTGCTTGTCTGGCGCAACTGCCTGGGTCCAAGCTTTCAGTCAAAAGATACATTATGATTCGTAAAGGCTCCATAGTACACTAAAATGCCAACATCTTGTATTTAGGCTTACCTGAAGAGATGAAATTTATTCATACAGTAATTTTTAAAGCAGTACCACCCCTCCATTTTCAATACCACTTGTCCTCATTAAGGTCGCTGGGGGAGCTGCAGCTTATCCCAGCTGACTTGGGGCGAGAGGCAGGATACACCCCGGTCAGGTCGCCTGCCAGTCACACGCATGCTCATAATTTTGAGTCTTCAAAGAACCTAAGATGTATGTTCGTTTTTTTTTGTTTTTTTTAGCACCATTCTTTCCCCATTTTAGATTAGTCAAGTCATGGTCCCTTGCCCTGTAAAGTGAAGCACCTTCAGAAAGCATTTTATCTGGACAGGGAATGTTCTGAATGAAGATCTCTCAAATGAACATGCGTCCTCTGTTTAGGTGTGGTTCCAGAACCGGCGGGCCAAATGGAGAAAGAGGGAGCGTTTTGGTCAGATGCAGCAGGTTCGAACACACTTCTCCACAGCTTACGAGCTGCCGCTGCTGACGCGTCCCGAAAGTTACGCACAGGTAGTGCAACATTTGATGTGTGTACATTTATGTTCAGGAAAATGGAAGTATTAAAAAAGGAGTACCGTACAGTGAATCCCCAAATCCTTTCACAAGTGGTCCTGAAGTTACGACGGTCTTGATTGAGGTTGCGGTGTGCGGAGAAAGAATACGGGTGATACTTTATTACCGCCATTGTTATGTTTTTTTTTTTTCCACTGAACAGTTCATACATTTAAACAGTGTTGTTTTTGTAACCTGCACTGTTCACTTACTATTACTCACTATTTACTTAAAATGTTTATTGTTGATAAACAAGATACAATCAGAGGAACGTGGCATACAGCAATCTTCCACCCAAAGCACACCACAAATCCAAAACAAAACCACGATGCACCCTTCAAATTTGTCATCCAAATAGTGTCAATTTATATTCTATTCATTGTACAACACAGGTAAAATCCCAAAAGTGAAAGGACTGCCATACAATTAAAAGAAAAGTCATTTGCTTCTGTTAAGAAAATGACAAACACAAAAATAAGTCGTAGTGACATCAGTACTTTTCCAGCAGTGGCCATATTCCAGCATAGCCAATATTTTTTTCCAGTCTAATACAAATATCTTTTGTAACTATGACTTTACTACGAAGCTAGCGTAGGTTAGTCATAGACTACAGCGCATCCCAACGTAGGAACAGAATCCCCGTACATCAGATACACATGCATCGAGAATGCCACACATTATATTTCGAATCAAAACATGAAAAATATTGTGACGTTCAAAAAAATAGAATAGCAGTGTCTACATTTTCCTTTACAAACTCAAACATTTACTGTAAAAATATGACTTTCCTGTGAATCGCTAAGCTAATAGTTGCATGGCAACTGATTTACATCTGTGTTCAGCAGTGGTGGGTCATGCATTTGGTAACTGGGCCTTCAGTGGCGTTAACCTGACTTCATCCACCGCTTCATACAATCAGCATCCCGTCGCCAGTATGGAAACCATCAATACAATGCAGAAACATAACATAACAGCATACAAAAGTGCTACATACGTCATCTGGAGCAATTAAGAATCAATATTTATCTACTGACATAACACAAATATTGAAATTGTAAATAAAGGACATGTTCACCAGAGATGCTGAGTATTAAAAATATTGTATTATTGTGTGCTGATTGCTATATAGACATGATTTCCTATTCAAATTTGGCTACAACAGTTGTGCTTTGACCAACCAATCAGAGAATGGAAAACTGCTGATGTCATATTGGGCCAGCTGGCCTTGGGAGGGAACATTTTAATCTGATTGAACAAAACAAAACAAAACAAAACCAAAAACACTTCCATTGCTAATATACTCATTTTAAGTTACATAGGCTAGCATGACTGATTCTGAAGGTCCTGGGCAGATTAGACTGAAATGTGATTGGACAAAAAAAAAAAAAAAAGTCCACATATACGACAGAAACAGTGAAGTCAAGAGAATTGCTCCAAAATGAAGAGAATAGACTTTAGGGAATGAATCAATCCAATTCCACAAATATTAGAATTCAGGTTGTAAATCGTCACCCTCTTAAAATAATCGCTTACGTCATTTTTTCAGTTTTTTTCAGAAAAGATGAAAAACGGAACCATATTCTGATGGTCTTATATGTATTAAATTTTAAGAATTTCATTTCAGGCGTAAAAGTGAATGATCTGTTTAGTTAAGGATGCAACCGATTTTACCAGAGGTGACCAGTATCCTGAGGAGAGGTTTAAGGCCAAAAAATAAAGTGGCCATTATTTTAAGAGGCTGACGAAATGTAACTTGGGCTTTTGCAGCCACTGCGACATCTCCGTTGTTGATTTCCCGCCCTTTTGTTTCAGATCCAGAACCCATCCTGGATTAGCGGCAGCAGTGCGGCATCACCTGTGCCAGGCTGCGTGGTGCCCTGCGACACGGTGACCCCCTGCATGACCCCTCACCCCCACTCGGCCAGCGGGGTGTCCGAGTTCCTGGGTGTTCCCAGCCCCGGCGGTCACATGGGCCAAGCTCACATGGGCAGCCTGTTTGGAGGATCTCCCGGCATGGCCACGGGGCTCAACGCGTACGATCTCAACATGGACCCTGACCGCAAGTCCTCCAGCATCGCCTCTCTGCGCATGAAGGCCAAAGAGCACAGTGCGGCTATATCTTGGGCCTCATGATGCCAAAGGGGACCGCCTTGATCTCCCCTCCGATGTCCGAGTCAAGCCGAAGTGGGCTGAAGGCGCGCAAATGAAAATCTACGAGCACCGGTGACTACTTTCGTGAAGGCTGCAGACAAATGCAAATGACGAAGAAATGCAGAAAGACTTGAGTGGACGAGTGAATTTTGTGGAGGAGGAGATGACTCTGTCTTCTTAAAGTGCAGTATTGGTGATGCTTTTTTGATTTCAAACTAATTCATGCACTTATTTGCTCAAATACAGGAAGGTTTTGTTTGTACGGTGCGTTCTATGAGTTCAGGTGCTCTTTTATTCTTACGTTACTATTTAAGATTTTGGGGTTATTATTTTTTGGGGTGCTGGATTTGCTTTAAAATCAAACATCTATACAGGCTAAATTTCAAATGAAATTTAGAGCAGTGGCTCCAAAGAGCTCCCCTCAGCATGGATTTAAACATTTTGAAACAATCAGTGTGGATTTCAGAGATTATCATCTGTAAAACCATCCTGCTACAGGAACAACTTTGTTGTGTTGGTGGGGCCTCCGTCCAAACAGTGCTAGCTCTGTTTCAATGTGGCAGTGCAGGATATGACTGCCCCTGTAAGTTTTTTTTTTTTTTTTTTTTTTTTTACATTTTCACATCAGCACTCAGGAAAGAAGTGCCTACTTGTCATACAGACTGACACCAATGATACATTAACGCCAAGCATCTTTAAGAAGTCCCTGGTTGGAGCTTGCAAAACAGAAACAAGTTATTTTCTTTTTCACACGCAATTGAAGTTTTGCAGTTGAAACTAAAGAGTTATAATGCAGTCATGGCCTTAAATGTTCCTTTCTTCTATGTTTGAATTGAAGGATGTGATCGGACTGAGCTTTGTTCCTCTCCCCTGAAGAATCAGGTTCTTCCGCAGCAAACAATATTTATAAGCGTGCCTTTAAGGAGCTGAACCTTTCAGTTCAGTTCAGAGCAGCCCTCTTCCATGCTTGCCTCTCTGCTCCTTGTTTACCTCCATCCAACATGGATGCCTCGTGTCCACTGTGGGAAGTCTTATTATTCCCCCAGATGCCTGAGGACAGAAATAGCAGACGACGTTTGCGCCGCTAAATCACTTACACCATGTCAGGTACGTTCCTTTGTTCGCAATGTTTGCATGGTACCGGAGCGTGAAGCCGATATGATGTCGAAGAGCTTTGGGCACAGTGACCGTTGAAAATCCCCTAAATAGGAACCACATTCACGGTCCTTCTCAGCAGGTGAAAGAATTGTAGTGCCGGCTATAATCTGTCAGCAGAGCACGTCACACTGGACTTGTCCAAATTACATCCAGTTTTACTCCTTGGTCCAAATCTAAATCATATGCAGGACATAATCTGGACTGGATAGTCCATATATCAAAAGTGAGAGGATTGGCTTGGATATGTGGACATGGGGGCCCCTTCATTTGCTGAGGGCTTGGGTGGAGGGTTTCTGCTGTGTTCCGGTGTTCTGGGAAAAGGACAGTGCACACAGCTGTGCTCAGGGGCTAAATGCAAAACAAACATGCCTCACACATGCTTCCCCCTCAGCTGTCATGTCTCTGCTTTCAAAGATCCCCCCCCCCCCCTCCCACCCCCTCTCCCCTCACGCCGATGCTCTTCACTTGGCCCTCTGCGCAACAAGTCCAGCGCTCCAAATCTGCAGCCCCATCGCAGAGTTTCCCTGGCTCAGGGTCGAGGCGCAGCCAACCCCAGGAAGGATTTTTAATTAACACTGAGCCCGGGGAGCCGGCGGGATCGTGTGTCAGGACAGACACACCCGACTGTCTTTGGGCCGCACGGCGTCCACGGACAGAGACTATGCAGACGTCAAGTTAACATCCTCATGTTTACAATCATCCTGTTCATGTTGGATCAACACGTCTACATGTCTATATCCTCCAAAGGGAACATAGAACATGAGTTGATGGGCGATGCCGTGCCCTCACTTGGTCTCCTTTTCGAATACTACTGAAGTCATGCAATCAGTACAGGAGTATTTGTATTATGTGTTTTAATGTGTGCATGTAAATGTTACCGGAGTCTTGGAGACGATCCCGTCTTTTTTGCTTATCGAGTATTTGTGTTCGTTGCCCTTCTATACTATTACGTAATGGTTGTAGCTTTAAGCTATTGTTGAAAGCAAGACGTGTGTGACGATTTTGTGTGATTAAAGTACAATAAGTTATTGTACCTTGTTTTTATTATCTGTTCTGCAAACGACGAAACACGAAATACACTACACGCTAACTTGTCCAATATGAAACAGCAAAACACACAACGCTGTAAAACAAGTTAAGAATAATTCATCCTCAAGATTTCTCTTCACTTTTTTTCCCCCCAGTGTTGAGGAAGTTCCCAGGTCTTGACAGTTATTAGAAACTGCTGGTCCATAAACTATGAATTTGCATTGTATACCTAAACCCCAGATATTGTCTCCTCCCATTTCGGTACCTTTGAAGGGACCCGAGTCATGAAATGACATTGCACAGCCGGCAAGAGTGTGACACCAAATGAAGATGACAAAAATATGAACTGCAGTCTTTTGAACTGCTGACATTGAACACTGTGGATTAGGCAGCCTATATTAACAACAGGTGACAAAATGGGGGAGGCGAGGGCGGGGGACAATGTCATGGAGGCTGATTTGGACTTTCACAGATTCCAAGTAAAGGCGGATATCAAAATATAAATAAAACTTATGTCACCTTTCAACAATCAAAATTGTTTACGCGACGAAGGAAAAGGGCAAGATGACAACTAAAGCAGACTTGTTCATGGAGTTTTCAATTTATTTTATATTACAAAGTTAGGAATACACACTATCTGTCATAAAATGTCAATCAACTACAATGACCTCACGGACATCAAAATAAAACAAAAGGCATTGCAAGGCAACGGTAACACCTAAAATTCTTGAACATCTAATGAATAAATGATAGAAAAGACATCCAGACACAAAAATAACTGGATAAATAACATTGCACCAACAACTGTATACGACGATTCAGAACATGTCAGTATGATGTTCCCTTGCAACTTGGCGGTTTGCAATTTCACTCTATTGCAGGTTTTCATTTGTGACCCCAACTTCTTGTATTGCAGTTTTACTTTGCCATTTTGCTGGGTTTCTTGCTATTTTTTTCCTTCTAAGTTGGACCCAACAAATACCTTTTTTTAAAGGGAAAATTTGTTTTACTGAGACCAAAGCAGACCATGAATATTAGGGGGTACGTTCGCAAATTCACTGACACCGTGCACTATGAGAGTGTGTGTTCGGAGAGGCAAAGCGTTCTCACTTCTCATTAATTTCTGAACGCAGCCTTTGTTAGAAAGCAATCAAGCTCATGCTTGAAACATTTCCAGCTGGACTGCTTGACGCACTGTCCCCCCAGTTGGAGCACATAGAGGCGCATATTTCCAAAGGTGCCCTAGAGCTCGTCGCCACCCCAAAATCCTCAGAACACTGTTCAAATGCTCCGTTCAGTCATCGAGAAGGGCCCTGAAATTGCGAGCAGTGAGCGCTCTGCACCTCACATTCATTTATTAAAGCAGCCAATAATCAGCAGCTTTGTATTTATTCTCCAATTTCCAAGCAACTCGCGTTTAGAAGGGTGGGAACTGTGTGTGTGTGTGTGTTTGTAATGCCTTAATTGAGTCATTCATATGTGCATTTCGCCTATTGCGGGTAATTTTTGAAACATAACCCAGCGCAATAAATTAGGGACCACTGTACATTGTTCTGTAAGATGTGTCAAACGCAAGCAATTTGACATCACATGCATGGACAACAATCTGGTAACTCGACAACTTTGTGACCAACAGAAAATCTAAATATTAGATTTTTGAGAGCAGCTTTGCCAAATCAGGGAACTACTTCTTGTCGTGTTTGTATGAAGCTCACAGAAGCATTAGCTAGACAGTCGGATGGGCAAGAATGAGTTTTTTTCCATCCCAACCCCCAGTACAGTTCACCAAATTGTTTGAACCTGGTAAATATGGAATACAGTAATAAATTAGCACTACTAATCATTCCTGGAGCAAAATTGAGATGCATAAATATACACATGCATTGTTCCCATAATAGCTGGAGATCAGAGAGGATCCCAGATCAGTCATGATTAACATCAGGTGTAAGAAAGCATTTAAATTAAACGTAAAAGTGGTGATGGGAACAAAAAAAACCACAGCACAAGTGAAGACACGATGTCACACGAGTCAAGTGTGTCTCTTCTGAAGCTGCGATGGGATCCAAACACGGACGGCTTGCTGGTCAGAGGCTGCCAATGTTGGGGAAGCTCTTGAGTTTCTCTGGGAAGTCGTCTTTGTAGAGAACTGGGTCGGCCCGGTGCTCCACCACCTTCAGGGGCATGGTGCCGAAAACTGATGCAAACTTGTTGATACACTCCGATCTAGTGAGGAACACACACACACACACACACACAAATGGGTTCAAGTGTACCGGAAAGTATACAATGGGTGAAAAAAAATGGTATGTATGTTTTTTCAAAGATGAACTTGTTGAATGGATTTGGATGAGAATTGTTGTGAAGCTTCGGTACGATGGTATGCCAAATTGAAAATGACATCACAGTTGCTCAGGGCTCATGGCTCAGCTTCAGAAAACAGGTGAGCTGTGATTGGTTGTTACCTGAGCCCTGAGCAACTGTGATGTCATTTTCAGACGAGAGAAGTGACAAAATGGCCGACCCCTGAGATGGCTAAAACATTTGCTGCTTGGTAACTCATATTCCACAAACATTGATCAGAATGCTTTGCTTCAACTAGTGGGCCTGCATAGAACATATTCTTGAAAAAAAAAATGTTTGGGTTGACTTCCACTTAAAGGGATGTTTGGGCCGGAATGGCCATGTTTTCACTAAGAAGTTTATTTTATGTATTTTTTGAACAGGAAAATGGAAAGAGTTATCATTTTCTATTTTGGAGACATTTTGGAGAAATTAGGAAATAAGTGACCCCATGAATAACGCCTCTTGTTAATGAGGAGAATGGCCACGCCCCCTACCGTTTTATACGGTGATCAATTGGCACCAAAATTGATGTGGATATCCCTACTAATGACCACTTCAACATATCAAAAGGATTAACTTCTGCGTGGCTGATTTATATGAGAATTATATGGAATTTGGAAGTGAGCAGAGCTACACAGATTTATGCTGGGACGAGCGCACACTGCTTCTTTGTTTGAAAAAAACCCCCAAAACAACAAAAACTGTGAATGGGTGCATTTTTCTGCAAGTAATGGAGAATGAGTTACAAAACCGCACGCAAATAAGTGAACTAGCTACAGTAATGCAGATCTGCAAATTTGCAGGGGTTCATTGTACTCTGAGTTTTATCTATATAAAAACATGCATCAAGGTCTAAAATGTTGGCGTGTCCTGACCAAAATGAATAATCACAGGTCGACAATTAAATAAACATACAATTCAGAGTTGGCTAATTGCATTACCTCTCCACCATGTGTGTCTGATCCAGGGACAGCCCATCGATGGCGGTACACTCAGGACACTTGAACTTCTTCCTGGGGGTCACCTACACAAAACAAAAAAAAAAACACACACCTCCAAATGTGAGTTGAGTTTCAAGGGAGAACGTTGCCTATGCAGAGTGATGATGTACGAGTCGACTCGGCCCCGTCCAACACTCGGCCAGTGGATGTGTGGATGTGTGTGTGTTTGAAGGAGAGAAGACAGCCAAGCGAAAGACTTTCTGAAAGGACCTGTGTGAGATATGGTGCGACAAGGTGAATGCGTAGGGGTGTGTGCAGATTGTGATTTGGTGGCAGAGTGAGTGTTCCGTAAGCTTCGCTGGGGAGTCTCTCGCCCCCGCACCGCCCCTGATAAGGGAGGTTAAGGCAGGACTTGAGCTTGGGCACCTGGATGAGGGCGGCCATGCAGTGAAGTGTCAGGGTGACAACTGATCGAACACAGAAATGTTGGTCCGCTCTGTCTGTCTTCACCCCCCCCCCCCCCCCCCCCCAAAGCAGCCGATGAAATGAATGTACCTTTATGGGGGCTTTGCCAGTAATGTTGGCCACTAGAAAGTTCATGGCAATATCTTCACAGTTCATGTGAGCGTCGACCCAATTCTTGATGTCTCCTGGCATCTTGTACGTGTACAAGTAGTTGAAGTACTGCAACAATAAGAGTCACATGATAACGCTGATTAAGAAGAAGAAAGCAGTCACTGGATGACCCAAGAGTACGTCGTAGAATTGGCTTCCAAACTCAGCGAGTGCGTAAGCTGACAGGAGGCGTGATAACCTTGCCCAGCCTGCAACGCTCTGCTCGTCCATCAACGTAATCTTGCTGTCCAACCTTAATAGTCCACACACAGCGGTCTACAGGAAACTGCCTCCCCACTTAAACCAAATGTCATTTGATCCCTATTTATAATAAAAAAACATCCTTCCCAAAACAAGTTCTGACATCTGCATCATCATCATCCTCTTTATTATCATTTTTATCATGTGACGCTAAAACGAATGCTTGACCTGGTCGGTAGGAAGCCTTTGTCAAAGTGGAAACGACTCAGTCACCTTATGGTAAAAAGCAGCGCCCGTTAGAACCATGGAGACCTCGTTGGTCCACTCCGATTCGTACTTCCACTTTCCCATTTCATGGTCCCACAGGTGCAGTCGGCCTGGGTAACCCACAAGCCTGTCAGGGAACTCCCTCCATACCTGTAGAAGGTGTCAGGATAGAAGCTCAAATCAACCATAGATAGAGGGACTATTCAGTCAAGTATGACAGATCTCAAAATCAAATCAACAAATAATAATAATAATAATAATAACACTGTTGCCACTATGACTGACGCTTTCTTTGAATACTTCAGTATGGTTAGCATTTCCACAGTCAAAAGCAATGAGTGGTAACCCAATTTTATGACATTATATAAAGTATGGGGCAATAAAACAAGCGTGGAGACACACAGTAGCCTGTTGATTGGACCAATAGAACTAAAACACAAGAGTACTTCAAGTTCTATGACACAAGCAGACTTTGTCGCATTCGTATTAGAAAGTCTCAAGCTTACCGTAATTTTGAGTATAAACCGCATTTAATAACATAATGGACTAAGCAGGCAAAGTTTCCCCGTTTGGGGAATGGTGGTGTGCTTACTTATGGTCATTAGGCTAACGCTAGCATAACGATAGCATCCAAGTCTTATTGTGTCTGATGGTGTCTGCTGTCTGATGCAATTAAATGTGATGTTACTGTAAAATGCCACATTACCTTTTGTAATTGCTCCAGTTATCTAATATCACAAAGCCATTCAGTATATTTCTTCTTTGGCGCCGCAATAACATGCTTTTTGCTGCCCACAAAGGATTATGAAACAAACGTCTTATCTGATGTTGTGTTTTGTATAAGTGTGTCGCATCAACATTTCCCCCTACATACATAGTCATTTTTACGTTTGGTTACCTTTGGACCACATTGGCGCATAGCCGGGTCTTTTTTTCACTCTATGTTTGTGTATATTCTCTTAGCGCTGTAGCAGCCAGCTAACGATGTGTCATGGCGGACAGGTTGTCTACGTGGCGGTTGCTCATCCTCTCAACCGTGAGGTATTCTTACACAAAAAAAAGTGAATCCAAACATGACAAATCCCAATCTATGAAAGTACTTTGCAGAACATAGTTTTTGAGTATGGACGCCAGCAACTTGAAGGAGAAATATACATGAGTAGAGAGGGGACAGAAAACAGCTTTTTGAAGGGCGATTTTGGGGGCCCTTATTATATTTGAGAGCACATTATACTCGAGAAATTACAATAACCACATACACCACTTCAAACTGTTTTGTTGTTTTTAGTATTAATAGTGAGATGTACTTCATTGTTTGTCCCTGAAGATTGAGTGTGTGTTTTTTCATAGTAAGTCATTAACTTATTTTTACAAGTGTAAGACAAATGGTGGTTAAAAACACTGTCTGTAGAATTAGTAATGAGTTTCTGATGACAATAGAGTCAACTAAAATTCCAATGAAGAGTACTTAAAAATGACCACCAGTGGTCAAACTGCTGTACAAGTGAGTAAAAGCAGACATACAAAAACTATAAATAAAGTTGCGTTACAAAGGGTTGCGTTGAAGATGGGACATTATGTAAAACATAGATACAAACAGAATCAATGATTTCCTTTTCAACCTATATTTGATTGAATAGCCCACAAAGCAAGTTATTTAATATTCAAGCTGATAAACTTGATTGTTTAGGTTTTAATTTCGCAAATATTCACTCATTTTCAATTTGATGCCTTTCAACACATTCCAAAAATCTGGGACGGGGGCATTGTCACCACCGTGTTACATCACATTTCCTCTTAACAACAGTCAAATAAGCATTTGGGAACTGAGGACACTAACTGTTGAAGCTTTGCAGGTGGAATTTTTTCACCCACATTCTTGTTTCATGTACAGTTCCACTGGGAAAACTGGCGAGAGAGGTTGAATAAAAGCGGAGCAACCTTTCAGAAAGGTGGCTTTATAAATCAAAATATTAAGCTCGAAAGCCATAGTCCGTGAGTGTCAACTCTTCTGCCGTGCTGCTTCTAATTCTGTGTAATTCTCCTTAAACTGGCTACAATTTTATGAAATTGCTTCTAAATGCACTCAGGTGAGGGCAGGGGACATTTTGTAGGCTCTGCGCCTATCATCATTCCTCACTCATCAAACACGAGCAGCAGGCAGTCAAAGTCTTGTTATGTGACTCTAATCTTCTCCGATAACTTTTACGCCTGTGATCACGAGGAAATATTTCCTGGCCGTTACAGAGCGCATCAGTAGAAACATGGGAAACTATTGGCGCAGGTTGTTTCAAACTTGCTCACCTCATAGCCGAACTGCAGTTCATCAGATGTCAACATGATGATGTCATCATCGATGGCCAACACAGCTTCAGTCTCAATCTCGTCGTAGGGGAAAAAGCGGTTACTCAGCTTGTTCTCTTTGGTGCGCACAACTTTAAGAGGCACGCCAACCTTAGGCCAAAGAGATTCTGACAAGAGGAAAGGAAAGGAAAGCAATCATTTAATAACAATAATTATCTAATAAATTGGCTTTTACTAAAGACAATAATGTCTCTGTTAATGCTTTGATGACCCAAACTTTAGTGGTCTATGATAATGGTGGACCAGCCTCGAATCTTGACGTGTTTTAGCACAAACATCACTGCTCAGAGTGGCATACATACAACACTGGAACAAGCTTTGATCTTAAAACACAGATCTGGCATTTTACTACAGTGTCTTTTATATCGAGAACCGTCACTAGGTCTCCTCAGAAGCTAGTATTTCACCATTACTGTGTATGCTTTTCACCAATGAGACAAAATCAAAATATTAGATGCATGAGATGACATCACCAGCGTCTGCTGTGAATTATAACGTACTTGTCGGACAGCAGAGCCTGATATATATATATATATATATATATATATATATATATATATATATATTTTTTTTTTTCTTTTCTTTTCCTTTTCTGTTGTTGTAAAAAATTTTTAAAAGTCCACACCGCGCTCCGCTTCTTGTTTGGCTCTGCCATTGCTTTAGGTTCTGGGCGCTCTCTCACTCTCCCTTCGCCCTCTCTGCCAGACACTAAAAGTGTGCCTGAGTCACTCACTCAGGCAGAGACTTAGAGAAGGAGGCACTGGGCGAGAGAGAGAGGGGGGAGAGGAGGCGCTTTGAGCAAAGTATCGATCTCAGGACAATAGTATCGATCCGATCCAAGTACTTACTTAGTATCAATAGTATCACCTGTGTTTTAATTTATTTGCTATTTTCACCGCTTTAATTTGGCTAAAAATGCGTAAAAGTTACAGACGATGTAGGGACGGACAATTAGAATTGATTTTTGAAATATAAGGAATTTGACCATACAGATATTTGGACATATGAGTTTTTTTGCCGGACAGCAACAATATTATTATTTTATATTATTATTATTTTTTATCATTTATTTTCCTGTTGCTCTTTTAAGTTACCAGTATATTTAAATCCAAATGATCGTAGCTGAATACCATAACACAAACAAAATTTTAGCTGCCACTTAAGAGCTTGCACGCCATTTTTCAACAAGTTTATACTTTATTAAAATGGGTTCATGACTTGCTTCCACTAGTACAGTATATAAGTGTGTCTAACAGCATTGCACCACTTCAAGTTGTATTTACAATTGCTTCACCTGTGAACTACATACATGATGTAATTCACCACTGCCAGGCAATGGAAATATGACATCACTGTGTAAGGCCAGTGCAAGTGCAAAATTCTTCCAGTTGAATTTGTTCAAGAGGCAAATGCTCACAGTGTTTTTATGAGGGGAATATTTTAAAGATCCTGGAAAGGGTCCATGTCAAGGCCGACAACACACACTGATCAGACACACAGTGTGTCCCCCTCATTAATTGCGTTAATGGGCCTTGGCAGACTGTGAAGAGTTCTACCGCCGCCAAACAATGTCAGACAACATGTCAAACATTGTTGGCAAGAAATCAGCTGTGATAAGAAACCAATTTTCTCTTTTCGTCTGTCCAAGTGTTGTCATACCTTCCTTTATTTCTAAACTAGCAAGAGTCAGCAGGACAATTGTGGGCTATTAGTTGATTTCAGCCTTGTTTGATCCATTCAGTTGGCATGGTTACTGGTAAACTTAAAAATCGAATCAAATTTCAGTGACTGACTTTAACTCCGAATCAAATCAATGCCTTTGAACCACAGTTTTAGGATAGAAACTATGTTCTTCCCAGCTGCTGTGTTGGTTATACGTTAGCGATTAGCATGTTTTAAGCTACAAAAGACAACAACCTGTAAAGCATGGTGTGAATTGGGGGAAAAAAAGTAAATACACAAATATACATGTACAAACAAGTATACTATTAGTATATATACATATATTAATAAACCCTCTCAGGCCCTTCCTCTATTTCTGAATACAGTACATGTTTGACTTTAATAATAATAATAATAATAATAATAATAATAATAATATTAAAAACGGAATAGGAAGCTAATCTTGTACAAAATACCCTAGGTATTTGAAAATAAGATCAATGTAAAGTAATCATGACACTCCAGCCATTCAAGTTCCCATGTACTTGACTGAGACTTGAGAGTCTGACCTGTCAATGGCCCCTCGTTAATTCTAATGGGTCACGCCACTCCAGCCAGGCGCTGCTGACGCCTCTGATGAAAAGGAAACACGCAGCCGCGAGAGAGCACTTCAAAGTCTTCCCACTACTTCATTATATTAGTCAACTCAGGTTTGATTTCTGGTCAAGATCAGACATGGTGCCAATCGCAGAGTATGACAGGTTAACAGTGGTTTACCATTAGTATTGCTATGTTAAAAAAAAAAACATCATTAGAGGTGCAAGAAATGATAAGCTTCCTGTTGCAAAAGACACAACGACAACAAACCGTCTGCTGCTGGCTCAGATGTTCTTAAAGAGAAAGTCAACTCAGAAATGTTTTTTAAAATATGTTCTTTGCAACCCCACTAGTGTAAACACGGCATTATGATTTTCAGTCGATAGAATGTGGCAAACCCCCCCACCCAAGATGGCTAAAAAACGGGGGATTTTGATGCTTAACTCATATTCCACGAATACAATATGAATCGGAATTCCATGTTTAGACTAGTGGAGGCGCATAGATCATATTATTGTAAAGAAAATTTGGGGGTTGACTTCTTCTTTAACTCATTCACTGCCAGACGTTTTCAGACCCTCTTATAATACTAACGTTTGAAAAAAATATATAAATAAATTCCTAGGATTGAATGGCTGGACTGTGAAAAGACGAGTCAATTCGTCAATGGCAGTGAATGAGTTAAACATTACATTAGGTTGTTTCTTCATGAAACTCAATGTAGTGATGGAAGTTCTTGCAACTCAAACTGTTATAGAGAAGTGGCAAGCCGTTCTCTTGTTCACACACATCTTCCGTGTTTTACCGTAGTGCACCTAACATGACCAAGGGGCAGCTCGTCATGTGGATGCGCGAATGAATATACTCACCCTCTGGAGGACTCTTGTTCTGATTATTCCAAACCACCAGCAGCTTAGCCAAGCTAGGAACTTTTGAAATTTCTGTGATGACCCGGAAAAGACTCTCGACTCGATCGTAGGTCAGCACCACTGCTGTGAACCCAGGTGCTCTTGGTGGGATAAGTGGCAAGAAGAGGGGACTGTTCACACTGGACCACTTCTAGACAAGGCAGAAGGCAAAGACACACATAAGCCGCACAGTCTTACACTTTTATAAACATATTTGTCAGCAAAAGGTTCTATAGTGTCACACATGGATGTTTTGCGATGATTTGCAGCAAAGGGAAGTCAACCCAAACATTTTTTTCAAGAATGTTATATGCAGGCGCGCTAGTCAAAACACGGCATTCTGATTAATATTGCGTTTGTGGAATATGAGCTAAGCAGCAAAATCCACCCCTTTTTAGTCATCTCAGGGGGAGGCCATTTTGTCACTTCTATCGACCGAAAATGACATCACAGATGCTCAGAGCTTGGATAACGACCAATCATGGTTCAGCGTCAGAAAACAGGTGAGCTGTGATTGGTCGTTACCTGAACCCTGAGCATCTGTGATGTCATTTTCAGTCAACAGAAGTGACAAAACTCCCGCCCCCAGAGATGGCTAATAACGGGTGGATTAACTCCTATTCCACACACACAATATTAATCAGAATGCCTTGTTTCAACTAGTGGGCCTGAATAGGATATATTTTTGAAAAAAATATATTTGGGTTGACTTCACTTTAAGACTCCACAAAACGGTGACATCAACTGCAATGGTTTTCAAACAATGGATTTTATTTGCATGCAACCATCATTCAATACTCACGAGGGCCAACAGGCTGGGCAAAAAACGTTGGGCCCAGTCCATCACATAAAACTTACAGATGCATGAGACCATGACAAGAAGACTCGATGTGAAATTGTTTCATCTGAAATATCTACCGGCCTTGTGGCACTCGAGTGATGGGGTCGAGAACCAAGAGACAATGCGGTTCAAGAAAAGAAAGGCGGTTGACATTTGGAAAACAAGTGATGCGATTTTGCCAGGTAGTTAACAACAACTGTCTGACTACCTTCAAAGTTGTACTCTTCTTTCATTGCTCCCCATTAAAATGGCCTATAAAATGTGGGACTTTCACTGACCCCAACAGGTGAGCTTTCTGATGTACCAAACACAGATCATTATTCAATTTTATCATAAGATGGAAAGTAACATGGTCCAGCAATACAAACGATCTTGAATAATATTCCAACACAGGCAGGCCAGACGAGAACATGTAAACAAGCGTCACGGCTGTTGGGATCACATCAAAATGAAAAAGTCTCCCACTCCGGTTGCAGTGAAAAGCTGTGGAAAAAGGGCAATAAATCTGTGGCACTCTTAAAGTACATATAAAGCGCGATTCTACGATAATATGGCACCTTCCACAACATCAAGCCAAGTCAAAGACAGCCACAGCCTTTTTATACAACATCCGTTACCAATGCACCAGTAACAACTGCCTTTACTGGCAAGTGGAAACTTCCATGTGGTTGTTCTCACATTGTCAGACACGTAAATGGGCAAATAATTAAAGTAACACATAGAAGGACACACACATTCAATACAGGAACCAGTTAAGTCATTTGTCAAACTAAATAAATTAGACATCTGTAAGATTAACAATTTCTGACAGACCCAACAGCTGAATAGTCTTTCCAGTTTAATATAAGTTTTGGATTCTTGGAAATTGATCTTCCCATTATGCAAAATACACGGACACTTATTTATTATCTGTAAATTTACGTCTGCAACACATTCTAAGAGGGAGACTGGCAGGCCAATCAATGATAAGAAACAACAAGCAGAGTTTGACATTTACATGGAATTTTATGAGGATACTAGCTCTATTTTTGAACACTATTGGCTAACTACCTTACACAAACATAAAGTAGGCCCTTATGCTCAAAAGCAACAAGATTCGGACAAAAAGTTTAAACACATGGTGCAGTGTCAATATTAGGACGGCAATTTTTTTGTAATTGTTTGGGTTGACTCCGGTACTCATCTACAAATTAGTATAAGACAGAATCATTTTTAAAACTTCAATGTGAAGTGCAAACAGAAAACCAACATGTGTACTCCTTACTTTTAAGATGGTTATCAATGTGGAAAATGTCTCAATTTACTCCACAGCTTAATTGATAGCCAAAACACAGTTGTATAGACCAAAACATCTTAAAGACTGAGAGGCCTCAACCTTAAGAGTAAACCCTTTACTCACGAGTCCCAAACAAAAAGCAGCCTGTCCTCCATTCTGAAACCCCAGTCGAACAGCACCAGCAACTCTGGAAAATGTGCTTTCAATTACCAGCCTAAAAGACTACATGAGGTGAGGGGGTCGGAGGAGTTGGCAGGGGGGGGGGGGATTCTCTGGCTGATTTATTTTCTGTTCTGTTCAAGTTCTTCTCACCGTTCATTCACTGAATTGATCCCTAAAACACTTCAGCTCCCATCTTAGACATGAACAATCAAATATCTTTAGCTCGACACAATGACACAATGAAGCTCTGAGCCGGGACAAATCTGAATGAAGGGGGGGAAACAAAGAGCAAATGTGGAAAGACACAGCACTTCTCTACTGAACAACTAATAATTTTGTACAACAGTACGTGAAAAGCACAGTCCCGCTCCTGTACACCTGCCAGACTTGGTTCAAAGCACCCCTAGACAAACGCACACACATCTGACAATCGTGACTCCCCGCTGACTTAAGACAAGAAAGACCAGGCTGAGTAACAGCCCCAAAGATACGAGCTGCATTGCCGAGCTGCATTGCCGAGCTGCATTGCCGAGCTGCGCGTAGCCACAAACTTTCACAACCACATGAATGCTAAACAGTAACACCCATCCTAGCGTTCACAAACAGACTGCAGGGACTTTTTCTCCCACCGCAACGGAGGCATCCTCCTCATGTAGAATTACTGCTGAGCCTGTTAGGTGTACAATGCTAACACACGACTCGTGCGGTGATACAAAAAACACAATGGCATACACTGTGAATTAGGTGTTATGTCGCCCAATGTTCCTGAGCTGGTTCACAGGAACAATCATGTTGTCAGTGATCTGTATGCGTAAGCAGGTCATATATTACCAATGTTGTATTGACTATCTCTAACTATGTTTTGCTTTCTTTGTTTATTTGCTGATGGTTTTAATTTTGCTGGGGGGGAGTTTCCCACAAATTATTGTATTATACTGTATGTACTCTAATTTTTGTGCATTTTTTAAATAAATTGCAAAAATAACAAAACAAAACAAAAACGGTGGTCATACAATTAAATACTGCATTCTAATTCTGAGAGTCAATGGAAAACGTCAGGCATATTTCTGTAAATATACAAATTTCTTTTCAGTGAAAAAATGCACAGCTATTTTTCTAACAACCTAATATTTGTTTTCCTTCTGGTTCTATAAAGGAATAATAGCTTTCAAAAATGTTTTCATGTTTTGAGGTAGAATAAAATGCTTGGAAATCACTTCCACTGGGTGTATGGAAACAGAAGCTGTACGGATTTTGAGCGTTACACACTTTGATCAAACTAGTTTGTCTCACCAAGTGAACTCAATAATTCACATGCTGCTGCCCTAAATTGTTAAAATACATATTTTCATGTTTCTGGAAAAGCTTTTAGCCATCCGTGGAAAGGTTCTTTACAAGAAATTCTGTTTAAATGCTCAAATATCATAATTATTTTACATACTTCTTTAATTTTACTCTTTTGACAAACCGGACTAAATAATAAAGCACATTATTACTAAGATGTCAAAACATTTACTCAAATTCAAGAAAGTAAAAACTGTGTTTTTGTGGATGAATGTTATGCTTGAAAATTTCCGACTTCTGATAGGGCCCATTGAGCTGGCTCTAATTGGGGTTGAAACGGGTGGATTCAGTTTGAAATTCTTTATTCGTCCAATGCCTTAAAGTGGAAGTCAACGCAAACGTTTTTTTTTTTCACGAATATGTTCCCAGCAGGCCTACTAGTTGAAACAGGGCATTCTGATAAATATTGCGTTTGTGGAATAAGTGTTAATCCACAAATTTTTAGCCATCTCTGGGGGCGGCCATTTTGTCTTCTGTTGACAGAAAATGACATCACAACTGCTCACAACGACCAATCACGGCTCAGGTTCATAAATGAGGTCAGCCGTGAATGGTCTTTGTGAGCAGTTGTGATGCCATTTTCAGTCGACAGAAGACAAAATGGCCGCCCCCTGAGATGGCTAAAAACGAGTACATTTTGCTGCTTAACTTATATTCCACAAACGCAAAATTAATCAGAATGCCGTGTATCAACTAGTGGGCCTGCTGGGAACATATTCTTGAAAAAAACACATTTGGGTTGACTTCCGCTTTAAGAGCTTACTGAAACTGAAAGTGTTCACATTTAAGCTTCTCTCATTTTTGCGGTCTAACATTTTGCCAAGCACTGTTTTTATTTGAAGAATAAGAATTTCTTCTTATTTGAAGAAGAAAAAAAAAGTTAAAATAAAAAACTGAATGGCATTAAATGTCCCTCAGATGCTTGAAGGGTTAAATACTTCTTCAAGTCATGTTCAAAGTAAACTTGGGACCATCATAATAAACAAATGGAAGATAAACATGGCACAAAAGTGACATGGCCGAGAAGTTTAGTTCTCTTAACTGATGAAAACACGAGACGAAAACTGGTCAGAATGGCTGCCAAGAGGCCGACAGCAACATTAAAGTCATTGCAGAATATTTTTGGCGAGCACTAGTTGTTTACCACATGTGACAATGATCTCTATTCTTCATTCTACCCGCCAAAAAAATCTAGGATCTGCAATTTTTTCCCCCCCAAAACATATACACAGTTTCAAAAGTGTGTTACGGTTAGATGAGACAGTTTGAACTTATCATATGCATTCGCTGCACATTACAAAAAAAGTAGATAATAAGCAAAGTGGCGCATGCATGGTGACAGGGGTTTGGGGCAACTTTTCTAAAACTGGGGCTTGAGTCACAATGGATTAATTTAGTCTCCAAACATCAGAGTCGTCGGGCACTCAAACATTAAGTATCTGGAAGAAAGCTGAAAACACATTTCAGCTTTCGGCATGACAATGACCGAAAGCATACAACCAAACCAAACAAAGAATGGCTTCACTAATCAAAGATTTTTGGAACAGTAAACAGAAAATCCGCGAGGTGACCTGTTGAGGGTTGCGCACAGGAAATGCGCCGCCGTCTCACAGGTGTGGGGCAAATATTGGTAAGTTAAGATGTGCTTTAGACCTTTGTTTTTGATTGAATTGTATGTACTGTCACAATCAGCATCTTAAAAAAACAACAACAAAAAAACCCCAAAAAAACCTAATCAATAAAGTAGTGGTAACCTTTGTTATATCACAGAAAAATTGTCTTTAAAAAAACTCCACATTTTTTGAATCAATAATTTAAAACTTAGGTCACTATAATCAAGGTGCATGTAAATATCAAGACTGAACAGCTACATACCACGACAGTCGGATTGTTCCACTGCTCGTATGTATGTGCGGCATATGGGTAGATGCGGTCATTGATGATCTGGAGCGTAGTCAGGCCAATGGTCTTCATGGAGCTGAAATATGCTTCCCAGAACCAGCGTGCCTACAAAAATAAATAAACAAGTAAAATAAAAAAAAAAATAAAAACAATTAAAGATAGCTAGAAAAACCCACGCAGGCACGGGGAGAACATGCAAACTCCACACACGAAGGCTATGAGACCAATGTGCTAACCGGTCGGCCACCGTGCCGGCATTTTCTAGTCCATTTGACTGAATTAAATTAATTCCTTTTTTTTTTAAATATATAAAGAGGTAATGACAATTCATTAAGTGGTATTTTGTGCAAGGAAAAAAACAATCTAGCGTTCAATGATTTAGAATTTTTTTTCCCATCAATACTGTATTGCAATTTTTTTAAGGTCCTGTATTTTTGGACAAACACAAGGCAATAAGATAATTTGTATTAGAATAAACAAAATCAGATTTAGTATACAAAAATGTTTTTTTTAGAATAGTATTGTGCCAAAATAAAGGCAAATGAACCATGAATTGAGATGAGTTTATCTACTTCAATTCATCGTTGTTAACGCTTTGACTTGCAATGTTTAAAGCATTCACAACACCAACTGTGTCTTAGAAACATAAATCAGTAAGTCATAAATTAGATTGCAATAATAACGCAAACAAATATGTGGCTTTATCACTTCATCGTTTGATGTAACAATGTGTAAACGTGGACTGCACTTGTATCTAGATAAATTCAGTGCTTGAACAGAAATTATCTACTTTATATAAATATATATTTATTAAGAAAAATAAAGCCAACCGACTGACCGAAATGTAACAGTGTTCTTTTTTTTCCTTTTTTTTTACTCCCAAAATGCAGCCTTTGCGATTTGAAAATAGCTTTCTACTACATTGCGATGTCATCAGCCATATCTTAATGTTATCATATTAGCTAAATGCACCAATTCCACAGGCCTCTGAAAGTTCACCTTCTATGGTTATAAATCAGAGGTGGGAGGGAGTAAGTGACATAAATAAGTGCAACTCCCAAGTAAGTCTCACATCGTAACCTTCAAGTCTCAAGCAAGTCCCAAGTCACTGTAATGGGGGGGGACACTCGCTCGCGACCAGAAATGTTCTCTATAGTATATATAGACTCATTTATCGATGTACTGTTAGATGATGTTATGTTAAATGTTCAACCCTTTGTATCAATGTCTATGCTTCAATCACGATCGCTGTTTTAAATGGTGTTGTTTCAAGACTAGTCTCCATGGTGTCTAATCGATCACTTTATTGATCATTTTTTTTCGAATCAATCAATCAATTAAATGCAGAACCGACAAAGTATTTGACCGTCTATTGGCGTGCTAAACCAGCTAGTTTAGGCTCACAGAGCTCTTACATACGTCAGACAGATGAATGGAAACTTTGTAGGTGTCGTCTTTCTCATCTACGGTTTCATCAAAACGATCATACTTAAATGCAAAAACGTCTCCACACCTTAATCCACCCATTTTTAGCCATCTCTTGGCACGGCCATTTTATCACATCTGTCAACTGAAAATGACATCACAACTGCTCAGGCCGTGATTGGTCCTTACCTGAGCCAAAATCCCAAATCCACCCCTTCCGCATACACAATATTAATCAGAATGCCGTGTTTCAACTAGTGGGCCTGCTGTGAACATATTCTTGAAAAAAAAAAAATGTTTGGGTTGATTTCCACTTGAAATGTTCACAGTCACAATTTTTTTTACTGGTCATTAATCACTGTTTGTATCGCTAGCTAAATTGTAAGGTTATCTTTACGCACACGTTAAATGCAGTTTTTATTTTTAAAGAGCGGTGAGGAAAATCCAAACAGACAATCTCCTGGGGGAATCCCAACACTTCATAAATCAGCCGGTGATGAAAGTTTTCTTTTCTGACTGGGAGGAGGATGTAAGAAAACTGTGCTGGCCTGAGGGAATGACCCACAGCTCTCCCGCTCCCCCATTGCAGCACAAATTTTTATGAGCTGGAATGAAGAGGAACCTTTTTGTCCCCCCCATTTGAAATGCAACATTTAACAAACCTTGTACAACTTTAAACCTTGATCCTTGTTAAACTTTGTAAACAACGAAACAACCAAGAAATCATCAATAAAAAGAAAATGATGAAGAAGCCCATTTGTTGATCAAAAAAACATCTCACTGTAAATATATGCAAATTGTTAATGAAGAGCTAATAGCAGACCAAAGCACTAAGCTCGAGAGCCCCCTCTCTTTTGCCATTTAAACCATTAGAGAAGAGGTCAAAGTCATGAGCAGAAACAGTTGGGAGTACAGAAGTCTTTAAGTCGACTTGTCGAGTATGTGACAGATGACCGCACCTATAGAGCCGATCTGCTAGCCACTGAGTGAGCCGTGGCGAGAACCAGGCAATCATTAGTGATTTGGACTTAATCAAAAACAGCAGCCAAGCCGCATGGCAGCTGCTCACTGCGAGTAATGTTGTGCTACACATTAATTAACACTTGACTTTTACCTGTGGTCTCACACTCAAATGCACTTTTTGCCTTTTACATTCCAACTCCATCGTCAAATGTTGACGTTAAATTTCTTGATTTTAAAAGAAACAAATACATTAGGGCTGCACTTAAAATCCTTCAAATTTTCTCCAAAAAGCGACAGTGCGCTTTGTAATGCGGTGCGCCCGATGTATGGATAAAAGCGTCGATGATCTATTTTCGCGGCGAGGCTTCCATGCCACGGTGAGTCGTCAAACTATACAGGGCTGTGCTGTATGCAGTGCTCAGTTATGCATTTGTTGCATTTCTTTTTCTTACAATGCACATTTTCAGCTTACAAAACATGCACTTTATGGTCTGGACCGGTCTTGTGTATGATTTTTTTTTTTTTCGTTTTTAATAGACCCGTTCATTCATATCGCACCGGATAATACGGTGCACCCAATGGTCCGTAAAATATGGTAATGGCATAAAAAAACATTTTCCTCCATCCATCAAAATAAGACATTATTTCAAATTGACAGTGCAGAAAATGCCCAACCATTAATTATGATTCAGTTACTGCTTTGGCCCGTAACATGTCGAAATTAGGAATCATGACATATTAAGAAATGTTAGATGCTTGTACTTTAATATTTGTCCTAACGTTTGTTATATACTCAACATTTGTGGTTCATCTGTAAAACTGAGAAACTCATAAGGGGTATCGAGGAATTTATGCATGAATAGTATTGAAGTTCAAATGTTCATATCGTGACAACGCGAGAATTCATCATGGACATTGCGGGCGCTTGACAACCAACCCTTTACCATCGTCGAGGACACTGACTTTTGTCGGCTAATAAAGCACTTGCCGCTCTGATTGGGTTGTACTTCGGAGCCGCTAATATTGTGTGCGGGGGCCGGGGTTGTTTGCCAGCAAAACGTGACATGACGTTCTCTTGCGAACACCGATAGATGGAAATAAGGACGACAGTTACAGCTGATTTATGGATGTGTGATGTTAGCTCAGGTCTGACCGCACAGTGGCTGGATGAGAACGTTAAACTATACTGGATGTGTATCTCCCATACACATCCAGTAGAGTGACTTGGAGTCATTATTTCAGTAAAGTAAAACAACGAAACAACACTAGGAGGTGATCAATGCGGTTGTACGATAGGTCTATATAGAACATTCATTTTTAATCTTTTTATTATGACCTGAGGCATGGCTAAAACAAAATATTTTCTTTAAAAACACAGAAAGAAAATAAACATGCAATTCTACAAACACATTTGCGTTTGATTTTTGTTTTAAGAGAGACGCCATATTCAGGACAAATCTTTGAGTAATTCTTTCCTCCAGGTATGCACAAACTACAGTCATCTCAAAATTAGAAAAAAAAAAACATAGAAAAGTTATTGGTTATCAGTTTCAGCATTTTCCTCGAGAAAAAGGAATTTATCGGTATCAGCTTGACAAAAATATATTGTGCATCATCACGTCTACACGTGTGATTAAAAACCCCAAAAGATGACAATTGACATCTGAAGACTCACCACAAGATGATAATCCATCCTAAAGCGAAGATATTTTGGTTAACTAATACAAATGAATTATAAACGATTGAAATGGTTCAATTAGACAAGGCCTAACAATAGAATAGCACTTCCAAAGTCCCATTTGGTTAACAAAACCAGTTCAAAACACTCATTGAATAAGAACACTATTCCAACGTAGCTCGGACAAATGAAGTTTCATTCAATCCACAGACTTGTGAGCCCTCTGCTGGTGAAACTGATCAATTGCAACCCTAACGAGGCTCTAAATGTAATGTAATCTAAGATGAATAATATTGTCAATTTCTTTACATTGCTGACAGAATTTTGACCGTACACTGTTTTGTTTAGATTCTTTAGAGAACACGGAGGTCCTTTGCCACATTTATATTAGATCTAGCATCATCAAACTTAACAGAAGCAGCACAGATGTTTGCAGTTATGCGGATGAAAAGAATTGGTTGTTTTTAAGCCCTTGTCTGGTGGTACACAGCTCACTGGGGTTTATTCTCCGTTCACGTGGGCCTTTGGACAGTGTAATCTTGCCATGTTTCAGATCTTGTAAAGATTGACGCCCATCACTCATAACGCAGCTCATAGTTTAAAAAGGAGTACCGGTATTTAATTGTATAATGGCTAAATGGATTGGAGTTGACATAAGTGAATAAAGAGCATCAATTCTTTGTTTATTGTGGTGGATACACCAAATCAATGAAGACATCAAATTGGATGTCTGCTAGCCATTTTAAAATGTAGACAAGAAGAATGAAATTGACAATCTGGTACTAATATCAGTAAGAATTTCTGTTTTGGCATTTAATGCAACAATATGCAGCCATAAATTGTTCTAATAAAAGCTTCAAACTCATGCTACGAGTGCAGTGATGAGACAGCGTAGCAACCGTCGCCATCAGTGGTCGAGATCATGTAAATAAGCCTTAAACGGGGCAGGCCACCTCTCATGTTGTGTTTGCGCCAGCTTAGCTGCTCAGGCGAACACACACTTGTGTGCTTGCATTCTTCAACCCATTAAAGCCTGAAGCCCCTCGTGAGACATCGCTCTCAAACCTACGGTCGTCTCTGGGGTCACCCTTGAAGACCTGACATTTTCGCCACCTACAAAATAATTCATATCGTCACACGTGCATTCTGATGTATTTGATTGGCTAAGAAACCGAGAATCGGATTTAAAAAAGAAAACGACGTATACGCTCCCCGGCTTTAAAGAGAGAAACACGCAACAGCGCTCCCGGCTTTAGTGGTAGAAACGCGGTAATGCGCTCCCGTTCATAATTGGTTAACGCAGAAGCATATCACAAGTACGACATGCTGCCTGTCCGACGACAATATTTTTCATTTACGATTGAAGCGTGACTCCGTGAAAATGCTGCTAAATACAAAGCAAAGGTGTCAAACCACTGTGACAGGAATACCTGTCTCTGCATCTCCTCCACTTGTCTGTGCGGAATACTCTTCAAGATGGTGTACATCTCAGAGAGCTTCTCCTCTGGGATAACCACCGATGCTCTGTGCCAGATAACCAACAAAACGCTAGTGAGTAAAGAGCGGGCTACTTAAGTTCTTTCATTTTGAATGGAGGCTGGTGTGAATTAGACTAAGGCTGCTCGATTATGAAAAAAAAAAAAAAATCTGGATTATTTTGGTAGTCATTGAAGTCACGATTATTCAAACGATCATTTCTTTTTTGGTATAAAACAAGAAAATGTTTAAACGTAAAAAATATAAAGACAAAGACAAATAAATATGACGTCACTGTCCTGTGAAAAAACACTTATCTCCAATTTTGGAAACTTTTGAAATTAATTTAATTAGTTAAATTCACTTTAATGCGATTTCTGTAACGCGTAAACATGATTCAGGACAAAATAAGAAAATGACAAAAAATGGAGATAAGTGTTTTTCACATGACAGCGACGATAAGTAAGTTCCTTTTGGAACAAACAAAATGTATAAAATTAGTTATTATAAAACAAAAAAGGTGGTGCAAATGCATAAATTCAAGTATGATTTCTTTGTGTAGACAAACCGTACGTTGGATCTAAATGTTAATAATCGTTTTTTACGATTATGCCAATTATGTAATCGTGGTGTGTACTAATCGTAATTGTGACTGAATTTCGATGAATTGCACGTCCCTAAATGAGACTGACCTTTTCCAGTCAAGAACTTCAGAAAAAGGAAGAATGTAGGAGTCAGCGAGGATGACAGGGACGCAACCAGCTTGCAGCACATCACTCAGGGCAGCCTGACCCAGACGTGCACCCCTCAGCACCACACAAAAGGAGGATTCCTGCAGGGACATTGGAAGATGTGTTTCACATTGATTATCCGTCAGTGACAACTTGAATGTTTCAAAAGCGACATTTGCATGCAGCTGTGCTTACCTGCAGGATCTGCGGGTAGTCGTACACCTGCCCCTTGTAACAGCGCCTTCGAGCCGAGGCAGCTCCCTGGGAGAGGTTGCTACACTTGTCCAAAAGGAGCAGAGCCTCGCCATTTTCTTCCTTCAGGCGTTCAAGTTCAGCCCGGTACTCGCGGTGAATGGCTGTTTGTGACGACAGGATGAAGTAGCGGCGAGGCCTGGAAGAGTGAAGACCAGAGATTGAAAATGACTGATCACAACGACTTGAGTTCAGTCACAGGGTCTTAACATCACACAATTGCTGCACATTGGATCAGGATGAAAACGTAACCTCATCACAAGGTTTATTTACGACATCGTCATAGGTGAAGTGAAGCAATGATTAAATCATACGTCCGTGTTCTCGGAGTTGTCGTGTTCATGAGTCATGGCATGGATCAGATTTCTACCATAAGCCAAACCGGTTTGCATTATTCCATTTTTTTTTCTGCTCTTTTGTACATCGTTGTCATGCCTTACTGCAGACTGCCCAACTCCATCCAATGATCAGCTCGACAGTTATCTTTGAAATTGAAGGTAACCACAGCTCCAGGCGCACCGGCACAGAGCACCATCGCAATGAGCTCACCCGGGCTGTCTCTCGGGCAGCTCAACATCAGCAGAGAGGGGGCTGTAAACTGGGATGCTGACATCGTAGCCTTGTCGGTAGGTCCATGTGGAGAAGCCGCCTCCAGCCAGAAGCGCTCTGAAAACAAAGACAAAGCGGCCCAACACAAAGGATTTGATCACAAAAATACACGCTTGCAAAAATTGCTCTGTTGGCTACTAACGGTGTAGAGTCAAGTGTTCATTTGAGTGATCAGGTATTTCTGGTATTTCTTTCAACTCAAAAGGCAAAAGACAATACACTGAAAACCCCCCGCACCTGGTTCTGATAAAGCCGAATGCCAAATAGACTCTCTGGATGAGCTCAGGAAATTCTTTACATCTAAAGATATTGTTCATCATCTCACATTAAACCACCAACCATCACTTTAATGTGGAGGATATCTATTTGTAGCTATTTGTAAATATATACTTCACCTTCTGGAAATAATTTTTTACATGTGTGTTCTGCTTCGACTGTGTGATCCAGCCAAAGCATTAGGGTCCACACCATCAATCATTTTCTGGCGCTGTGCCAACCTACTATACACTCCACTATAAGAACTTTTTTTTTTTTGAATCTTTACAAAAGGAGATCATCTGAGGATGCCGTTGGACACTTCAACAAACACATTCATCTCTGAGCTTATGTTGCACCTACGGACATGCACTTTGGTGCTGCCCCCCCCGAGTGCTGCTGACAATATGATATCAAGTATATAGCAAAAATGGCAAAGAAAGATTGTTTATTCTCAAGCTACCTGTCTCTGGGCACATCCAAAGCAGTGTTGTAGTCTGGTGGGCCCCCTGGCAGCATGTTAAAAAGTAGATGATTCATCCCCTTATTCCACCTTAAAAAAGAAAAAAAAACAAAAGACAACTTGATGCAACGATATCACCAAGATTCAAAACAATGCCAATTAACTGATTAAGCAAATAATCAAACATCAATTGCTTCTGGCAACGAGACAAATAGATTGGTGTTGCTTTCCTGGACGAAGGCTAAAGTGAAATATGAAACAAGAGAGGAGATGCTTAACTTCGCCCAAATTTAAAGAACTGGCATCGGCCAGCGTACTTTGAATGCTATATTCATATGTAGGTAAATTTCGCGAGAGGAAATGGAGCAAAAGTCATGTCGAAGGGTACCTTTGAAATTGCTATAAAAATCTTATTCCCAGAGATTGTACAAGAGTCAGAGGGCCAAATATATGGATGTAGTTTTATGCTTATGTGAGACATTGAAATAAGGGCTTTTATATGTTATTAGGAAATACTAGCGCCTGACCCATTAATCAGTCAGCCCATTTAATCGACATTAACGATATTAACTTTTTTAAAGATATGTGAAAGTTGAACATTTCTGTCATTTTGAAATTTTCATTTACTGTAGAAAACTACATGGAGCTTTTTTAAAGTTTTCCTTTATCCTTTTTAGGACCTGCTGACAATCCTGGGTGCTCCCTGAACTTTTTGTTAGAATTTAATAACAAGAGATGTATTCTGTCAAAAATTGCTTGTAATAATGATTAAAAAAAAAATCACCTTTATGCAAACCTCAAACATTGTTCAATAAACATGCTTAAAGCAGAAGTCAACCAAACGCAAAATTAATCAGAATGCCGAGTTTCAACTAGTGGGCCTGCTGGGACCATATTCTTGAAAAAAATATGTTTCAGTTGACTTCCGCTTTAAAGACGTTACAACAAAGTTACGAGTACATTTTGCTTTAGATTTTGATGCCAATATTTTGCTTTTCACTGAATATGAATACGGGCTCCACATATCGGCCTCCTTGACTACCAATAATCGGTATCGGCCCTGAAAAAAAGCACATCGATCTATCGCTAGTACAAATATTTACATTTGTCATAAAAACCTTATTCATCACTCCTTCAAGATTCACTACATTCATTGATATTTTAAATATATTATTCTCCATATCCAAAGCCGACATGTTATTCTTTTTCTAGGGTCCCCAACCACCGGGCCACAGAAATCAGGTGATTCCGCTTGTGCATCTGTCAAAACGTTCCTTTCGATCCCGGGATAAGAGAAAACAGTAAAGCCACAAGCTAAGGAGCAAAACAACATGTTTAGATAGCAGCTTCAAAAAGCGGAATAAGCCAAATAATGAGACAGAAGAAAGCTGCATTTAAAACAATAACTGCAGTCCTACTTAAGGTTCTGATTTATTGCTCGTTGACTTGCACGTGTAACCCACTCCGTGTGGCATGTTGCAACAGGCTCGCAAATGAGGCAATAAAGTCATCAAAACTGTTTCGGCACTTGAGTCCAGCATTAAAAGACAAGCCTTTGGAGTTAAAAATAAAGTAAAAACTCAAAAAAATAAAGAAAATATGATCGCCATCAGATGGTTCCAACATGTTGAAGAGAAACAAGCGCGCGCCTCTCCCCAATTCCAACGACTAAATTCAGCATAATCGGGAGTTGTACAAACCACAATTCCAATTAAGTTGGTACGTGGTGTAAAACAAAACAAAAAACAAAAACGGAACACTCTGACTCTTGCAAATCCTTTTTACCCTATTCTCAATTGTATACACTACAAAGACAAGATATTTATGTTCAAACTGATGAATATTCCCACATTTTTCATTTGAGGCACGCGCCAAAAAATCTGGGACGACTGCGAGAGTTGAGGAATGCTCAGTAACACTTGTTTGGAACATTTCACAGGGCAACGCGGAGCATCTCCCGAAATGCTTGGCTGTTCACAAGCACTTGGTGCGCATCGGTTTAACAACAACAACAACAACGTTTCTCAACGTACGACCGCAAAAAATTGGGGGATTTCCAAAATATAATCAAAGAATCCATAGAAATTTCTGCATGTACAGTCAGGAACAGGACCAAAAACCAACGCGGAATGCCCATGACCTCTCCTATCCCTCAGTGCATTAAAAACCGGCAGCGTGTATTGCAATGTTGGCTCAGGAAAGTGTTTTCAGTTAACCCAGTTCATCGGTACATCCACTTGGAGCAGGTAACGTGAAAGTCTTATCAACAACAGCCACAAACGTTGCCAGCTTCTCTGGGACCGAGCTCATCTGAGATGAACTCTGTTTCGGGCCAAAGAGGAAAAGGACCATCCGGATTGTTATCAGTTCCTTCATTGAAAAGGATTTGCAAATAATTGTATTTTGTTTTGATTTACCGGTATGTTTTACACTTGGGTCCCACACTATATCCCAACTTAATTGGAACTGGGGTTTGAATACTTGACCTTCAAGTTTCAAGCAAGTAGTTAAAGCGGAAGCCAACCCTAAAATTTTATTTACATGAATAGGCTCTATGTAGCCCCACTAGTCGAAACGCGGCATTCTGATTAATATTGCGTGTGTAGAATATGAGTTAAGCAGTAAAATCCACCCGTTTTTTTTGTCCATGTCAGGGGGCAGACATTTTGCCACTTTTTTGTCAACTGAAAACGACATCACAGTTGCTCAGGGCTCTGTTAACGACCAATCATGACTCAGCTTCAAAAAACAGGTGAGCCGTGATCGTCATTACCTGTGCAACTGTGATGTCATTTTCAGTCGAGAGATGGCTAAAAACAGGTGGATTTTCCTACTTAACTGATATTTCACAAATCTTAATCAGAACGCCGTGTTTAGACTAGTAATTGTGCATATAAAATATCATTGCAAAGATTTTTGGGGGGTTGGCTTCCCCTTTAACTCATTCTATCCCAATGACATATTTATACGTCACTTCACAATGGTTCTGAAAAAGTCTTGTACTGAATGATTTAATGACTCCCTGCCCTTGTTTTTACGCTTTAAATTTGTTTACGCTCCAAATATATATTTTGTGATTAGCTTGCTGTCGTAATAGTGGCTCCAACTACCGCAGATAAATTGCTTGTGTGTTTTAACATTCTTGTCTAGTAGAAACGATTCTGATTCCGATTTTTTATTTTTTTAATTGCTTGTGTGTTTTAACATTCTTGTCTAGTAGAAACGATTCTGATTTCGATTTTTTATTTTTTTTATTTACCTAGGTAGCATTGCCAATGCTTGGGCAGTCTCTCTGATTCGCAGGGAGTTCTGATTCAGGACATCAATTGATGGGACAAAAAGACAGGCTCTGTTGACATCATCAGTGTAAAAGTCGCTATCCGAAATGGCGCTGAGAAGGTCGTTATATTCGCGAGAGAGTCCAGTGCTGCTGATGGGAACGCCGAGTTCATCAACAAATCTCTGCAGGGAGTAGATGTAAACCTAAAAAAAGACAAAAAAAGAATCTGTCTTTAACAAACAACACTGACGCATATAACTGTTGTGTGGAATTGGTTCAGAAGTGTTACTACCTTAATTCGGTTCTTGGGGTTGTAGCCACATCTATACACATCGAAACAAGTGTGCATGCGGCAGCTAAGGTCTCCCCTCTCAGGAATGGGACTGGAGACTTGGAGGCGCACCAGGGGAGCATCATGAACACTGCGTTTGTCGACGGTCCAGTCAGCTGTGGACTCGATTGAGTGAGGCCAGAACTGAAACATCCCAGTGGCAATGAGGCCAAGCAGCACCACAGAGAAGAGCGTGATGTAGTATATACGGTGCTTGGTTTTCATCCGCGGGATAAGAGCAGGTCCCCGGGAGCTGTATTTACCAGAGGCATACATGTCTGCCTCCTGCCTGCCTAGCCAGCCTCTGTAATCACACAGTGACAAATATAGATTATGCGGGTGGCTAAATGTTGAACGAGTCACTTGTATGCAAGGAAAAAATATAAGGACAAATACATTTCTTTGAAACACGATGCAAGTTCTTTTTGGACCAAACAAAATTGATCAAATCATGTGTCATCTTCCACACCGCTTATCCTGTACAGGGTCGCGGGGAGGTGCTAGAGCCTATCCCAGCTGACAATGGGCGAAAGGCAGACTACACCCTGAACTGGTCGCCAGCCAGTCGCAGGGGACACACAGACTGAGCGGGAACCGATCCCACGCTGCCTGCACACAACTCAGGCGTGTGTACCACTACACCATCAGTGACGCTTGATCCAATTAGTTATTATAAAATAAAAAAGTTGCAACTGCACAAATTCAAGTCTGATTTCTTTGTGTAAACGCACATAGTGCGTTGGATATAAATGCATATTAATATTTTTTTTACGATTATGACGATTTTGTAATCGTGGAGTGTAATAATCGTGATTGTAATTGAATTTCGATTAATTGCACAGCCCTACCCAGGCCGCTGACGGATGATGAATAACACACCAGCAAAATTGAGTAAAATGCCAACCTTTGCTATTTTTATGGGAACAAGTATTGTAAGCTAAGAGTGCACTATGTGTGCTAATTTAGTTAAGTGTAGTTGTTTGTCATATCTGTGCAAAACGATTTGAATGTAATTCCTTATTCAGAGTAGGGTTGTTCGATTTTGCCTAATAAGAAAATCATGATTATTTTCTCTCAAACACGATTTTACGATTGCAATCACGATTTCTTTGTAAAATAAAAAATACTGAAAAATGAAGTATTTTGAATGTCTTTCATTCAAACTTAATTTTTTTCTTTCTTTGAACTCAAAATGCCAGTCAATTTAAATTCAATGAAGGGAATAGGCTGGCTAAAATGCAGCCTTCTACCAACCCGACCAGAGCAGGGATGATTCAGAATGGTTCAGTTCTATTCCAGCCAATTTCCAAGTTTCAATCCTGAGCTCCTAGCTCACCACCGACCTGGCCAATTCCGTCAGTTGAGCATACGCTACACTTCACTTCCTCACTATCCAATGTCAATTATTTTGACAAAAATATATATTTTCTAATGAAAAAACTGTTTTGTTAATTTATTTATGCCAACCATGTACAGTAACAGGCAAAACAATAAAATGTACCCCCACTAGATAACAGAAAGTAAATAATGACCGTGTATGGGCACTTTTTGTGGATAATTTTGTTAAGCAGTGTGCCGTGACATTTTTTTTTCTGGGAAATGTGTGTCTTGGCTCAATAAACGTTGAGAAACACTGCTGTATAGAATACAAATGTAAAGTAATAAGACTAAGAGGCACTTGTAGTTGATAAAATAAAGGACAATGGCATTGTTAGTAACACACACACACACACACCCACACACCCACACACACGCACCCCCCCCCCCCCCCCACACACACACAGGTATGAACATGCAAAAATATAAAATAAAAATCTGTATATGGATTTGGCAGCCTCACTGACCTTACGTTTTTGAGGGTATTTTGTCAACTCTGAATTTGAAAACTGATGTCCGAGTCCTATAACTTGTGCAATCCGGTATGTGCACAACCTATTATTTCTGCATTCGACAAATCATGTTTAAGCACTTATGAATGGCGAAGGCGACCGTGACAGCAGCCGTGGGAACATTAGCCTCAAACAATCGCGTCACCAATCATGTTGTCCGCAACAATCGCGGCAGGAACCCAGCTCACCTATTTTGGTCACGTTATCTTCCACATATAGCGGATTGCTCTTTCGAGGAATTATATTAGTCGTTGTACAAACTCAACACCTCTTTCACCTTGAGAGCCATTGAATTGCACTGAACTATGATATGTTTGGATCATTTTTGCGGACGCACTTATACCTACTAGATAGTAATACATATTTATAATACAAGCTTACTCATGAATAACTCTGGAATGAGCACCCTTGCTTGTACATAAAAGCGCCACGAAAAAACACATAAACATTGGTGTGGCAAGTCAGATATTACGAAAATTACTTATTAAATTAGATTTTACAGTGTATGAGCCTTAAAGCTAAACTAGAAAACATAGTTACATTAGCTTGACAAAGTCTTCTTAAAGAAACGTTACCAACAACCAAAAATAGCCACAATTGTACATTTAAGTGTCGCCCATTCTGTCGTTGCCTGTTTTACTTACCTAGACGTTCACCAGATCCTACTTTGACAATTCGATGTTAATTCATGATAGCAAGCTTGTTTAGCAAAACACAACCATTGGAGACCCCGGAAGTACTGCCCGGAAGTTATTCGTCTCTTCCTGTGCACCGCGGATTGTAAATCAGACGTTTCCTCCCTCTAGTGGCTGCACTCTCAAACGTGAACACTTGACGTGTACTATCTGTAAATAGTAAATACTGTACTGTGTATTCGATTTGTGGAGTAAAAATACTGTTTATCATTCGGATCCCTTATTGACTTCCATTTTGTATTTACATTTCCTCGCCTGGCTCTGGAGTTCAAAATCTCTGGGGTGTAGCATTAGGGCGCTATAGTCTTCCGAAAATCATTACAAACCAGGGATTTGATGCCCACCCAAAAGAAAAGCAATCAAAGAAGAAACCTGCACCTCTTTTTTTGTTTGTTAGCATTTTGAAGAGAGCTTCTCATTTAAACGCAGATGTACTGTTGTTTCCTGTGTACTCGTTAATAGTTATATAGAAGATAAAACTATACAACACCCCGCTCGTTGTTTGAAGGTTTATAATTTACCGCAACACAGGGTATGACCATATTTTGATTTCCAAAAAAGAGGACACTCATCACATCCTCGAGATACTGTAATGACACTCAAAAACGCCATTCGTTATATCTCTAATAAATTTAAAGTGGACGTCAACCCAAACATTTACTTTACAAGAATATGTTCTATGCAAGCCCATTAGGTGAAACACTGCATTTTGATCAATATTGCGTTTGTGGAATATGAGTTAAGCAGTAAAATCCACCCGTTTTTGACCATCTCAGGGGGCGGGCATTTTGCCACTTGCTGAAAATGACATCACAGTTGCTCAGGGCTCAGATAATGACTAATCAAGGCTAAGCTTCAGAAATCAGGTGAGCTGTAGTCAAGATGTCGAGAAACTAAGTTTGTCTCCTTCGGGTACCCAAAGCAGAAAGATGGGTTAGGGTTAGCCTCCTGTAGGGCAGGCGCGCCCTATGTACTATAATTAGAGATTAGTTCACCTACGATTATATTAAACAAAAGTACATTGATGTGATAGAACATATTTTTTGCATACTACTGAAATTTATATTCAAAAAAATGAATGAACTTTGAAAAATCAAAACATTCTACACACTGTCACTTTGAGTTCATTTGCCTTCTCCGTCGCAGCACTGTAAAACTGAATTTCAACAACTACCGTTTGACTATTGTGCACAGACTTGTATATTGTACATACATTGTTGACAATATCAATATAAGTCACGCTGGAGAGCAGAGCTGGGCATTTTACTAAAAATTGAGCGACGTTATTCGTCATCCGTCTCCAGCGTGGGTACCCTTCCGTCGTCAGTCATTTGCCTTTTTTTCTGGGGGGGAAAAAATACAACCCGTCTATAGGCCGGTCCGCGTCTAATGTTAAATGGGTTTTCGTCAGCGATTCCAAATAAACTTTCTCTCGCACACGCAAACATTCGCCACTCAGTAAGACGCGGGAAGTTGACTTTACTCAACGAAGAGTTGGGCAGTGCAACATTTATTAAAATGGAAAAAATAATTGCATGAAAGAAACACACTTATGACCATGGTTTTTCCATTTATTCCATAACGGGCAAGTTCAGTTAGAGGAGGGATCACATACATTCCCATTTGGGGCAGGAGGGGAGGGAAGCAAACCAGATAAACATGGAGACGACACATATGCAAATATTCCTCTTTTATGGAACAATTTGTAAATAGTTCCAATCATTTCAATAAATAACCTTCCGATGAAATATTTCTCATTATATGTCAATATTTATATTTTAAATATATACTTGCATTCTTTTTGTTGTACTGTGGTTCTCTACGTGGCTATTGGAATTATTTATTATTATTATTTTAGACATCTGCATAAATAATACACACAGAGGATGGTGCTGTACACATCATGTCCAAACAGTGCTTTGACTGGTTGCAAGCTTAGCTATTTAATGGGTTTATAACCCAAGAGTATTTGTGAGAAAGAAGAGGGACTGGAAAGATGATCTGTGCAGTGACAGACTGTAATCTGGCAAGATGTGAGATGTGCTGTGAGTAACTACTCTTGTTCCAAACAGAAAGTGAGCAGATCACGTTGGTGACTCCAGGCTAGGCATTCCACCAGCGGTCATTCTGCAGAATGTCTCACCACAATGGAACATTCGTAAATGTGCCATGGCCGAATGTTAAATACTTTCCCACTTGGACAGAAAAAAAAGCATAAATGCACAACTTCTGGGAAACTCTTAAAAAAGACAAAAAAAAAAAAAAAAGGATAAAAGATTTTAAAAAAAGAATAATAATAACATCAACATCAATCCGTTGCAAGAGCAGTAAAGATAATTACCATCAAATACAGCAATAAAAGTGAAACCATTTATCATAATAAATAACACAAGTAGTAAACCACCTGTTCACCTGTCACACCGTTGGTGATATGGAAAATTGTATGCCACACGTAGAATCGACACCAGCTCATTTACCCATGGAGTCCAACCTCGAGGAAGAGCGAGGTGAACCAGATTAAAGGGAAGCAAACACCTGATGTCCATCATGTCTGAGAGCACCTTGAGAACAAGAGAAAATGTATCCTGGGACAATTAGACAAAGCATGGTCTGGTTATGTCTGCAATCCTGCATTTGCGTGAAACTGCTCTTAAAAACAAAAGGATTTCTTTGACATGATGGCAGCATTTGTGTGATTGAAACTAGCCCCACTGCAAAGAATCTCACCATGAGAGCGGTCCCGTCTCGGAGAAAGAAAGAAAACGATGAGCTAGGTGGTTATTGCGGCCTGAAGGCTGACACAAAATACGCGGTGGTAACAAGAAAGCCATGGCAGTTAGGTGGCGTCTTTCCTGTGGTGTGTAACAGTCTCCATCGGAATGACAGGAATGGAATCTAATAAATATAGCTCATTGTGTACAAATAAAGAAATAAACATATACAAAAGTACATCTGAGAAATGCATTTGGCAATATCAAGGTATTCAATTATTTGGCAAAGAGGGGACTAAGCAAACATGAAGTGCGCAAGAGTAGCCAATTGTCAATCTATCTGCCTTAGTGACAAAATCTCTTTGAAAAGAAAGACAAAAGAACGATCATGCACTATAAAGAGTAACCAAAAGGCTTAAAAACATCCATAGGCGTCTGTAATAACTTTGTCACAATCACTAAATGTTTAAGACACGACTTCCACCACACACACGCACGCCATCTCTTTCTCGACACCAACTCTGTATAGACCTGAGGAACATTGTGTCACGTCGTCACACTTCTACTGACTGACATATGTCCATCTTCACATTCCTGAATGGAGAATGAAAAAGAAAAAGCAGGAAGAAAATATGCTGCTGAGGGTGCGGGAAGTAGTAGAGCACATCAACCCAAGATGATGTGCAGATGCAAATGAGCTTCTTCTACAGTGTTAGCTTTTGAATCCCTGCTAAGTTAACGACTCTCTCTTTCCTAGAGTTAAGTCAGGGGATGAACATATGCTGAAATGTACCATGACGTTGTCTTGGAACGATATTTGTGAAGCTACAGTTGTTCATTTCCACCCAAAAGCAGCACAGCCCCCTGGCATGCAGAGAGGTATCTTCTTTGTAGTCATTGCAATAGTGTGAAAATGCTCTAAACATCATTAAAGTGGGGGGGGGGGGGGACACCTGAAGAATGGAAATTATTTGTGAGTTGGTAAGTCAAGCTTTGTCCTTAGGTCTCTGATGAGTGACTACATTCCATCGCATGCACTTACTGTGATATGTTTTTTTTTGTTTGTTTTTGTTTTGTTTTGTTTTGTTTTAATCTGGGATGACGCCGTCACTTCATTTGGAGTAAACAGGCGCTTGAAGTGGACTACACCACAGAGGACAGAGTGTTCTCCTCAGGACAGTGGATAGGGAGAGATGTTCGTAGTGCGTCAATGGCAGGTGGGGCGCCGTCGCCAGGCGAGAGGTCATTGAGTTCCTCGGATGATGAGAGAGGGAAGGAAGGTGACAGAGAGATGCCAGAAGAGGGGTCAGCAGATCCAGCAAAAGTGCGCGGGGGCTTGGGGACCAAGTTGGGCTCCAATGTCGCCCTGGCCAGAAGCTGTTTGTCATCCGGTTCGTCTCCCAAACACTCTCCGTGGCCAAGCGAGCCGCGTCCGGACTCCGACTCCCCATCAGACAGATCCATTGGAGGTGAGCTGCTGCCATCTAGTCGAAATAGAGAGTCCAAGTACTGGGCAAATTCCAGCACTGTTCGGCTGGGGTTTCCATTTGATAGCTGGGGTGGCGGCGGGGAAGTTTCCAGTCGAGTCTCTGCGCTAAACTCCCATTGTTCTTTGTCTCCATCCATCGCCCGAGGAGCAATTTGCGGACTGCGGGGAGCTTCAGGAGTGCTACCTGGGCTGTAGACGCCCGGCATTTGTTCCACATCAGGGTCCATTTTTGAGTAGATGTTAGGCTCTGCGTTGAAAGGCTGAGGGGAATAATGTCCACTGTAGCGGGGTGTGGCAGGGGAAAGCTGCATGGAGTACTCCGGATTAGATACAGGGTCCAACGGCGTAAAGAAAGGCCCGATCTCACCCAGGTGTTCTGGCGTGGCCTGGCAGAGGCAGTCAGCGGCCAGTAGTTCAGTGCGAGAGCTGAGAGATGGATTCTCTTCAGGAATCGGGGCATCCAAAGGGAACGGGAGGCTACTCAGCATCGGAGAACCTCGAAGCGCAGCAGAGGAGCGCCTGGAATCCAGGCTGTAGACGGATTCAGCGTCTGACAGGCTTTCCATGACAGCCAGAGGAGCTTTGCGGTCCCTAAGCTCCACGGTCAGGCGCTCCCGTGCTCCGCGCAACACTACAGGTACCGGAGGAGGAGGACACTCAGAGAAGCCGTCCAGAGATATTTCAGACTGGGCAACGGAACTAGAGGAGAGGACGAGAAAAGGATAGGAGTGACAGGGAAGCAAGACTCACAAGGCGAGATTGCCATGAAGAAAATATCAACTACACTACAGGAGGGTTTTAAGAAGGGGAAATGGACAATGGTTTGTACATAAACATATACAATATGGACAAAGGTCTAGGGACATACCTCTTGGTCAAGTAGGGGGTGGGACGATCCCAACCGACCCTGAATTACAAATGCTATACAAGCATACTTAAAGCGAAAGTCAACCCAATATGTTCCCAGCAGGCCCACTAGTTGAAACATGGAATTCTGATTCATTTTGCGTTTGTGGAATATAAATTAAGCCATCTCTGGGGGCGGCCATTTTGTCTGCTGTTGACTGAAAATGACATCACAACTGCTCACAACGACCAATCACGGCTGCCGTATTTCGACTAGTGGGCTTGCATAGAACATATTCTTGAAAAAAAATGTTTACGTTGACTTCCTCTTTAAGAAACGTGGCAAATTTGATCAACTAGGACAGATTGCGAGCCAGGCCGTCTTATTGACCTCACTCGTAGTTTTCTGAATAGACACAAGTTCCTCGAGCCATTTCAAAAAATTGCACAGGAGAGAGTGGAAAGTGTTGTAGTTGGAAACAAACTGGATGCTTATTTACGTTTTTCCTATTTTCACTTCCTTTTGGTGAAATAGTAAATTGTCTCAATACTTTTGTCCATATGACATGTTCGCATACTTAAAATTAAGTAAGCGCCAGGGAGAAACACTGACATAAGAGTGGAAGGTCAGCAACCTGGTGGGTGCTTCTAAAGTAGGAAAGGCAACATGAACTACTTCTATCAGAACACAGACTTTGGACAGGGACTGAACCGGAGGGGCGGGGCGTGGAGGGAACTGAATACTACCGTACGTTGTAACTGCACTGTGGTCAGACAGTGTGCAAGCGTGCATGAGAGAATGGTGCACATTATGAAGAGTTAGTGATCACATGCTTTCCTTACCGTAACAATGTTTTTTGTCTTTTTTGTTACCCAAACAAAACAAACAAGAATTACACGTTTGAGAAAAACAGAGTAGAAATTAGTAGCAGTAGTAATGTTGGTTTGAAAATGACTTTTATGTTTTATGAGGCTTACAGGAACTACTTAGAATCCATGTGAAGACATTGTGCTACAAATGTATTTTTTTCTCAAAAATCTACACAAAGAGGCCACTTTGGTTTTAGATATGTATAGTTCCCATTTTTACTCCCATATGCATATTTGTCAGCTGTGAGGCCTTCCGATGATTTAGTTCTTTTAATTTCATTTGAAACAGTCTAACAACAAAGTTGTATAAACATCTCAAAGATGGTCAAGAAAAGATTTGATTTAAAAGTGACATGACTTTTTTTTTTTTTTTACAATTTAATTAGCATCACTGTTTAGTAACTGTAGTGTAAGTGCAAAACAGATTTCTCACACACATAATACAGAAATACACTGTGTTGAATTTACTCAATTGTATTTTGCCAAGTGTTTTCACAAAATAAAATCATCTGGATCCAGAAACATTTTTAAAATAGATGTACAGTATAGTCAATTAAAATATGTATCTGGATACATTTTTAAAATAGATGTATAGTCAATTAAAATATGTATCTGGGTCCAGATTATTGTATTTCATGCAACCACTTTCAACAAAAAACATTTTTTTCAGTGTAGGCAGAAAACTACACTGAAAAAGACGATGGTTAAATTTACTCAATACACTTTTAAAGTAGATGTATAGTCTTAAAGAAATCTATCTGGATACAGATGATTTTATTTCATACAACCACTTGCCGAAATAAAATAGAGTAAATGATGCACAGCATCCTTTTTCCAGTGTAGAGATGTACTTGAATGTTTAATTTCATGGGCAGGCAATCCGGACACCTAGCAATTTGCAATTCATTTAAATCCATTTTCCAAAATAAGCCCTCTTTAAGTTTGTAGCGCCAGCATTAATTCTGATTCAACATTTTAATTTGTAAACATTTCTAAAATTCAATGTTCTTGTTTTGTGGAAAATTTTTGGAGATACATAAATCCATTTAATTTTAGCAATAAACTGGCACCTCACAAAAATATGAGTTTGAGTACCTTCATTGGTAGTTAAGTTCACTTATAACAGGTTTTAGGGTACACTGAATATTTTAGAGCACAAAAAATTCGCAGTGATGCTCAATACTGACCGAACACTACTGTTCCTGCGGTGGTGGGTTGTCGGCATCGGCTGCTGGGCTGTTGCAGATGCAGCCATGAACACGCTCTCGGGATTCAAGTCCACTTCTGTCGGGCTCACCATGATCTTGGCTGCAGACAGCAAAGCCGTTTTTCCTTTGTTGTAGTTCTCCAGGACCTGCCGCAAACACAGCGATATACAAGTGAGTAGAAGCATGGCAGAGGTTCTGTTGCTTGAGAGTTTGAGCCTCAATGTGAACAACTAAAGTCAGAGAAAAGCCAGGATGAACATACAGTATACACATGATGGAAGTGTACAGAAACATCAGTTATAATAACTATGCAGTTGATACATGACCCATCAAAATGATCCAGTATTGTTAAAATGAGTTATTAATGTATACAGTATGCTCTCTTAGGAAAGGTAAGCCTGGTTATAAGCGCACACACAGTTGACAGATGATTGTATAAATGACTACTAAAAGTGGGAACAGTGTTGTATGATTTACATTATAACTGGATAGTTTGTGTATACATTCTTTCTATATTTAACAGTCGATACTGTGAAACATCAATTGTGATAGTACATAGTGGTTAAGATAAACGTAAGCCCGAGCTAAAGGTGAGCTTACACCTACTCCAACTGACATTAACCACCCACAGAAGAGTCATGGATGCCTGAGGAAGATTCACACAAGTCCTACAGTATTTGAGGGAATAGCGGTCCATATGATTGCAGTGTAGACAACTTACAAAAGACAGACAATCACATGAATACAACAATTACACACACATTTGTGGTTAGCTTTAATGAGTTAGAAAGAACACATGCCAGAGGCACATCATGCTTAAAAAAAAAAAAAAAACTGGACATGCAAGTGTGAGAACAAAATAACAAAACAAAATGAAAACTAATTAAAGGCTTGAATTTGAAATGTATGGTGAGGCAAAATATCAGTCAAGGAGCATGTTGGCAAATAAATAGAATCATTTTACACTGTTAGGAGTTACCAATGGCTTGCTCGTGCAAGACTGCTGCAAGTGACAACATACAGATATCTGGCGTAACAGTGAGAAAAATGAAAAGGCACAACAGCCTGAAAACAGACAAAATAAAGATGACAACTTGATGCAGAGAAAGACTTTTTTTTCAACCAACTGCACTTGGTTCAGCCATATGTGCTTCAATAATTTCTATGCACACGAAGACAGAATTATTAAACATATGCATGGACGAATATATGATCCTTTCTTCTGTTTAAAAATGGCTCCCACTATTTCGAACCAGAAAAATAGGACAATGTAATGACCCAGCAGCAGCAGCATAAACAATAATTATTATTCAAATGTCCTTGTTACTCCTAATTTCGAAAACGCTGAGAAATGTTCAGCTCCCTGAAAGGAAAGGAGGAATGTGTCTTGAGGAAAAAGTAAGAAAAGAGGAAGAAGGTGCAGTCACTGTGAAAGGCATCACCATGGAAGCTTTGTGAACACAAAGAAAATGTGTTAGCAGGAAGAAGTGGGGGAGCTCCAAGTCACAGCACTTGAGCAGAGCAAACGTGCAGAGGCAAAATGCTGAATGTGGGTTTTGGATCACAATGGGTGCAACAATAAATTAGACTTTTAGCCAGTTTTACTCTTTACGTTAGCTTAATGTAGCGTAAAGACTCACGTCGGTAACTGCAATATAAGAGTCATTTGTTCCCAGGAATGCAGCTAGGATTTTTAACTTCCTCTGGGGACTTTGCCTGGACTTGTTGTTGCCTGCAGCCACAACTTTGGATGTGCAAAAGAGCCACAACGAGGGATTTTAAAGTCAAGATGTCGAACAGAAAGACCTTGATCCCTTCCATCGAAGTAACATTGAACACTGAGGAATTTCACAGTGTTGGAGGTGGAGTTACCAGAAAATGGTTTCATTAAAATGATTAGCATTTTTACATTCATTTGTGCAGCTCTGTGTATGTTGACATGCGCTGTTGTACACAGGTTAAATAACTGTTGCCACAGGCAAGAAAATCCTGAATGCTCCATCAAATCATCAAATACACAAAAGACAAAAAGGCCAATCATAACACTGAACGCCATGCAGTCTCTCAACTACAGACTTCCTCTTGTCGAAAGGAGTTTTGTGATGTTCCCATCTTACTAGGCTTTCTTTTCTTGGGACTCATTGGGTAAAATTTCTGAAGGAGTGGGAATTGCATCCACACAAAGGATGGTGTAAGGTGGGTCTGTTTGGGTTTGTGGTGGAACGCATACATTGTCTGCAACTGAAAGAGTTGCTGACTGGGGATGAGAGGGATTAATAGCATCCGAAAAGATGGCAGGGAGAGAGAGCAGATCGGTCTCTGTAAGGGAGGCATTGGCAAACAGGTCTTTATAGGTGGGGGAGGACGTGTCACAGGCAATACTGTTAGAATGGGATTCTGTATTCGAGGTTATGTGCCCAGTGGTGCCACTGGTAGGCTGAAAGACCTCAAGCACCTCCACTTCCAGAGCCCCCTGCTCGGACAGAGGATAACATGGTTCCAGCACCTGCGGACACACCAGAGGTTTCGTACACAATCACATATAGTGCTACGCTTCAATCGGAGTATACTTCTTTATACAGATGCACCGTCACCCAAACACCAACCATCACCTCATATTTAACTCCGCAGGCATAGGAAAGGGCAATTCTCAAAGTGGTTTCTTCCCATGCAAACGAACACTTCAACACCCTTATACCAGAACAAATTGCCACAGGACAACATAGAACCGACCAGAATAGAAGGAAGGGTTCCCGTGCTGTGCTAGTAGAGCAATGTGAATAATATCAAATGAAATGAAAGATTAAGATTAAAGATGGATATTCCACACATTCAATTCAATTGAATTCCATTCACCTCAGCAACAATACTTATGGGGCATGCCGAAGAATGGTGAGGGTTTTTTTCCCCCTTCGGTGAGATGGTGAATTTTGGATTACTATTAATTGATTGCTGAGATATTCAATCTCTAAAATTAGAAATTAATAGCTATATGAAATATATTTCTTCATTTTAAGACATAACCTTATAACGCCCAAAGGTGGGCATTCCGTCAGACCAATGGACCGGTCCATCGGTCCATCACTAACGGACCCATTTCGCTGATGATTGACGAATGATTGGACACTAAATAACGGACTAAGCACTGAAGTAAGTGGATTTTCGTCCATCAGAGTAATTGTAACTAATTCATTTTGCTTAAGTTCTTTGTGGGGTGGGGGGACGGACTGACAGACCAAATGGCGGACCGACAGACTTCTGACCGATTGGCCAACTGACAACTACAATTTCGTCATTACAATAACAGATCAGCACAATTTAGTAAAATGCAGACATTTGATAATGGCATGTTTTTGTTTGTTTGTTTGTTTAGTACTATCATCAATTTGTCTTAAATGGAAATGAATCCTCAAAACTATGGAGAACTCTGGAGTAATCTTGAAAATGATTCTGTTAAATTAAGGCTCTGTACTGTTTTAGTTAAGTAAATCAGGCTGTGTCCTTGTGTATGTTCAGATTTTGAACAGTGGCAGTACCCCATAAGTAATGAATCATCTCAAAATGTTTTTTACATTGTTAGATACCACTCGAACACTCTCTTCACTCAACAGTTTGATAATCATAACAATGGCATCCCAGCACCACGTCAGCGAAGACAAAACAATCAGCATACACATGACGAAAACAGACCTTGTTCAGACCCTCCATCACCATGTGAGGCATGTGCTCATTAAGCATGGCAGGCGAAATGATGACCTCGTTGAAGGCCTTGTTGTCACCCCAAAGAGCCGAGTATGTTGGCTCTTCCTGACCACAGCTGCAAGAGAGTGAGGTAGAAACTTGTTTTAATTAATAAGACAAAGTAAACACGGACATTGAATTTACCGTCCACCTCATTTTTTCCCAGTCAACATTGGGGAGGGATTAATGAAGGTAACAATACAATATGAGAATGTGACAAACCCCACACTTAGACAAAAAAAAAAAAATTATAATAGCAGAAACAAGAAGTCAACTACATGTGGCAAAATGTAGAACTCTAAATGCAGTAAGGTATAGAACAACATACCAGGCAAAAACACATAGTGTCTTCTTAAACTGTCATTTCTCTGGTAAACAACTTGCAGTGGTGGTTTACCACCAGTTTAGAGGAAGGGAGTGGCAAACAAGTGGGTGGCCTTCATTTTGACACAAAATAAATAAGTGTGCAGCTGCGCAATCAGCCTTCTCACCAGGTCTCTGGAGGATGGTTGTGCACCACGTGGATGATCCGACCAGGAGGGTAGAGGGGGGTCGAGGCTGAGAGGGCGATGCTGAGGTCACTGGGGTGGAGCCACAGGCGACTGCTGGGGGGTGCTGCTTGCTGAGATGGGGGATCCTCCTCCTCAAGTGGAAGCTCTGACTTCGGGATGCATTTGGTGCCTCCCACAATGATCCTCCACTGTGGTAATAAATACATTATCTCAGCATTGTGGAATACTGCATTTCGTTTTAGGCAGGGGCTTCTAAACACTATACAGTGCGCAAAATAGTGTTTGCCGATCAATGTTACATTTAACGCCCTGTAGAGATGATACAGGAAGAGGCGTACCTTTGGCTTGTTACTTTTTTGTAGAACTTCTAGTAGATGGCGGCGGAACCCCTCCAGCTGAGACAGGCCCAGCCTAGAAGACAACAGCAAAAGATGACTTGTGACAACTTCATTATCCTGAGGAGTGCATTTACAGTGTACGAAAGTGAAGGAGATACCTTGGTACCAGATCTTTTCCTAATACTACGGAGGTGACAAACTCTTTGGAGTATTCCATGGCATCCTCACTGGTTGAAAGGAGGGGTCAAGCAGGTTGGGAAAATAGAGGAGAAACTCGTTGGACACACTTATTACGCAAATCATCCATTTTCAAGTACCAGCACGGAGAGTCAGACTTCTACCAAGGTTTTGTCACATGCAAAATCAGTGAGTAAGGCTAACAACTAAAAAAACTTAGAGCTAGCAGGTGGGGGAGTTTCATTCAGATTGACAAAAACAGCTTTCACAAACAAAAGAATACTTAGCTTTACATAACAACCTGTCATTTAGATTTTAGGGGTTGGTGGGATCAATTTGAGCTGTATATTGCCATTTGGCCACATCGAGCAAAAGGAATTCATATTTTAGTGGCTGAGACTCGCCATGTGAAATGTTCCGGCAGAACCTCACACGCTACGAGTGTCGCCGTCAGGCGTGCTCCCATCCCGCCGCGCACCTGTTGTAAAGTCAACGGAGGCCGTGCGGTAAGGTGGTGGAGTGGTGTGTGGTGCGGGGCTCTTTGGACCTAATGGAAAAGCGGTTCTAGTCTGCCTCGTGATAACAACGCTTGATTACTGCTTTGTGGGCGGTGCGTGCAGCAACCAGCATTAGGACGATGTCATGGAAGGAGTGCGGTTGTCACACGAGGAGAGGGGAAGGTTTTAGTGACCCAGGCGTTTTACTTCAAGGATGTTTGGAAAATAGTCACCAAATAACTCTTATTTCACAAGATATTAGATCACCATTGTGCTAAAGGTAATACATGATCATGCCTATAGAACTGTGGAAGGCTTAAAATAGCATTATATGGCCCTTTTAAATACAACCCTTTTCATGCAGCTGTGGTTGTTTGTAAAGTTCCCCATAAATAAAGTTGAGTTGAGAGACAGGTCCATCCAGCTGTAGGGGTGTTGTGGGGGTGGGGGTGCAGTGGGGTACAGGAGATATGTCGGCGATATGTAACTACTTCAACATAGAAACTCCAGCTAGAGCGAATGTTGCAAGAGGTGGAACCAAAGTGGCCAGGTTCAATACGTTAAACCTGATGCAACATTTGAGAACGAAACATGTGAACGAGCACCAAGAGACCGCAGCGGCGGCGGCAGCGAGCATTAACAAGGGGAATTGACCGCAATAACAAACCCTGCTCGATTGAATGCAGCGCCTTGTATCGTGCTCATTCACGACACTGGTGTGTGGTGACTGCTCAGTATTAGCCGTCGCTGTTGGCCCAGAGCGGACACTCTTAACCAATGGCGGGGCGGCTTTTTCATATTGAGGGAAAAAAAACCAGTGAGGTACAGGAGAAATAATGTCGACGTCGATATGGAACTACTGTGCTTCAACATAGAAACTCCAGCTAAGTGCAAAATTAGCGGTGCGAAAGTTGCAAGAGGTGGAAATAAAGTGGCCAGGTTCAATACGTCAAACCTGATAAAACATTTGAGGACAAAACATGTGAAGAAGCACCAAGTGCTTGCGGCGGCAGCGAGCATGAACAAGGGGAATGGACCGCAACAACAAACCCTGCCCAATATTGGATTTTGGAGTTGAACTTCTACTGCTTGTTTTTGGTTTTGAAAGTGGATTTGGGAGCGGAAGTTGTTGCGATGGGTCACTAATACTCAAAACAAACTTTTATAATAATATAGCTTTTGTAATTAATCCGACACAATCTCTCTCAATATACCTCGTGTATATTATTTCTTATTTTTACCAGTTTCACAAAGGTTTTTAAGTCTGACCAAGCCATGATAGCAATGGTTTTACATCCAAGTGAGTATGCAGTTCTATTGAATTAGAAGGAAAAAATGCTCATATATATATATATATATATATATATATATATATATATATATATATATATATATATATATATATATATATATATATATATATATTATTTATTTATTTTTATTTTTTTCCAAAAGTCTGGTATCGGTACGGTATCCAGCTGGATATTGGAATCGGTATCGGGGCCAAAAAATGGCATCGGAACAACACTAACTGAAAGTAAGCAGCAAAGCAATTGCCTCAAAAGATTGTGCAACAAAATATTAAGTACAGGGTCGTATAATTTCCGCCAAGGACTCTTTTATGAGTTTTTTTTTTTTTAATAAAACCGTTGAACCAATATCTAAAAGCAATGTCAAATTTCAATTGGTTAATTTTCATTACATCTCTTTTCATTATTATGATTATCTTTCTTTTATTATTTTTTTTTCTTTAATAGAGGGGTACCAATAATTTTGTCCACGTGTGTGTGCAAAAAACTGGGGCAAAAAACAAACAAAAAAACAACTTACCTAAGAAGGCCACCAGGTGGGGAGTAAGAGTAGCAGTGAAGTGTGGGATACTGAGGTCTGAGCAGGAAGGAGAGAATAGCAGCAGTCCCGGCACCAAGAGAATGGCCAACTATCACCAGTCCATAATGCATGGTGCCCTTGTTCTGTGAGAGATGGCAACGAATCATCACATTAGCACACTGCTATCCAATGACTGAACTTGAATTGTTTATATTTGAATTTGAATAGCTAAACTTGAGGTCGTGGGTTCGATCCCGGCTCTGGCCTCCCTGTTTGGAGTTTGCATGTTCTCCCCGTGCCTGCATGGGTTTTCTCCGGGTACTCCGGTTTCCTCCCACATTCCAAAAACATGCATGGTAAGTTGATTGGACTCTCTAAATTGCCCCTAGGTGTGATTGTGAGTGCGGATGTTTGTCTCTGTGTGCCCTGCGATTGGCTGGCAACCAATTCAAGGTGTCCCCTGCCTACTGCTCAAAGACAGCTGGGATAGGCTCCAGCACGCCCCGCGACCCTTGTGAGGATAATCGGTATTGATAATGGGTGGATGGATAGCTAAACTTGAATAATTGCATTTAAAAACAGAATCTGCTTTATACAAAATTTAATTTGTATTGTTCAATTTGACTCATTGCATTGAAAAACTGAATCTCAATTGTACAATTTGAATTTACTAGTTTGACACTGAAGCCCAATAAACTCGACACTGAATGTAAAATTATAAAAGTATATCAGTTTCTCTAAAACTGTATTTGATCCTCCCTGAAAATGTAACTTTATATATTTTCACTTTCAGTTCTTTCAACGCAAGTTCAGTTCTCTAAATTCAATTAAATGTGACAGGTACTTTTGCAATAGCAATTGATTGCAGATACACAGATATCCTCTTCAGCTAATCAGCGCCTTCGTTTTTGAGCGTGTAACACGGGGCTCTGCGGAAAGTTAAATCTTCGAAGCAGCTCCTTAACATTATTGATTTTTGTCATCTGGTCAGGGAGGGATGAAATGAGCTTCCTTTCAAATATAGTAAAGAAAAGGACATTGTATTGTCAGGATGGAACATATCACATTCCCCTTTCTTTCTTGAAACCCAGCACCCTGCCATTGAACTCCAAACTCTAGGTATTAGTGAAAACTAGGGGTAGAAACATAGTAATCTTTCAAATAGTATATTTGAGCCCACTTCTCCTAAATGACATCATCTGGTGATGTGAAAAGAAAAGCGTTAATGCTTGCCTTATCATGTTGACATCAATTAGAAAATGTGGGCTTGAATTTCTTTGAAAAAGTAGGCCAAGGGCTCATCTCATTCCTCTAATTGCACGGTCCTAAATCCTCGCCCTAGCTCCGGTTTACATGCTAGGGTCTCCCGCCAGAAATTCCACCCAGGGTCAAGATTGACAGAGGAACGAGGACATCTGTGTATCTGCGATCGATTGCTATTCCTAAAGTACCATCTGTCACAGTATGATAAATATAGAAAATACAGAGTTGCATTTTCAGTGAGGATCAAATGCAGTTTCAGAGAAACTGAAATACATTTCATAATTTTAAATTCAGTATCAAGTTTATTGGACTTAAGTTCCAAACTAATGCATTCAAATTCAAATTGTACAAATCAGATTTAGTTTTTCAATGCAATGATACAAATTAAACGATACAAATTCAATTCATGCAATTCAAAATAATTGTTTCAATGCAATTATTCAAGTTTAGTGATTCAAAGAAGAAGAAGTCCCATGTGCAACATACTGTATTTAGAAAGGGACATGAAATGTTTCTTTTGTGTGCTCTAGCAAATACTTACCTCTGCAAACAAATACAGTGCAACTCAGCCTCTGCCTGGCAGACGTCAAAGTTAACAACATGCTTTTGACGGTATATCAATTTAAACTGAGTTTAAAAATACTACTGGATGTATTTCCAGAGGCTATATTTAAACCAAACATAACATTATTCTTAACGTCTATCAAAGTGGGTCACGACTTTGCACCCGTAGGACAATAGCGGTCCCACGGTGACAACAATTGAGAACCACTGATCTAGACAAAGAGTGTGAATGTGTCCATGTACCAAGTCTCTTCCAAAAGCTTGTGACAATATCATTTCCTGCTCCAGTTTCTTCTTAATGTACTCTGCTGAGTAAACCATCCCCTAAAACAAAAGAGACATAAACATTAAATGCGGTGTAACTAAGGATAGGGATTCTGCTGCATTGAGCTCTTAAAAGATAACGACTGTAGAGTCAATGTACTATAGTTAAATCATTTCTCTCTGACCTTGTGACCAAGCCAGGTCCCATGCTGCTCCTCCACAGGTAAACGCTCAGAATCCCCCGACAAATCAGTCAAGGCATCCTGATGCCACACACAACAATACATGTCAGAATAAGCAGAGAGAAAGTGGCAAAAAAAATAAAAAGTACAACATTCATAAAAACATTCTGTGCTAAAATTAAAACCTTGTAGTCGTTCACATTGCAAAAACAAATGCGAGTTCTAATTTGAACGCAAAGCATCCGTGATGTGACGCGCATGCGCACGCCGTTGAGGACATGCACCAGAAAACACGACGTCACGTGGCGCAAGGTTTACGGTTTCTTGCGATGGAGAAATACGCAGAAACTTTGAGCGGATAGGCTGTTATGACACTGTGTCTGGGTTATGATACGGTGTATGGGTTTGGGTCATTCCCTCCTTTATGTTGGTAGTCGCTTTGTCCTTTATTTGGTCACAAAGTGTTGGGCGTGTTATTCCGGTATGTAAACTGGAGTTACTCACTTACTCGTCAGAACGTTTTTCCTTCCATGCCCTGCTATGTCCTACTCTGAATTTTTGCAAGTAAAGAATTTTACTTTTCCATTTTTGTCTCCTGTCTGCTTTTGGGTCCAATTCCCGCTCCATCCGTGACACAGGCGAGTGTGCGGTATGCCAACAAATTGCACTTGATCGGCGATTTGGACCCATACAAACTTGCACAGAGAGACTAGATTACTGACCCGCAAGCACTGCCCGTGGTGACTTACATCGATGTTGTCCACGACAGTACCTGGTAAAAATGATGTGGCGGGCCAGATCTGGCCCCCGGGCTTTGAGTTTGACACCTGTGATCTACATGATTAACTGATTCAGTAATTGACTCCCCTGGTAGATGTGATCGCTACACAGGAGATAACTGCCACTATGGGAAGGATCCTGTCTTCTTCTTGGCCCCTTTTTACAGCTGCTATCCATTTGCTATGCCTTGGTTCTTCAAATGGTAGCCTGTAGAATGCTCGTCCCTTCTTTTTCCCCTCTTACTGTGGCACCCTGATGCACAGCACTTGTCTACCATTGTAAAAGTGTGGCGTTTGCGTTTACTCAAAGTAGCAAGACGTTTTCTAAACAGCCAAAGTGGAGTTGTTTATGTTAGTCGCAGGGCATTGTGGGATGCGTGACGTCAACGTGCGGAACTCTATTGGGCTTTGATGACGTAAAGGTCGGATGTATCCGAATGAGTGTGCCTACGGCAAGACACATCACATACAGTACACATTCGATTTATATCCACATACGAAAGAGGTTTAGGTCGTAATTGAAAAAAAAAAAATCTCTACTTTACTTTTCACACTGCATGAAAAAAAAAAAAAAAGCGATGTCGCATCCGGGAAAAAAAAAATCAATTGAGCTGCCGTGTGAACATAGTCTAAGACTTTTATAGAATTCGAGGTTTCTGAGATGAGTGGTTTTCCATGTGTCACACCCGTGACTATCTCTGACGTTTCAATCATAGCTTTAAATAGTACAATACCAGTTTCCCTTCAGTGTTACGTAAACAATGAACAGGACATTTATATCTGAGTGCTGCTATGGTGCTATGCATGGACAGTGTGGGAGTTTGTGAACACTACCTTGAACCTCAGTGCAGATAAGGCAATGAGAGAAGATGGGGGCAACACAGGTTTAGAGGTGGTAGAAGTAGAAAGTCTTACTGTGCAAAGCTGAAATTCACCTTTAGCGATAATGTCCCTCTGATACTGATGACCACCTTCTTCTTTTCATGATCTACTGCCACAAAAAATGGAGTCTCATAAACCTGGATGGAAAATGGACAGAGGACAGCAGAACGTATGGCATAAAGGGATAATAGGAGAGAATCACGGCAAGGATAAAACTGGGGCAGCGACGCGACTTGAATGTGCGTGAGAGGTTAAGTCTAGTATCATTGAAACTGATCATGCAGAGTAAAGTGTCACATTACTATAACATGTCAAAAACTAAATCGATACATCGTCTCTGACGAATATGCTACATGCTAATCATTTCAAACCCTTGAGCCAGATTGCCCTTCAGGTTAAAATCTTTTTTGGAAAATATTAGCAGTCCGAAAGAGTGTTTTTTTTCCTCAGCATGTTGAGATTCAGTTAATGTCAATCAACAAAAGTGTCTCAGTGGACTGCGACACCCACTGAGACTGCACAACTCTCACACCACTCCCCAACTCTCAGCAACTAAACCAGTGAGCGAAGTGTTATCAAAACAGATACAAATGACAGCCAAAACTACAATAGACAATAAAGCCATTAACATTGCACAGCTTCAACAAAACTGTGTCATGGCAAAAAGTACCAGCTTTTTTCCTGAATATAAAATTTGGAGGCTGAACCCACACCTAATTTCGGGTTGCCTCTGGCTGTAAAGCCACTGACATCCCATAAAATTGCAGCACTTGGGTGTCTTTTTTAACTACAATTGTGTCATTACACTAATGGCGCGTTATCAGGCACTGTATCAGAAACAGTGGGAAGCCGCTCCTAAAAGTATCGAAGAAGAATGATGGATTTTCTTTCCTACTGCAAATGTGTTGGGACAGTTTGGGGGATTTTTCAAACAGTTTCTTGTGTAACCAAGAACGGTTGATTTCTTTTTTTTTTTTTCAGGGAAGATAATTGCAGGAAGTCAAAAAGTTAGAATTCATGTTACTGATTAGAAGCTGTTGTTTGTCAGGTCTGAAAATACTAAGCCTCATGAGATGGAGTTGACCAGTGAATGTGAGGATTCAGAACAGGATATGGGGGCAAGTTGAGAAGGAATAAGGAATGACAGGCGGGCCGGCCTATCGGCGATTACCAATTGTTACGGCCGGTCAAAAAGGCGGATAGACTGACGGCGGAGGGGTACCCCGGCTGCAGGCGGAGGGCGATAAAAGGACTGGGACATTTTTGTAAAATACCCAGCTCTGCAACCTCCAATTCTATTAGCCATTCCATAGCCCGCATTCTCACAGGCTTTGGAGCATGGATATGGTCAAAGTTTTAAGATGGTCATCGAATTTGAGCATGTGCATGTAATATTCTCACCTAATAGTCTTGTAGCCAAGCCTGATTTGTCACGCCACAGAATTTGTTTCCACTGAGGCAGCGTGTAGTGATGGCATACTTTACATTATTCCATCCAATGCGTGACATTGTGTTTGGTGATGTAAGGCGTTTATGCAGCTGCCCGGCCATGGAAACTGCCATGAATCCCCCAGCACAGTTTTAGTGCCGATGTTAATGCCAGATGAAGTTTGGAACTGCGCTGTCGTTGAGTCAGCAAAACAGTGGAAACTCTTACACACTATGCACCTCAGCCTTCAGCGACCCTGGTTCTTAACTTTACAATGTGTGCTATCTGCTTTCTATGCCTGAGTTGGTTCGGTTCCTTAAAGCGGAAGTCAACGCAAGCACGTTTTTTTTAAAGAATATGTTCTATGCAGGCCCACTAGTTGAAAGACAGCATTCCGATTAATATTGTGTTTGTGCAATATGAGTTAAGCAACAAAATCCATCCGTTTTAGCCATCTCTGGGGGCAGCCATTTTGTCACTTCTGTCGACTGAAAATAACATCACACACCCTCAGGGCTCAAATAACGACCAATCTTAGCTCAGCTTCAGAAAACAGGTGAGCCGTGATCGGTCGTTATCTGAGCCCTGAAGGTCTGTAATGTAATTTTCAGTGGACAGAAATGTCAAAATCACCGCCCCCTGAGATGGCTAAAAACGTGTGGAATTTGCTGCTTAATTCATAATTTATATTAATCATATTGAATTCTTTCAACTAGTAGGCCTGCATAGAATATATTATTGAAAGAAATATGTTTGAGTTGACTTCCCCTTTACTTTAACAGGTTTAGAACACCCAGAAGGCGTTCATTTGACTACTTATGCTTTACATTTGACGATGTCACCCCGCCATATCACCTGCTATTTTGGCAGGGAATGGCCAATTTACAAATTAAAGTCCTCTACTTGTAGCCAGCAGAGTTGTTTGTCAAATATCACCCAGATTTGGCGTTCAATAATTGTTGTGGCAAAAAAAGTTGCAAGAACCCCTGGGCGTTCTAGTGTTAAATGTTCAGTTTACAATGGGAAATATCTAGCAGGTACCACACTCAAATTCCTTAAGCACTTTAGATGACCCATTAGTTCACAAATGTTTGCAAAGGCAAACTGTCTGGGTAAGTGCTTGCTTTTATAAATCTGTTCATAAACTGCCCCATAAAAACAGACCATGGTAAAACGGAGGAAGAACACACTCCGACACCTGCAACTGCAGTGACGTTAGAATACTCACGGCATCATGGCAGGAAGTGTAGACTATGTGAACCTGCTTCAGATCCCGGTCCAGAAATTGTCTGCGTATGGCCAAAACATTACAACCACAACAATTGTCCTCCTCCACTGTCACTGACTGGGACAAACGTGAGCCAGACATTGATGTGCAGCTGGGGGCAGAGGAAGGGGAAAACAGAAAACGGGACAAAGATGATTAAAAAAATGACGTGGGCACAAAAGGAAATGTTTTTTAAAGTATGCAAAATACATAATCCCATTGCATTCTGTGTAAGAGTATGTGATTAGTTCAACATTGCTTGTATTGAGTGGGTCTTAGAGAGTACTACACTCTCAATGGATTACCACATAGCAAGTGTTGATTCATGTGAAAATATGATCCTTTCTAAAGTCCCACAAGAGACGCACAAGACAAACTGATCAAAATTGCGCGGGTGTACGTTTGAGTGCTTACGGGCAGGTGCTAACGAGGCGGCAGAGCCCGCAGGCTGGCTTTCTCATCAGGTACATGGGCCACCCATACGCAGCGAGAGCAAAGAGCATGTAGTAGCACACATCCTTGTACATGCCCATCTCAGTCTGGGATAGAAGAATACAGATAAACAAGTAAGCACCACCAGGAGAGACAAATATTACTGACAAGTACCAAATGAATAAATCTGCAAAAGAACAACAGAATTCCGCATCTCAGCTCTTCGTGAGTGGTCTAGGCCACAAGAAAGGCCTTCTTACTTGTTGTTTTTGCATTGTAATTGATGAAATATTTTCTATAGCGCCCTTGAGTAAGATTTCATTCAGTTTTTGGTTGTAATCCGTGAAAGAGAATCCATCACGGGAAAATCCTTTATAAATAAGCATGAATATATTGGTCATTTTTTTGGGTGATGCAGTAACTTAATATGAGATGTTTCAGGCATGGCAAGTAAATTAGAGCATCAGAGGTGTTGAAATATGGGTGGGGGGAGGTTGATTCACCCATGCTTTTCGAACAAAACTCAGTAAAAAAGGATGTTGCAGTGTCCCAAGTGTGTATTGACACTTTCATCGTTAAAATGATGACATGATATCAACACTTTCAACATAAAGAAGTGTGGGCAGTGAGTCTGGTGTGTTAAACTTCACACTTCACACTGGTCGTGGTTTGTGACGTTCTGTCTCTGTTACGCCTCTGATACTACATCAGAAGCTGAGTTGACTGAAACCTCAAATTCGACATCAGTGCCTTACACCCAGGATAGTGAATAAGGGAAAAGTGTAAAAGTGCTTGCGTAGATGGATAGTGTGAATGACAATATGGTTTTCCGCTTTGGCTTCATTCCTTCATCACGGTCATAGATAAGGACTCACCGAGTTCTTAAGGTCCAGATATCTAGTGTTCCGAGTGACAGGCATCCCAGAAAGGAAGGCTAAAATATCGTTGTTGCCCTGTGGAAGGAAAATAACAGGACAATGTTCAGAGCTGGGCATACCGCCTATGTGACGGATCGGTCCACCTATCCGCCTATATGACGGATGTCCATTTTGGCGGCGATAAACGGCAAACTTTAAAAAATAGTCAGACTAAACATAGTCGGAAGCCCATTTTCTCCTATGTAACCGTCTAATCGGCGCCCCCGCCCCCTTATGGTACTACTCTGCTTTCAGAATGCGTTGGAATTACGTTGCTAGCTTAAACGGTTCATGAGTTAACAGTAATTTGAAAAACATGTGTCATCTCTGGAAGGTGCTAAAAGGTGACGCATTTAGTCCCCGGTGAGGCTGTGAGTCTTTCGTTTCAAATATCGCTCAGCGATTAAAGTTTTAATTTTTATCCTAAATTGGCTTACCTTAACTGCATTTTAGCCAAAGGTGCAATCCAAGTGAATGAATGCACTTTTACACTCTTGTTGTTGTGCAAAGCAAAAGAGTATCAATACTTTTGCTATTGTTCCTGCTTCTTCATCCTTGATGGTGGCGGCTTCTTCTTGTTCTTCTTTGTCATCTTCTCTTTTTTTTAAGATGACAAAGAAGAAGGAGAAGCAGCAGCAGCTCTGTCACTGGAAGCAATCATGGCAAGTTAAGCCATTAAGGACGGGAGCGCATAACCGCATTTCTACCACTAGAGCCCGGAGCGCTGTTGCGTCTGTCTACCTTTAAAGCCGGGAGGGTGGAGACGTCTGTGTCTCTTTTTAATCCAATTCTCCGTCTCTTAGCCAATTTAATGCATCAGAATATACAAGTGACGGTGTCGCAAGACCGCAAAGTTTGTCGCGGATTTTTTTCAAGCCGTAGGCTAATGGCGAATGCCGGCGATCGCCGGGAGCTCTGAAATAAGTAACGGCAGTGATATATAGACGACGCGCTGGTGGACTTTGAACCAGTGGAACCAGTCGAACGTGATATGATATAGTTTGTAGACAATGACGATATTGACGTATTTGTAACAGAATAGAGAATGGTAATTACCACTCGATTTTTAAAAATCAAAATAGTGCTTCTCTTGCACTGACACATTACTTTTACAACTTCGATTGAAACATATTAATATATTATTATTTACTAGTAAATAATAATAAACTCTGCCTGTGTGAAAGCAACATGTCTAAGCTTTCTGATTATTTTGGAATTATGTTTCTCCCTGCTACAGGGGCTGAGATATTAATTATTAATTATTAATCTGCCTGTATGAAAGCTACATGTCTAAGCTCTCTAATTCTTTTGGAATTATGTTTCTGTCTGCTACAGGGGCTGAGATATTAATTAATTTGTAAAGTGTTGAATTTCTGGGAAAACAAGGGTAATTCCAAAGGCGACCTTAGGTTTTGGGGATCTGTTGAGCCAGGCGCTTTAGGCCTTAATGGGTTAACTTTCGATTTCGACATTAACAAGGACCTTTGGATAAAATGCAACACACAGGATTCTCGTGAAGGTAAGCCGTTTTGAGACAAACTGTAACAAACACTTCAATATTTTATTTGCATTTGATAGGCTGCGTTGATGCGATGATAATAAATCCACCCATGCTCTCATTTGTCAATCTCGCGCATGGTTCTCGAAGTTGGTACTCGGTGACGCTGGCGGAAGCCATTTTAAAATGATACTCAAACCGATCTATAGACGATTACTATTTAGTGAGCATCGCAGGGTAAAAATGCACATGTTTCATTTAAAATAAAGGTAAAAATGGATACTGTAATACCTGGTCAAGGATAGATGATCTTTTAGACCTCTGTGTCTGACGTAGAAGTACCAAGCCAGCAATAATATCACTCGGCACAATGTCCAGGTCTCTGAAGAACTCTGCAAAAAGGCTTGCCACCTCTGAATATGCATCCTGCAGAAGACAGACACAGATGTGGGGCCATGATGTTCTATGTACAGTAACTCTTGACAGACTCAAATATGGATACAGGGGGTCCTCGGTTAAAGAGTACAGTTCCTATAGCTGCAATGTATTTTGAATGCGTACATAAGTGATTGTCTTCTAAGACAACCAGAACATTCCAGTTGAGTCACCTCAATGCCCTGAGAGTCACAATATTAATGTAAAAAAAAAAAAAAAAACACTTCTAAAACTGATTGAGATTAGATCATTTCATGATCATTATTTCAGTATTACTACTTTGTGTCATCTTCATTTTGGTGGTGGTGCCGGGAGATAGGTAGGCCGATTTTACAAAATCTTTTTAGTTTTATGTTTGACCAAGGCAGCACGGTAGTTAACTGGTTAGTACGTCCGCCTCATAGTGCAGAGGTCGTGGGTTCGAATCTGGCCACGGCCTTCCTGTGTGGGGTTTGCATGTTATCCTTGTGAGGATAAGTGGATTGCATAATGTATATATTTATATATTTATATTGCCCCTCCCAATGCATTTCAATGGGCATCAATTATACGCAGATTTTCGCTATTTTCAGTGCAGCCCAGTCATGTGAATAGGTGAATAGCAGGAGGTCAACTGTAAACAGCTTCTAGCAAAAACATTTTTTGCCTCTCATCTGGAGGCCTGTCAGCTATCTGAACTAAAGGCTGCAGGCCCAGGGAGGGCCGAATAAATACAAATACAAGCAAAAACACAAAAGCACAAATAATGCTTGTTTCATTGCAAAATATGCACAGCAAAAATAAGTAGTTGTATATTTGGCCTGACGAGAATGTGTGCTTGAGCGGAGCAGATCCAGATTTGATTTAAAATTATGAACAGTTATAAATTCAATACAAAGCTTGTCAAAAAAAATAATAAACAGTAAGCACAATTTTGGTGAGTAAAAGAGAAGCTAAGAATAGACAAGACCATGATGCTTCTGGGATCTGGAAAAATCTGAGAACAATTGTAATCAAATGGAGCTAAAGCTGCGGGAAAAGGTTGCGGCTTATAGGCTGAATTTTACGGTACTTTATTGTTTGTTGTTTGTAACCTTGAAACGCCGTATGCTGTTACCTTGGTAAACCGAGGGCTCCCCGTATACTGCATAACCCAAAAGCAGTTCTAGTTCAGTAAAATGAATTCATGTGGGTGGCTCACTGATTGTGTGTCCTGGGCTCTTGTGCAGCACATGAAGAATTTCAGTCTTCTGCTCCAGCTACTGGCCTGGCCTTCCTCAAGTCTGTGTCTAAATGTGGAGGACGTTTGTTAACAAGGAAGAAATAGCAAACAGGGTGTGGATGTTCTTATGCGTGGCAAAAAATGAGAGGTTTGTTAGTACCTTAGTGTGTATGTTGTAAGGTTTCGTTGACGCCGACGGGTTGCTTTCAGTTTGACAAATGTCCGCCCGGTAGGATCAAAAGTGCACATAAGCGTAATGCAGACGCTGAAAATTACTAGCCAGTTGCATGCAACAATCCCTAAAACACAATAAAACAATATTAACAAAATTTCAAACCAAATTAGAAATGCACAATTGTGGGTGAGCACAATGAATACCACCATGCATTTTATGAATTGTCATTAATTCAAATAGACGTGTTCAATATGGTTCAAGTTTCAGCAGCCCTTCCCAAACCCCCCAAAAATGAATTTGTTAAAATTGAAACTTGATTCTAAAATGCTTTACCCAAATTGATCAATACGATTGGACAACCCAATAAACTGTGAACTGTGTTCTGTATACAAAAAAAAAATATGCGTTGGTGGCCGCAGCAGATGGCGAACAACTATAAATATAATTCATGCAAATGGGATATGACATTACCATTTTAACATTCTCATAAGGAATCTACCTAAAGCCTGTGTTTGACTCACCCAAAGCTAGGTTTTTGGCAGTGACATCAGAGCATGGTTGGTAATACTGAACAAGCCAGGCTATTCCCACCACTGCATACACAAGCTCTACCAGGAGAATGGCTGGAGAGAGAAAAAAAGGTTGAGGAGAATAATCAATCCTGAAACTAAAACAATACTATAGAACCACAAAGGAAGTAAATAAACAAATAAATATATGGGAGGAGAGAGACAGAGAGAGAGAGAGAGAAAGAGAGAGAGGGGGAGAGAGAGAGAGAGAGAGAGAGAGAGAGCGAGCAAGAGCGAGAGAGAGAGATCCTTGCTTGAAAGTGAGGCATCTTACCTAGTCGGATATAGATGACGTATTGGACAGCTTCCCTGGGCTGTGTGTACAGGATGCTGCCTCTCATACTCAACCACATGATGGCACTCTCACAGATAAGACAGCTGACCAAGATGCCCATGTACCCTCGGCCATGGTCCACCAGTGTTATAGAACAGGACTGGTCAGAGCCATAGGGAAGGCCGAACAAAACCACGGATAGAACTACCAGCCTGAACATAACACAGTAAAATCATGTAGTAGAGAAACCCAAAAATAACAATGCCATTAAAAAAAATAAAAGAATAGTTTTGTGACAAAAAGTTACTCACCAGATGCAGTGTAACAAAAACAAAAAGAGGGCAGGCAGCACCAGGTCATCACTGCCGACTGACCAGCGCCGCCGAAACATCACCATGCCAGGCATCACTGCCCTGTGAGGAAACAGAAGTAACATCAAGATCAACAAATACTAAGGGCTGGTATTTCAAAGGGTTTTCTCATGCTCTCAACTCCTCATGCACTATATAAACTCACTTTTACAGTTCTAACAGTTCTTGTAAGGGGGGCGGGGGGTGATCACAATTGTTTGGGTACTTTGGTACTTTCCGTTACCCAGAATGTATTGCGGCATGCAATACTGAACTTTAATCATTACACTGGTCAACAGCAATTTTTTTTTAATCAACAATGGCTTTATGTGTCCCTAAAGTTTTGATGCTGATTTAAAAAATGACTTTTTTTTTATACACATCAGATTTTTACAAAATCTTTTTAGTTTTATGTTTGACCGAGGCGGCGCAGTAGATGACTGGTTAGCACGTCCGTCTCACAGTGCAGAGGTTGTGGGTTCGAATCCGGCCCCGGCCTTCCTGTGTGGAGTTTGCATGTTCCCCCCGTGCCTGCGTGGGTTTCCTCCGGGAACTCCGGTTTCCTCCCACATTCCAAGACATGCATTGTAGGTTAAGTGATCACTCTAAATTGCCCCTAGGTGTGATTGTGAGTGTGTATGTTTGTTTGTCTCTGTGGGCCTGCGATTGGCTGGCAACCAGTTCAGGGTGTATCCGGCCTACTGCTCGATGACAACTGGGATAGGCTCCAGCATGCCCGCGATTCTTGTGAGGATAAGCGGATTGCATAATGGACGGATGGATGGAAGTTTGACCAATAAATGCTTCCTCAATACAGATTTTACAATGTGTTGTAATTTCTAGCCATGTCGTTTCAGGAAAAAAAAAAAAACACAAGTTGCCGAACCAATCTTATAATTCATAATAAAACAGGGGCTGATTCGGAATCAGCAGAAAAAAAATCATCTACAAAGGTTTACTTGCATATCTGATCAAAAAAAGAAGTAAAAATTCTTTGACCAGTGCTATCATTCAAGTGGTTACCCATAGTTCATTGAATGTGTCTTAATTAATTCACAGTCACATTAAATTTAAGTTGCACGTTGTTAAAGTGGAAGTCAACCCAAACATCTTTTTTTCAAGAACATATTCTAAGCAGCCCCAATAGTTGAAACAAGGCATTTTTATAAATACTGCATTTGTGGAATAAGAGTTAATCCACCTGTTTTTAGCTATTGCTGGGGGCGGCCATTTTGTCTGGTTTTTTTTTTCAGTCGACAGAAGTTTTTTTTCAGTCATAGGAAGTGACAAAATGGCCGGCCACTGAGATGCCAAGATTTTGCTCCTTAACTCATATTCCACAAACGTAATATTAATCAGAATGCCGTGTTTCAACTAGCGGGCCTGTCCTGCATAGAACATATTCTTGAAAAAAATATGTTTGACTATGGTTGACTTACCCTTTCACATGAAACCGTGATTGTGGCTCATGTGTGAAATATTAAAATCCAAGGTTAGTTCTTTTGAATGTTGTCTTAGCAACTAAGCTAAGGTGTTCACTACCTGCTTTCTCACAGTGCATATGAGTTTGACCTCACTAGTAATTACATGACAGACCACATTTCTTCTGCGTGTTGAAAAACTCTCCATTACCTTGAGTGACACTAAAATGCCACAAAACCAATCAAGACTGTCAGCATCCCGTCATTCTTCTTTTCTAGTGGAGGTGAACAGGTGGAAGTGCTAAGTGTGTATGTGCCATCTAGTGGTGAACAGTATTATTACAATGTAAAACTAATCAGGTGTAAGGGAAGCATTTTTATAATGTTAAGAAAAATAATAATCGAGGGGCCACTTCAAGAGTTGGCGCGGGCCTCATGCAGCCCGAGGGCTGCCAGTTGCTTTGTTGGGGGGTATGAAACCTCGCACCTCTAGCTGGGCAATGATTTACTTCATACAGCTAGCTGAAGGTAAGAAGAACAAGTTCAAGACGGGCTTTTGAGAAATATTCTACTTGTTGAACAGTGGAAAGAACCTGTTTTGACATTATATGGCATCCTGTAAAAAGATTCCTGAACATCACCCTGATCATTCTCTTGTTGAAAAGTACAGCAGAGCTCCATTGCAGTTGCCTCTGGGCTTAAACGACTTGAAATGGCAAAGCCACAAGAGGAGGAAAGGAAGAGGGAAGCCACAGAGAGGCTGATTCAGGCCTTATGATGCCGACACAGGCTGATCTAGCCTTTATGGTGAGCTACTCCCGTACATCTGTTGAAAAATGTGCTTTGTTAAAACAAACAAAATCCATCATGTCAATTTGTTTGACAATAAATGTAAAACAAAGATGACAAATGCTGAGCAAAAGACTTATATTGATTGTTTTGCTGTCTGTGGCAATGATTTTTCAGTCACCAAGAGAGTGCCAGCATCCGCCTTGTTCCAACATTATATAGCACAGTCATCGCAGTTATTTAAAGTCTTTCTTGGCATTGTGCCATCAAAAATTAATAATACTAATCAAAATGCCCAGAGATAGCTGCATCATTGCCCGGTTAAAGGTGCTAATGCAAGATGGCTTAAGTTGATTTACACTGCCGCAAATATACTGTATGCAGTGATATACGATGCATTCTAATGGGTTATGTGGACTCACACACCGACAACACTAAGCAACATGGTGACATACTGAATTGCCATCGGTCTGTGGCATCCAGAAGACTGTTAGCCCGATGTGATGTGTGATGTGAAAATCCAAGTGTCCTTTGTTGGAAATTGATTGCATACAAGTGTTCGTGTGAAAAATTAATGTTTGCATTATTTATGTCAGTGGGATTGTCACACACGTCCCCAATCTGGAAGATAAAATCTCACTGATTATGTGAGGGGAAAAAAAAAAAAAAGTTTGGGTTTTCTCATTAAGCCATGGCCAAGTAGACCTACAGGAGCTGGACTTGTGGATGTAATATGAATTGTTTTGTGTCCACATTCTTCTGTTTGTTTTGCTGCCATGTAATTTTTAAGGTGACCCAAATACCCTACAAGACCACTCAACATCTGAACAGTCATCAGCTGATGAATGCATGTCCATGATGAAACGTTGGGCGAAGTTTCAGAATTAAGGCAATGTTAATGCATAGACACATGCTGCACAATCCAGACCAGGTGTTGGGGTCTTGTCAATTATGTCATGTCTAGTGTTGCCACTACCTTTTGGGTAAAAAAAAACCTTGGAACTGAATGCCAGAATGGAGTATGTATTTGTATTGTGTGGGAAACTGAAAATGAATCCCTTACTTTCAGGATTGTTAACATCTTCATGAGGATAAAGCATTTAATTTGACTAAAAATGTTATTAATATGAGATTTGATGATGACCTGAATGCATTTAGAATTGAGGAGGATTTGTTCACTGTTACTGGTGTGTCTGAACTCATTCTGTTACTGGCATGATGGACATGACGAAATGATGAAATATCATACATTGTGCTCTAGTACTGCTGTTTTTATGTGCTGTCTGAAATTGATTTCATAAAAGAAAAGTATTTTGAACTGAAATTATGTAATGTGTTTTATTTCAAGGGAAAGTCATATTTTTTTCCAGAATATGTTCTATGCTGGCCTACAAGTTGAAGCAAAGCATTCTGATTAATATTGCGTTTGTGGAATATGAGTTAAGCAGCAAAATGCACCCGCTTTTAGCCATCTCAGGGAGCGACCATTTTGTCACTTCTGTCGACCGAAGATTGAAGTTGCTCAGGGCTCAGATAACGACCAATCACGGCTCACCTGTTTTCTGAAGCTGAGTAAGATTGGTTGCTATCTGAGCCCTGAGCAGCAGTGATGTCATCTTCAGTCGACAGACGTGACAAAATGGCCGCCCCACAGCTAGCTAAAAGCGGCTGGATTTCTCATTCCATAAATGCAATATTAATCAGAATGCTTTGTTTCAACTAGTGGGCCTGCTTTATAAATATGACAATTTCCACTTGTTCTGAAAGCAGCAGCCCTCTCTGTGTTCTTTATATTTCTTCGCTAAAGTCTCTATTTTAGTAATGGGCTGGAACGGGCCACACAAAGGTCGTGCAGCAAGGTGTTCATTGACACCCAACACGACTTTGAGAGTGGTGTGTTCGGAGAGGCAGAGCGCGCTCGGTGCATATTTCCGAAAGCACCCGAGAGGGCAGCCACAGGTCTGCTGCCATCTGGTGGTGAAATATAAAATGTATATTTTTTACATGTGTTTTGTACCATGGTCAATATAGTACAATACAATACAATTTTATTTGTATCACTACTGATGGGCCAGTTTTTGCGTTTTAATTATTAATTTTATGCCATAGGTTGCGGGCCGGTAGAAATTTTAACACGGGCTGCATTTGGCCCTTAGGCCGGACTTTGGACATGCCTGCTGTAGAGTGTTGGCATAAACACTCAGTGTTAATCTAAACACTTAATAGTGTCATTACTACCATATTTTTCGGACTATAAGCCGCTACTTTTTTTGGTTGAACCATGTGGCTTATAGACCAGTGCGGCTATTCTGTGGATTTTTCTTCCACCTGTAGGGGCAATCTAACCAGAATTACAATACAATACATTTGCCTTTAACAGATGTGACTGCAGGTGGAAGAGTTCAACAGGCGAGGGCGCTATGCACTAGGTTATGAATTACGTGGTATGCGGAAGTAGATCTGACATACTGGAATGGCAGCGGCATGTTAAAGTCTTTGTATTTGTCGATTCAAAAACATGCTAAAATGCAAGAAATTGGCAGGGCTTTACAAGGATGAATTAGACAGTGAAGCCAGAGACCGATGTCTTGCAAAATAGACATTATAAATGGTTTGGATCCCTAAAGAATTCCCAAAACTGAGTGGAGCTACGAACTGGACCAACTTCCTCCTTTGTGTGCGCCGGATATTTTTGCGTACATTGTGTGTAGTGTGAGTGCCTACACTTTAAACATTATACATCTTTAGTCTCTCATAGTCTGGAAAATACGGTACATTGTCAACACTACATTTTGTTGGTGTGACACACTATTGGGTGTTGATCATTTAACACTTTAGTAAATATTTAACACCGGGTAGTGAGGGTGCATAAAGACTAGACGTGGGCGATATATATTGTTATCGATATCATCGTCAATCTTGCTTTCACAATGTGTAATTTTACATTATGGAGTATTAATACTGCATCTAAAAGCAGAACGACTCGAGTCACTCGACGGCCGCAAAGTATGAGGAAATGCTGAAAATCAGGGTGCGTTGACAGCAGAGGAGGAGGAAGTGATAATCATTCGCCGAATCAGCGGGCAGGACCCAGTCACGTGACTCTGTCCTCACTGTAGGAGTGTCGAGCGGGGATTCATAGCGAGGCGCGAGTCCACATCGTCCGTAGTTTGTAAATGGTTTGGGGTTGACAAGACTAACAATGGTGGGAATAACATTGTTAGATGTGCTAAAACGGTCACCATGAAGAGCAATTCTAGATCACGAGGAAAACTTGGCGACTGGGCAAGCATGCTAAACAAAAGCTTAAACACACACACACTCAGTAAACAGTTGCCGAGTTGAACCAACAAATATAAACGCACACACTCACAGACACACAGTTTTTCCTTGCTGGGTGACACTTCGTCACATTTCAAATACATTTTTTCTCATTCTGATTGCTGTAGTTAACACCTTTTTCGCATTCTGATCCCTCTAGTAGTTGGCAGTGGTACACCAGTTCTTACTGCAGCTCAAAATGTCACATCATTATGGAATAACAGCAGAGACATTTAAATGAAAAAAATTCCCAAAAATCTAAGTCCATACATACTATTTTGTTCTTTATTGTTAAATATTGTCGCAGAATATCATTATGATTTGCAGAAGCTGTATTTAGCAATTTAAAAGAGATGTTGTTCACAAACGCTGTCTATCCACAATTGGTCTGTGAAGCAAGTGCAGACTTAAAATATTTTTTGTAGAATATCGTCAAATTACCGTTAAAGTTTTTTAAAAAAATATCGTGATATTTTTTATTTTTTTGCCCATATTGCCCACCCCTAATAGAGACACTTTGCAGGTGTTAAAATTAATAATGGAGAAACTGACCAGTTGAGTCTTGTAGCGCCATGTTTTTCACTCGCTCCGCTTCTACTAGCTTCCTGGAATAACAGAAACGCGTATACTGATGTCACAGACATGCGCGGAATAAGTGATAAATTTTGGAATAAGTGTTTTCATGCGCGCCGTTTGACATTAACCACTCCTCTCATTCGGAATAAAATCTTGATCAGAATTGGCTTGATCGGGTCAGAATATTCCGAATAGGGTGTGTACATGAAACATTTTTTATTATCGGGCTTTTAATCTGAATAAATGTCTCCATGTAAATGTAGCCTGTGATGTCATTTTCAGTTGACAGAAAGTGGCAAAATGGCTGCACCCTGAGATGGCTAAAAAACGGGGGGACTTTGCTACTTAACTCATATTCCACCAACACATTATTAATCAGAATGCTGTGTTTAGATTAGTGGAGGTGCATAGAGCATATTATTGTAAATAAAAATATTAGGGTTGACTTCCTCTTTAAGAGTCAGATCTGGCAATGGGTAGAAAATACACTAGCTAGACATTGTGATAAAGATAACTAAAATCTAGGCGTCGCTCTACACTAACTTTTTACCTGGTATGCACCAGCACATCATTTGGTAGTAAAATTGTTTTGTTGAATTTACTTAAGGGCAGCCTAAATGTCAAATAAGCATATATGTATACATTTATCAATTACGTATCAAAGAATATAACTTATTGATTGATTTGCTAACTTGCAATCAAAATACGGGTCATCATTGTAAGACAATGTTATTTTCTTCCACACCCTGACAAGAATACCTGGTCGTGCTCATACACCACAGGACCAGACAGACTTCATTAATTTAAAAAACGTAAACTACCCAACACCCAACAGAATAACATACTGAGATGCTGAGACCCAGACTTAATTTAATTATGAAATGACAAGACAGTCAGATGATTAATGGGGCTTAGAAAGGCCAATAAATATTGAACGGTCAGACAATAGCAGATATAAAATTCAAAGACAGTTAGAGGGCAGGACACTCATACAACCACAGTAATATTAAATTTGATGTAACATATGAGGTAAAATTCTTTGATTCAGTAACCCATAAAATGTTTCAATGGGAGCTAAGAGCATTTATGGCGAGTTGAACCGTGGTCAACAGGAGAGACAACATTAAACGTTCCCTTGCACTGACACAGCACATTCTTCCAATGATTTAAGTGCATAAAATGGAACACAAAATGACAAATTTGAAAGTGAAATAAGCTTTATTAAAAAAATGCATGTCTGGAAAACAAATACCAGCCAGGCAAATTGCAATCGACAATAGGAAGCTTGATAACCTGCTTTTTCATTGAGAAATTAGAGAAAATCAATGCGCAGAAACACGAGAAGAAGCTGAAAACCTAAATAGTAAGAGAAAAAAAAAAAAAAAAAAAGATTTAAATCTGTCACCCACTAATGCATTTTCTCTGCTCTGTGCTAAAGACTTAGAGGGGTAATATTGAAAATGTTCTTAATTGCTCGTACCGATACAAATAATTGCATCTCTGGAGTGCCTGCTCAGTGCTCACCCATCAAATGTGAAGTTACACAAGCTAGATCTTTTGTCGGCTTCTTTTTTTTTAATTTCCCCAAATTTATTTGTGAGTGAGTTTTGAATTTTGACACATTGTTAAAGGAATGGTATGGCTAATTTACACATATTACCGTATATTGAGAATCTCTGTCTGTAACTTGGCAGCTAGACAGGGTGAAGATGAGACGTAAATACAGTTCCAGTATTAGCTTCAGGTAGTCGGCACATACAGTACTTGTACTTAAATGTTCGGTGGAGTGGTTGACATGGAGCGGAGGGGTATTTGGCAATGTATCCATAACATGTGCTCCATGCACAGCTACACACAATTAGACCAATGTAATTCACCAGCTTGGAAACACTGCCTCCATTAGTGACAATAAGAATTATGCTTTTACATCATCTTTTTTTACGCCTGCTTGCTTTTTTCCCCTCAGTCTGGGATGCTAAAGAACAAGCGGTCGCTCGCCATGTAATGTTGTAGGTCCGTCCTCGGTCATCATGGTAATGAGGCATGCGGTGAGCAAAAGTCTTAACCCCACTCCCACCACCACCACAAACTAAGTATTTTCAACCAGAGTGTTAAGTGTTCTAGTTTGTATCCCTCCCAACTCAAAGTGACTTCTTACACATCTACGTTTTACCTTGATGAAAACAAAAATGGGGAATAAAAAAAAAAAAAAATTGTAGTCTTAACCTCCGTGTGATTTATTACATTTTTGTGGGCTAAAGGAAAGTTACTATATGTCGGACTGCAATCGTCTATTAGCATTATTTCTTTAATCACATAACTGAAAATGTCATTAGAGTGTATGTAATGCAAAACTGACCAGGACAGCTTGACATAATACGATAACCACATGCTGTTAGGTTAATCCATTTTTATTTTTTTAATTAATCACCCAAATGTCTCTGGAATTAATCTTTAGCTCTCAGCAGGGCACAAAATATCAACATCCTGCTGAAAGGACCTCAAGCACGTAATAGATTTGTGACAAACCAACCACACAGTCAGTTCAACCTGTTACAATTGTTACAGCTTCCATACACATATACTTCTTACATACAAGACACACTACTCTATTCTCATCACAGTCAATTAAACAGCTCAAGCATACAGACTCTGGTCCATTGATAATTACCTGTATATTTTTTTCAGAGCAGAACTATTCCGCTCTGACCTCTGGTGGGATTTAACAGAAGACTAATATATACAGTACAGTGTACTGTATGTCTCAAGAAAGCTAATGGCATTAAGGGCCTTCACATTCGCCAGTGTGGGACTTTTGGCTCAGTTCTGCAGTTGGTGATTTGGCTGCAAGAATTTGACTAAGGGACCAGAGGTTGGCTGGTTCAAGTCATGTTATAGGCCAAAGCAATAAAGCAATGGACTGGTTGAGGCCTGAGAGGTGCCAGTGTAATTCAGAAGCCTTGTCATTAGTGCCTTTTAGCAGGACACATAACACCACACTACCACAACATGGGTACTACTGTAACTTGCACATTTTATAAGTTGTTTGCGGTAATGGAACTTTGATTTGGCAATGGCCCTCTTGAGGAATAAATGTGTTCCATTGCTATACCTGAACTGAAGCTGGTTTCACACAGTTTACGCCATGCTAAACTTGTACCCTGAAATTAAAAAAAATAAATAAAATCTTAAACCTGACATACTTTGACTTTATGTGCAACAATGCTGCATGGGTAGCTATCATCTCAGTCCTTGTGAATTCAAAGGGCACGCGTACATTTTGTGAAGAGACGTCACATCGCTGCACGTGAGCAGCGCCTTTGTGCAACACAGTGTATGGCTGCGTGCCAGGCTCCGACCCCTACTCACGTGACCCAACAACAATGATGTAACAACAATGACAGGGCTCCCAGTCTGTCATTATAGCTTTGTCTTTCACATGTGCAATGAAACAAACAGCAAAAGCAAGAGTACACATTATTTGCCTGTTAAAGTCAGTTTAAATTGTGGACATCTATTAAAAGGTTGTTCAATAGTAAAGTCCACAATTTCAAACCATCAAAAGACAAAATTATCACAATATAACAGCCACATCTGATATAACCCATATGTCAACATACCAACCAGTACTGCCCAGTTGACAAACAGTAGGTTGATCTGGGATGACTTGCAGCTGGCGTTCCTCCCCTTCCCTGTCACTTCGTAACAAGCCAAGCGGTGGCACAAAGGCCTCCTACTCTCTCTCATTTCTCCTATCTCAATTGCTAAAGTATCCAAGGCCAAGGAAAACATTTTGTTATTTGTCTTGCAAACACATACACACGTACAAACTGGTTGGACAACAAACAGGTGAGAAACCTTATCAGTAACAGGAGGAATATAAAATACCAAGTTGACCTGATGAATGATGTCGCTACTGTTTGACTAATACAAATTATGTGTGAAAGAGGAAGTCAACCCAAAGATATTTTTTCAAGAATATGTTCTATGCAAGCCCACTGAAACATTGAAACAAGGGAATATCATTAATATGAAATATGAGTGAAGCAGCAAAATCCACCCTTTTTTAGCCATCTCTGGGGCGGCCATTTTGTCACTTCTGTCGACTTAAAATGACATCACAACTGCTCAGGGCTCAGGTAACGACCAATCACAGCTGACCTGTTTTGTGAAGCTGAGCCGTGATTGGTCGCTACCTGAGCCCTGAGCAGTTGTGATGTCATTTTCAGTCGACAGAAGTGACAAAATGGCTGCCCCAGAGATGGCTAAAAACGGGTGGATTTTGCTGCTTAACTCATATTCCACAAACACAATATTAATCAGAATGTTTCAACTAGTGGGCCTGCTGGGAACATATTATTGAAAAAAATGTGTTTGGTTTGACTTCTGCCTGAAGACTGCAGGCTTTTCTTGCTTTTTCTGCATAGAAAAAGAACATTCTGATTTTAATTTTGACCCAACAGTACATACAAATCAACTAAGGCTAGGTTCACACCGCAGTTCTTAATGTTCAAATCTGATTTTTTTTAAATCGTTTTTTTTTTTTGTGTAAGCGTTCATATTACATTATAAATGCGACCTGGGTCTTGTCTGCTGTATGAACACATGCGTCGCCAAAGTGACCTGCACGCGCAGAAGAAGAGACGACGTCACGCCGGACGTTGTGTTTGCAGAAGTAAATGTGGTCCAGCATGTTGGGGCATTCATACAGTGAAGCGATTAGGTAGGAGGTATAAATAAATACAGTATTTGGTGGAAATTATGAGGCGAGGCTTTAATATATCATTTCATGAAGACATCACTAACGGTGACGTCACATCATAGGCGTGCGTAAAAAAATGAATCGATCTGAACCGTGTTGAATAACTACTATCACCATAAATGTCTACTTTATGCTTCATGTTTCAAGTGGGATTAAATTAAAGTCAAATATAAAGTCAATTGTGTGATTCAAAACAACTTTGCAGATTCGATCCCCATGGTGCCAACACTGTCCCTCTGACTGGGCGGAGCACATTTTGGGCTCCGGATGACATCAAAGTCGGATATATTTGACCTGGCCGTTTAGACCGCGGTCGCATTGTAAAAAATCGGATACGTATCCGATTTAGGACAACGTATGAAAGCGACCCAGGTCGGATTTGAAAAAAATGGGAATTGAGCCATTCAGACTGTCATAAAAAAATCAGGCATCAAGCACGTGGGCCAAAAAATCTGATGTACTTTCAAATCGAACCGTCCTTGAATCGTTTCCCACCTAACATATGGAAAACTGTATCGAATTGTCTTTTGTGGAGAGATGCACACCCCTCATACCCAGGCTGCTGACAGATGACGATTGACGGACCGGCAAACTTTAGATATTACTGTGTACGCCTATACGGTGGATGTGTGTGTGTGTGTGTGTGTGTGTGTGTGTGTGTGTGTGTGTGTATGTATATATATATATATATATATATATATATATATATATATATATATATATATATATATATATATATATATATATATATATATATATATATATATAAAAAAAAAAAACTAGTATAAAGGCAGCTCTGTGGGGCCTGGGCACACAGTCAGATCTCCATGCACAAATTGAGGTTGTAGAGGAAGTCGAGCTCGAGTGGTGAGGTTCCACTGAACTGACATGATATTTCACAGTTCCAATTTCAATCTCCTCTATGTTCCCTTTCATCTCTGCTTGGGTGAGAATTACACTGCTTTTAAGAGTCCCTTCAGTTTTTGTCACATCCACATCCACTTCTCGCTGTTTCTAATCAGCCCGTCTCTCCACAACCCATCATAAGGCAGCAGCAAGCTGTCCATCCAAACGAAACCCTCCCTCTCCTTTCTCCAGTCCTCCCTCCCCTTCTTCACTTTTCCCTGTCCGAATGCTTCTCCTTCCTACCCACACACTCATTCACTATTCATATTTTAGAGGACATTTGCGAGCAAGGAAAGAAATGAGTGCATCTGCACCATTTTCGGTGCAGGGGAAACCTACATTTTCTCTTCTCGCATTGCTCTTCCTTATCTAACAAAGCCAGATTTTGGTTTTGGTTTACCACTGCTCATCTTTTTTTAGACTGAAAGCCATGTGCCACTCACTCCTACTCTCCCTCTGCCTCTTTCTCCATCTTTTTCTCCCACCGCCACCCACTCAATCCTTTTCACCTCCTTCCTCTCCATTTTCTCGTGTTTCAGTCGATGCATTAGTGTTTGCATGTGCCTGTTTGTCTATAAGGATGCTTGCCAGTGCTGGGGTGCCAATGTGAACTGCCAACCTGTCTGTGTTGGACCGCCACAAACCATGTGAAATCATGCGTATCTGGTTAGATACTGAAAATAAGGCGAGACGATGACTGTAGCCACAGATTTTTTTTTATTTATTTAATCAAATATCATCAACAGAGCCAATGGTGACTTGGCTCCAAACCTACATGATATCAGTTTCTGTGGGGCCCATTGGGCGGGGTGGCCATTCTTATAAATATTGCGTTTGTTAGAGTAAGAGTTAATCCATCCGTTTCTAGCCATCTCCGGGGGTGGCCATTTTGTCACTTCTGTCGACTGAAAATGACATCACAGTGTCTCAGGGCTCAGGTAACGACCAATCACGGCTCACCTCTTTTCTGAAGCTGAGCTATGATTGGTCGTTGTCTGAGCCCTGAGGGTGAGTGATGTCATTTTCAGATGGCAGAAGTGACAAAATGGCCGCCCCCTGAGATGGCTAAAAAGGGGTGGGCTTTGCTTGCTGCTTAAATCATATTCCACAAACACAATATTAATCAAAATGCTGTGTTTCAACTAGTGGGCCTGCATAGAACATATTCTTGAAAAAAAAAAGGGTTGATTTCCACTTTAAAGAGGAAGTCACCGCAAACATTCCTTTATGATCATCATTATAAAGGGATGACACATGCAGGGTAGCTGAATCTTACTGTATTAAATTGTATGCATCTATTGCATATCTGTTAAAATAGCAATACCAATACAATTCATGAGATATTTGATTAATAAAAGCTACAGATACACCATGACAACAGTACAACCTACAAGGTTGGTTCACTCAATGCAGTCTGAAAATAATATGCGCTTTACGGGAACTTGTCATGTTTGAAATGAACCTTGGAAAACATACTTGAATGGGTTTACAATCAAAAGTAACCAAAACATCCTACAAATTCCATTTATAGGTAAATGAATAGTATGCAAGACTACTCTATTTCATAAGTCAGCAAGATGGAGAAAAGAGAACAATTTCATCAGGGCACCAAAAAAGAGGTAGTGACTTCTTAAACATGCACTGTTGTTTTTTCCCCAAACAGAGACAGAAAGTCATATTTGTCAAGTCACCCTGGAGATGGCCACTATTCAAGGGTTGAGGTTTGTGGGCATACTGTAGCATTGAACAAGGTGTACACACACTATCAATTCAGATTGAAATGGCAGGGCAATAACTTGAGTGCATCACTATGCTAAAGAATTCACACTGTGCTACTTTATGTGTTTAAAGTGTATATTGAAAAGGTCAATTTACAAAAGGAAAATTCAAGTGTGTTTCATGAGCATCTAAATATAAAAGACGCTTGAGAGACACAAATGTATGCAAAAACTGTGAATTTGTGCTCATTATAAAAATATGAATGAGTAAATGAACATAAAGCTCCTTGTAGAAAGATGACACTTAATGTGGAACAATTAAACCTTGCATAGTTCTTTCAGGAATTGCTGTGCTTTGTGGCACACTAAAATCAGGGGTCTCAAACATGCGGCCCCTGGGCCAATTAAGGCATGAGGGATGATATTTTGTGGGCTCCCCCCTATTTGACAAAGTTTAGTGATAGTGTGGCCTGCATGTTTTCGCAGATACACCTTTTTGCTTTGTAGTGAGCAGAGGTGGGCATTCGTCTATGCTAGTCTGTCTATGAGTTCCCGTCTATATTTCAGACCCGTCCGGTCGGTCCGAGTCAGCTGAACGCCGTCGAGGACGGACTTTACCGCTAACACGCAGCCAAATAAATAAAAAATAAAACTGTGTTGTATACCTTTCAGTCCCACAAATGCAACGATATGTGCTCCATTTTGTTTTTATTTCACCGATCACCACGCTGCGCGTGGGTGTGTCAGTTTCTGTTTGATATTATTTCTTTGTTTGGCAGAGTCCGCTCGTGCGGCGCCTGCGTGTGACGTGAAGATTACATTCTTGACGCCGATTGGCTGTCGCCGGCAAGGGACGGATGGGGATCACATGGGTCGGCCGGAAATATCGCCCTGAAGTTATAGACGGATAGACCAGCGTTTCACAACCTTTATTGAGCAAAGGCACATGTTTCACCTTGGAAAAAAAATCACGCACATCACTTGGCAAAACGATTCACAAAAAGTGGACCAACAAGTAAATTATGTAGCCGTACCTCGAGTGGAAGCGCATTTAATAGTTTTGCCTGTTGCTATATGTGCTTGACATACATAAATGAACTAATTAACCAGGACTGGGCACCTTTTTTTCCGGTCAGACCCCAGCCCGCCGGCCGCAACCCTCCAGCCTTATTCATAAAAATGATCTACCCCGCCCCCGCCCCCCACCCGAAAGAAAAAAACTTCTGTGCATGACGCCACCGCGGGAGGGATGCTAACGGCTTTTGCCTGCGATAAACGATAGAAATACTGCATAAAAATCATCACATCTAAAACGAGGCAACAAGGAGATTACAGTATACAGTACTGTAACATATCTAAAAATGGATGCGGAAAAGTAGGGGGAAACACATTTTTACCTGCTCGAGCGTTTTATTTTCTAAAACGGTGCCATGAGTAACAGCAAAAAGTACTGTAGCTTACTTGAATATTATTAAAAATGTATTGTCTTACTTTTGGCAGTCATTATCACCACCACTTGTAGAACTCGCGCTGTATCTCTATTTGTTGAAAAATTATTCAATTTTTTCTGAGCTTCCCCTCTGTTCTCTCTTTGTTTGTGTCCTTCACCTCCTCCTTCTTCTTAGTCTCCTCCTCCTTCTTCTTCTTCTTCATCTCCTTCTCTTCTCCTCTTTATGCAGACCGAACGTGTTTTTTTGTTTTTTTTTTAAAGCTTTTTGCACACCGAACGTGCCCAATGCAAGTAAGTACGCACAGTTGGTAGTGGCGCATTTGACGTGCCTTGCTTAGTTCAACCTTTTTTTAAAACGTGTCACCCCCAGACACCCCGCCCCAAATATGGGCATCCGGCCAGGCCGCAGGGCCGAACCAGTCCGGCCCCGGGATGGACTGCCCAGCTCTGTAATTAACCAAAAATGAAATATAGAAAATAATATAATTTTTTCTATATAATTGACATTGGATAATTTTACGCGGGACACCTGATGATCTCTCACAGCATAGGGTTGAGAATCACTGGGATAGAAGATGCCCACCTCCGGTCATGAGTATTGTTTCCCTGATCAGTACGGTATCTACGGTATTTTAGTTCAGTACTTACTGTATGTACTGTAGCTGAGGCTTGTGACAGCTTCCAATGATGTTTGTCGACTAGTTAGACATTGCAAATTGAAAATGTTAGTCACTTCGTTGAAATGTGATTCGGAAATGACACTATGAGGACATTGACAGCACCCCAGTCATGTTTTTCTCAAAACCTGCCGAGAAGAGAAAGGTTGGCACAGGCAAGCGAAGCCGGTGTTCTGAAGACCCCATTCATGCTCAGACGAACCGTTCATGTTTTGAATTGTTATTGGTAGATTGAAAAGATTGGATCTGTTGTTCTTTTTGGTCAAATACTTGATGCAGCCCAGTCTCACCCAGACTACTCCTCTAGCCGCCCACAGGGAAACTGAGTTCAAGACCCTTCCTATAAAAAAAAACAGTGTCTTGTTAGTGCGACACTTTGGAGAGACCATTAAGTTAAGGCAGGTGTCATTCTCCACACCATGTCATATACAGCTCCTTTTAAAGCTACTGTAATTTTGAATGGTAAGAATGCAATTTTGACATTGATGAGAAGACTTCAGGTGATTTTGCGTGTGTTTGTTTGTGTGCGAGTGTATGTGTGTGTGTGCGCGCGCGTGTGCGCGCCGGCATCCATCCAACAAACACGTGCATGAGCACAAGCAGTCGCGTTGCAGTGATGAGAGCATCCTGCGGGCCTAGCTTGTTGTGATGGGGCCTACTAATGTTTCAAAAAATAAGTAGGAAAGACAATATAAAAAGGTGCGCTGTCCAACTGAAAGCCCAGAGTATGCGGACAGAAAAGGCGGATGCCCCTTTATTGGGGTGTGTTCGCCCGGTGGCCGCTGCTTCTCACCTGAATTTTGACGCTTCCTTGCCACGAACCACTGCATCGGTTCTGCTTGCTCGCCCATATCCCCCCGACTGGAGACAAGCCTCGTCAGACGCGTTCTCCCCGACACCGACTCAAGGATGCCGGAGGAAGAAGAAAGTCCGTTAACGCCTCAGTGAACGGTTTTATGACAACCGGCCACTGTCACTCGAGCTGACAGATGAATGGACCTGGAAACGTCAATAATCGGGGCCAGGGGGTCCGCAGCCGTCCTCAGTGTTGATTGTCAGAGCAACACGTCTTCGGCTGTGGCAACTCACTCACCGTGGCTCCTTTCCCGTGCTTCCTCAGCCCAGCTAGGAATGGTTGGGATACAATCCACGGAACAAGACATTCGCACAAGGATGAACCCGTCACGTTGTAGTCAGTGGCGTGTACGTGCCACTAGTCGCCGGACAACTCCCGAACCCCAGCAAAGACAGCAGGCAAAACAAGGCAGCATTCCACGAGAAACGGGCCCATCCCCCGGCACATACATATCTACACTGAATTGCGTACGAAGATGCAGTCCCCCTTCCGCGTTCCGCTGTGAATATCGCGTACCGCGTTTTGATTGCGCATACCTGACTCGTTTCTTAAACGGAAGGCACTCGTGAAATATTGCAGAGAAAGGGCGCCACTGGTGGTTTGTGAATATCAATAGGTCCGCTACTGCTCCAAAGATGAGAAAGCATGTGCAAGATGTATACCTGCCAAGAGAGCGCGCACTCACACCAAGGAAACGTTGTTTTTGTGTCCATTAAACGTATTGATATGTAATCAAACGCTGTATCATCAAAAGATATACTACCTCAATTGACTTGCTTTGAATGCAAATTCAGTGAGAACATTTCAATGCAGCACAACATTCATTGAAATGGGGTCAGTGTCATAAAGAAACCCCATTCAGTATCCTCTTGACGCATAACCCTTCTTCGGTACGACGTACACTGGGCGTGGTGGATCCCTGTCAAATCATAAAATTAACACATTAAGCTAACTCTGTTCTTAGGATTTTGAAACATAGCAGCCCAAAGCCGCAGTGATTAAATGTTACGATTTACGGCATTAACAAAGTTGTTCATCTTGATGTACATGTTTCCGAATTCATGGGAACAATGGTCGTTTTTATGATCGGAGAAAGGATGCTGTGATGATTTTAAATAAAAATTGAAATAAAAACTAATAATAAAAAAAAACTGTCAGAAATCGTGATCAGGTAGCGATGTCGGCAATGACCAGGTGGCTCTGTTTGAAAATTAGACACCATGAAAGGAAGAAGACTGACTTTATTTCCAGAGATACTTCAGGCTCATCTCCTGCACGGCAACACACATTTTCAGTGAAAAGAGAAGAGAAGCAGTTTCTAGTTTCCGCTTGTTTCAACCTACTGGGACGGCATCTGGAGGGTGTAACAAGGCGGTCTTGTGTTCTGCTCCCTTTCAAGTTGTGATTTTTTTAAAGCGGAAATCAAGTCAAAATTTTTTTTACAATACAGTGTTCTATGCACCCCCATTAGTCTAAACATGGCATTCTGATTAGTGGTGGTAGTAGTATGAGTACGCAGAGAGAGTTTCATGTACACACGGCGGTCCTAGCCAGAGATAGCTAGTGAGTGCTGTTTCTGGCAACGCACTGCTTGGATGTGAACCCCAACAAATTATTTTGTGTTGGGCCCAAGATGTCATGCTTTTCAGGTTTTAATGATGGTAGTAGTATGAGTAGGCAGAGTGAGTTTCATGTACATGCGGGGTTCCTAGCCAGAATTAGCTAGGGGGTGCTGTTTCTGGCAACACACTGCTTGGATGTGAACCCCAACAAATTATTTTGTGTTGGGCCCAAGATGTCATGCTTTTCAGGTTTTAATGGTGGTAGTAGTATGAGTACGCAAAGTGAGTTTCATGTACATACGGGGTTCCTAGCCAGAATTAGCTAGGGGGTGCTGTTTCCGGCAAAGCACTGCTTGGAAGTGCACCCCAACAAATTCTTTTGTGTTGGGCCTAAGATGTCATGCTTTTCAAGCTTTATTAGTGGTAGTAGTATTAGTACGCAAAGTGAGTTTCATGTACATACGGCTTTCCTAGCCAGAGTTAGCTAGGGGGTGCAGTTTACGGCAACACACTGCCTAGAAGTGCACGCCCCACACAAGTTCTGTTCTGTTGGGCCTTAGATTTCATGCTTTTCAGGCTTTAATGGTGGTAGTAGCATGAGTACGCAGACTGAATTTCATGTACATACGGTGTTCCAAGCCAGAGGTAGCTAGGGGGTGCTTTTTCCGGCAACGCACTGCCTGGAAGTGCGCCCCCCCACAAATTCTGTTCTGTTGGGCCCAAGATGTCATGCTTTCAGGCGTTTAATGGTGGTAGTAGTATGAGTACGCAGAGTGAGTTTCATGTACATACGGCGTTCCTTGCCAGAGTTAGCAAGGGGGTGCTGTTTCCGGCACGCACTGCCTGGAAGTGTACACCCCCCACAAATTCTGTTTTGTTGGGCCCAAGATGTCATGCGTTTCAGGCTTAAATGGTGGTAGTAGTATGAATACGCAGAGTGAGTTTCATGTACATACGGCGTTCCTAGCCAGAGTTAGCTAGGGGGGTGCTGTTTACAGCAACGCACTGCCTGGAAGTGCACCCCCCCTCCCCACAACAAATTCTGTTCTGTTGCGCCCAAGATGTCATGCTTTTCAGGCTTAAATGGTGGTAGTAGTATGAATACGCGGAGTGAGTTTCATGTACATATGGCGTTCCTTGCCAGAATTAGCAAGGGGGTGCTGTTTCCGGCAACGCACTGCCTGGAAGTGCACCCCCCCTCCCCGCAACAAATTCTGTTCTGTTGGCCCCAAGATGTCATGCTTTTCAGGCTTAAATGGTGGTAGTAGTATGAATACGCGGAGTGAGTTTCATGTACATAAGGCGTTCCTAGCCAGAATTAGCTAGGGGGTACTGTTTCCGGCAACGCACTGCCTGGAAGTGCACCCCCCACCCCCACAAATTCTCTTCTGTTGGGCCCAAGATGTCATGCTTTTCAGGCTTAAATGGTGGTAGTAGTATGAGTACGCAGTGTGAGTTTCATGTACATACGGCGTTCCTAGCCAGAGTTAGCTTAGGGGTGCTGTTTCCGGCAACACACTGTCTTGAAGTGCAGCCCCCCACCCCTCACAAATTCTGTTCTGTTGGGCCCAAGATGTCATGCTTTTCAGGCTTTAATATTGTGTTTGTGGACTGTGAATTAAAGGGAAAGTCAACGCAAACATTGTTTTTTCAAGAATATGTTCTATGCAACCTCACTGGATGGAACGGGGCATTCTGATAAATATTGCGTATGTGGAATGAATGTTGATCCAGTCATTTTTAGCCTTCTCCGGGGCCGGCCATTTTGTCTTCTGTCGACTGAAAATGACATCACAACTGCTCACAATGACCCATCACGTCTCAGAATCAGAAAACAGTTCAGCCGTTGGGCGTTTGTTTTCACCGAGTAGAGGAAGCATTTGCATTGCATTGCATTGTGGAAATATAAGAAATGCCCGGATGTTCGCAATTGTCAGTTGCCTGTGAAAAATACTTTTACCTTCTTGTAATGATGGCTACTGTACAGTCATTCTCATCCCCTTGGTCTGTTTGGTTACTATTTATTTACTAATTGTAGTATGATGCCTAGAAAGGAGAGGATAAATAAGGAACGAGAAAAGGAGCATTCTACATGTGTGTGTAAGGTTTATTTCTTTTTAAAAAATTTTATACTACGCCGTTCCAATACTTTTGGAGGGGACGGTCTAATGTTTTTCTCAGCCTCAAGAGGTCCCCATAGACCGTCAGAACATTTGTAGTTCAGCGATTTTTAAATGAGTGTATAGGTAAAATGATGCAGTGGAAATTATAAATTATTGTTTATGCTGGTGGTGTTTTCATACTGTGTTTTCCTTTATGAGATTTGCTAGGATGTTTATCTCTTAAGTCTTATTCTTCCTATTCTGATATTATGCACCTCCATAATTTTCTTGTGATATTTCAGTCTCTGTAATCGGACACTGACTGTTTGAGTAAAAACTCAACTGAACACATACCTGTCAACCCAGGGGTGTACTGAATCTTACAAAAGTTGAAATTTGTCCGTACATATCTGTATATAATCTTACACATTACGCAGCCTTTTCGAATGGCTGCTGTCACGTGATCGGAAATCAGTTTTAAAAAATAAAAATAAATGTAAAAAAAAGTAAACATGATGTTGTGGCAATTGGGACAGGTTGTGTCCGGGAGCCAACTCCGGCCTTGGAGAAAGAACTCCCGGGCGTATCCCGACTGCCGTTAGGCGACAAAAACAGGAACGGATAACTCTAATAAAATTGGCATTGACCGTACAGATTCGCGTACGGCGTACATGTTTGAAAAGGTCTTTCCACCAGTACAAATTACGCCGAAAGCGTAAAACTTGACAGGTATGTGAACACCAGGAGCCTTTATCCTGTATTCTGGACGGCCAATTATTCCCAACAAAACACCCATGCCCCACCACCCCACGCCCCCAAAAATCGTATTCCAGAAATCTATTGGGTTTTTTTTTGGCACAGCATTCAAATTGAAAATACTGTAACATGTACTTTAGCAATATGATAACAAAGGAAAAAGAAATATGTACAATCAGACATTTCAGTTAAGTTAAATCATCATAAACAATGATCACAAACAAACATAGTAACATTTAAGTAAGACAACCAAGAGAGAGAATCCGATCAAAGAAAAGACTCCCCCTATCTTTGGCGCCAGATGGTACATCCCGGTCTCGCTTCCATTCTCCTCCTCCTCCCTGTCTTCAGTGCCCTCCATCTCCCTGCCTTCTGTCACTTTCTTATATTAAGGGCATTCTGACATCCACCGACTGCTGTGGTCCATCCATCTTTCAATTATTCTAATTCTAGTAATTGCTGGGAAGCAGCAGGAGAGGTACGTAATGCCCATTTTGTTTTATTAGACAACACTATTTATAGAGTACATGTATTTATAAAACGCGTCCAATCTGTATTGACAAGTGCAAACTGTGTTCATTTTCACTTTATATGTATTGATGTCAGTTCAATGGGCTCTTTGTAAGTTTCACTGATAGCTCAGCAGTCACGTAGCATGTTTTTCACCTCTGTCTTGTCCTCCATTTATAGGCCCTATGACTCATGAAGTTTGACATACACACACACGCACACACACACACACAAAAACGTAGAGATCTGGATTGCATCTGGATTAAATTTGATCATACTGGAACAAATAGATATTCAGCCGGATATGAGGAATAGGCTCTGCAGAGCTGCAGTAGTATTCCTGTATGCTAGTTATCCTGGTAGCTATGGTTTGGAAAAGGAGGCAGTTGTGAAACAATTTCACCAAAGGATTATGTCGTGGTTGTTTTGACCAAAATGCTAACAATGTATTCAGCCTCATAATGCACCCATCCCAGTGATAGTTTTTCAAGGTCATATTTAAGGCCCTCCTTCCACAGGGCTGCTAATGCTATACAGTGATTATGAGTTTTAAGGCGTGTATATATACTGTATTTCTGTTTTTTCATTTAGCAAATATCATGTTAAGTGTGAGCCCAAATAAGGGGGGATTATCTACCTGTGTCCATTTGCTATATTTCTTTAGTGAAGCAGCACCGAGCTAGCAGCAGCACCAACAAGTCCACACTTCCATCCCAGAATCCATGGAAGCCAAGGCCAAGTCAACTCCGGTGCCAAAAGGGCCATCAAAAGCAGAGAAAAAGGAGCCAGCAGCCCCACGTAAAGCTGAACCTGCCCCTGCAACCCCAGAGCCAGAAATTCCTCCTCCTCAGGATGCTTCGGCAGAAGGTGATGCAGGTGATGGGGCTGCGGCCAGCTGCAGAGACTCCCTGGAGCACCTGAAACCTTTCCTCATTGGCGGTGCTGTGATTGCAGTTGGAGCCATTTTGCTCGGGGCGATGCTACTGGCAAGGAGAAATTAAAATTTCAAAAAATTAACTGTGTAAAATTGGTTCACAAATAATCACTGTTGATATTAGAAGATGGGGAGTTTTTCTCTCTTTTTGGCTAGTAAACATATATAGAAATAAAACAACTCAAAATAACTGTATAAAGCTTTATTTAAAACATATGCATGAAATTTTAATTTATAATCTATTAAAACTACATCGTAATGCTGCATACACAAGACTAAATTCTTTAAGGTAGATTTTATATCTGCTTTATATCATTTGCTGAAATGTTGACACAAAGACACAATATTTGCGCCTACGTTCAATTTCCAAAGAGCTCCGGAAAATTGTACTCCTGAGTAATATATCTCAACTATCACGGATTCTTGGGTTGACGTTTCTTTTCTTTGAAAGAGCAGACATGTAAAAAATGTCATACTGTAAGATCATTTGACAAAAAGAAAAGGATTCATAATGCTGAGGTTTATGAATGGCATGCGGGGGAATATTTGCGTGACTGCGTGTATATGGCAGACAAGTGTTGCAATGTTTATTCTTGAAGTAGATTGTAGAATGATTTTTATCTTACTATGAAATGATGTGACAAACCAATACCCTTTCATGTATAACGCAACATCTGCAAATGTTCTGCATCAATATGTTCACTTCTTATCGTAAATACTTCATTGTAGACTGGCAGACCAGTCATTAGTGGTCTGGTATCAAGTTCAATGCTGCAGTTGAATCAGGCTTCATTAAACTGTGCTTTGCTCCTTGTGTATTCCATCAAGAACAACGTTTGTTTTCAGTACCTTATTAATAACTAAGTATAGATAGGCACATTTAGAGTGCTAATGTAAAGGAAGTGGATTAGTCTACAAGCAGTCATTAGTTCATGTCAGCACACATTGCACTCTTGCATGTGTTCCCAGCATTGTCTATTCACACAGTAATGCCCCTGTTAAAAACACAAAACAAAAAAAAAACAAAAAAACTTAGCACTTTTCTCTGGTTGCAAGTGAACATTTGCAACATATTCGTCGTAAATGTTGTATGTGTACACCGATGCATTCTATACCCCTAACACATCCAAAAAAGGTGATGCCAAACCTAGAATTAACTTCACCTGACATTGTACAAATCAGTGTACCCCAAACAAAACTCTTCTTTTAAATAACTTATAACAGCAGCGTATAAATGCAATAATTCAGGTAGGATTCCTCAGTTAGCACATTGTCGTGCTGTAGCAGTTATTTCACGTAAATACTGATGTAATAAAGCTAGTGATGGTCAAGAATGATGTTTAATAAAATGACAATGATGTTAGAGGTGATAGAAAGTATGTATTTATGGTGACTGTAATGATGGCATTGGTTATGGTATATTTTTGATATATAAAAAATCTTGGGTACTAACCTCTCCCCCCAGTGTACACAAAGAATGTGGTTGTGATGCAACCTTTATTAAAGGCAGTGAACCAACTCCATACGGGTATTTGTTTTCAATTCGACTTTACTTAAGATTGTTGCTGGTTTTCCTACATCAAGGGGAAGTCAGGACGAAAATGTTCTTTACAATATGCTCTATGCGCCCCTACTAGTCTAAGTGTGAACATCACACGACCAAATCCAGAAAACAGGTGAGCCTTGCCGGTCGTTACCGGAGTCCTTAGGCACTGTAATGTCATTTTCAATTGACAGCAAGCGGCAATACAAGGCGAAATGGTTGGATTTAGCTGCTTAATTCATATTCCACAAACGCAGTATCAATCACAGTGCAATGTTTACTGTTTAGACAAGTGGGGGCGCATATAACATCACTGTAAAGAATATTTTTACTTGACTTTGATAATAAATGTAAATATTTTTCTTGACGCCTTTGTATAATTAAAAACATTTCCGAATTTATTCATCTTATATTTAAGAAGGCTAGAGTTATTTTAAACAAAAAATAAATCCATGAAAAATATTACCATGACATAAACATATTTGTATACATTCTAAACTAAATATATACATGTATACAGTGTATAATTTGTATGTGGAATATTTTTTTAAGGAAATGTTCCTCTGAATGCAATTTAAAAGAACAGTGCCTTTTGTAGTATTTTTGTCGTGAACATTTATGCCTCTGCCAAGATCATCAGCACAACCACTGTAGGATTACCAGACATCAACAGTGACAAAAGTGAAAGTAGAAGTTTAATATTTTAGTTTTTACACAAATAACAATACATGAGGTAATTGATGTCACCCCCACTGCATGTAGCATACACAGCCTCAGACGTATCAAACTTTTATGTTGAAGTATGGTACCGGAAGTTATTTGCTTTTATTTTGAATGATCTCACCGGAAGTGTTCCTGTAAAACGAACGAAGAGCTCATCTATCGAAGTGAGTAGCTCTTTGCTTACTATTTTACTTTGTTGGGCATACTTCAATTGAACCACTGAGCGTGAGTTAAATAGGACCATGACTGTTGTACTGAAGCGTTGTTAGTAGTTCGCAAATTCGCGAATAGAGAACAGAGAAAGTCAGCTAGCCACGTTGGTGCTAACATTGTGGCTAAAACACGGGCTTTTGTTACCGGCGCATTAATATTCAGACATAATGAGAACATACATTTATGATTTTAATCCGGTAGACAGTACAAATACAACATTTTGTCGTCGCTAAACATCGAGCAAGATGAACAAACGAACAAAAACATGTACAGTCCTGTGAGTTCATTTTTACTAACCATGGCCAAGCCTGATTACCACCAGACCTGTTCAATCAAGTATCGTAGAACCTGTTTAAAAATTTAGTCAGCCATAAGATCTCAAAAAGCTGAAACAAAATGCCACAATCCGAAGAAATTCAAGAACAGATCAAGTCAAATTTATTTATCTAGTCCTTAATCACAGGAAAGTCTCAAAGGGCTTCACATACGCACACGATCATATACACACAACATTCCCTGACCTTAACCCCAAGGAGGGCAAGGAAAAACTAAAAAAAACAACAAAAGAACAGATGAGAAATAAATTAATTTACATCAGTCTTGAAAGCGTTACAAAACCAGACATTTCAAAAACCTCAAAGTCCAAACGCAGTAGTGCAACTAAACACCTAGGCTGCATATATTGAAAAAAAATATCAACCTACTGTACCAAACTGACTGTCCATCTAACACGAGTATAATTTTTTGAATTACTTTTTTAAGGCAGAATCCTTGCTGCAGTGATCTTACACGAGATTTTCGATTGAACGTACCCAACGAGGTGTCTGATGCATAGCTTCCACTTGTAGTCCTATTTGGAATTGAGATATGCATGTCCCTAGGTGTCTTGAAAATGATCATCCCGGTGCGGTGCTTCACATGTGGAAAGATCGTGGGTAACAAGTGGGAAATGTACCTTGGCTTGCTCCAGGCAGAGTACACTGAGGGGTAAGAAAATCAAAGTTATTCAAAGCCGTTAATTTCCTGAGCAATCTTTTACATACAGGTGAGGTCAGTATTGAATTAGTCTGGGATGTAATTACTTAGAGCTTGCTTTGTTAGGATGATATTCTAACCCTTTCCTCTCACCTATTCAGTGATGCTCTTGATGCCTTGGGTCTGAAGAGATACTGCTGTCGAAGGATGCTCCTGTCACATGTGGATCTCATTGAGAAATTGTTGAATTATGCCCCCCTGGAAAAGTAATCGAAACTGCCATTGTTAAATAAGTGTGCTCTTTGTTTGGTTTCTTCTGGTTTATTTTAATGCAAAAGGAAAAACAATGTTGCTTTGACCACAATACTTTGGATTTTTTGTTGTTGTTGCTTTTTTAAATAAAGATGATAAATGTCACATTGAGATTTATTGTGTTGTACTAGTTGTCCCGTGGTAACCATCAAAGAGGTCAAAAGCAATGGATGGGCATCAGGTTACATACAATTCCTGCCATTTAACTGGAAAATGAGGTTTGTTGTAAATTTTGCTAAATCAACTCAGGTGAAAAAGGCAATTTTAATACGGTAATATTACGGTAATACTTTAATACTGAGTGACCGTTACTAAGCTGCTTTTACATGTTGTCATGCTTAAACTTCTCACCAGGAACTGATGGGCTGGAGTTAATTTTATTACAGCTGGCTTGTATATGTTTAGTTTTGAGTCCTCAGCTTCCAATGCTGCTCTTTTCAATTTACAGACTTTTTTTGTTTTGCAAGAATTTTCCATTGTTGAAAAGTATGTTTGACTTAAACAATTGGAATTGATATATTTAACCCTAGACGACTCCTTGATAAAACTGAAGAAAAAGAACAAAATTATTTGGTTACAAGCCTGACAAACAGAACCCATTCAGATGTTTGGGGGATTGTTTTATATTACAAAAGACAACAATGACACTGTGTTAAATACATTTAGAGGTGTCTTGCACATGCAAGGATTCTAATCTGAATGACGATACACACAGTATTTTCTTTGAACAATTCAAAGGCCCATTAAGAGCAGAATGGAACAATACAGACTTCTGGAGATACATCTTCAGTCTTTTTACAAGTTTGTGCCTGAACAAAAGGCTGTTTCCTTCGTGCATGTCAACAGGAGTGTAAAAGGAAATTAGCATACTTTCTTTAAAAAAAAAAAATGGGTCAAGTATTCCATTCCACCCCTTCAGAAGTGTTTAGCATTATGCTCAAAACATTGTTTTCCTAAAAATTCTACACTTCCCGATTTTCAAATGCATGAAACTTAACTCAGGTTCTTCCATATCTTGATACATTTGATTCTCAAAGGCACAATATCAAGCTTTGGACCTGACAAAGCATTTCAGACACAAACCCAAACAATGGGCCCGAAGGAACTTTGAGACAAAACCTCTTCAAATTGTTGCTTTGACCAGGTGGTTTTTGGTCCGATATACTTGGTCAGCTGCGAGGCCCTATGTAGACAGGCAAATCACATCTGGTTAATTCTTTTTAACAGGTGGACTCTGATGAAGGTTTACAAATATTTCAAAAGTGACCAAGAGGTAGATGGACCAGAGTTAAATTACAAGTCAAAGCAAATGCTCTAAATTCATTGACATTTCAATTCAAGTTTCACAAAAAAAGCAAACACTTAGGTAAGAAAATGAAACGAATTAAGCATAAAGACAAAACGTGAAAATGGAAGGGGCCTAAATACTTTCTGAAAGCACCTGTACAAAGCTAATTCTTGGTGGCATTTCATTACATGTTGCAATTAGCAATTTCAAGTGACATCATGACAAAATTAAATGCAATTGTTCTGGTGGCAGAATCATCAATAGTAAATGTTCAGGCGGGCGTACCAGTTGGTCATTGTTGGTTTTGATGGCGGTCCAAGTGTGATAGTGGCTTACGAGGATGTGCTGAGTACAATCTTACCAAGTCAGCGATAGCGTTCTCTGTAATCTCTGTGCCTGTCCCGTGAACGCTCCCTGTCCCGCTCTCGACTCCAAGAACGATCTCTGTGCCTTCGAGACGTTCCAGCGCCTTCCCAACGAGGCGAACCTTCTCTGTGGCGCTCCCTTTCCCGCTCCCGATCTCTGTCCCGGTCTCCAGAATGACTGCCACTCCTGTACAAACAGTGTGATATTGAAGAATTAAGGTTGCCCTCTCATGTTTGGTTCCGTTAAAACCAACTCTGGAGTAATCGCGTGAGCCCCTGAAAGTGCAGTTTATTTCTTTAAGTGTGAACGTTATCATACAACTTTGCGAATTTCACGCATCAAACAAGCAAATCAAGACCGCTTTAAGAGGTGGTCTCGGTCTTCTTGTAATTAAAGAATTCAAGGAATTGTATTGTCATGCCAACAGACATTTTCACATGATATGGTACAAAATAGTATACAATACTTGAGGTCACAGGTTATCCCAATAAATCCCAAGACTTGTGAAAAAAATAGAAAAAAATCTGTTTAAAAAATAAAAAGTGAACTGATGCAGTTAATAAGTTCGCTTGAGCTCAAATGTGAACAAACCACAAATCAAAAGGTCACATTTTACATCGGACGCACCATCTCTGCCACTTGTCTTTGTCAGTCTGTACTCATGTTTTTTTTATCTTGATTCACACTGCATGGTTAAAAGGATAAAATTCTTTTCTTTTTTTTGCTCTCAAGTGGCAGAGTTCAAATATGCGTCATAACAACATTAATCGAAAAAAAAAGTTGGAATCAGATATCGGAATGAGGCCTCTCCCAAATGTGGATACAAATCTGTTAAGATTGGATCTCTATCAATATTGGTACAGAGTAAACAGTCAGATCAAATTTACTCTGTGAACGCAAGCAATAATGAATCAAATGCATTTGGTATATTGGAGGCGTGGTCATCAATTGAGAAAATTAATGGCAACAACGACCAGCGAAGATACTGGCCTTACTTCCAAGTACTGTATCGGATATTTGCAACAGCAGCAGATACCGGGTTGCCCTCTTGTGGCCGTTCTACTATCAGGAACTAAATGGCACGCATGGCTGACAAGTTTTTTTTTCTCAGTGAACTGTATTCATGTCAATCATATGCCATATGCCCATTGAGATGCAATTTCTCTAAGTATATCGTCGCTGCCGTGTGAAAAAACACTTATGTGCATTTTTTAAATGTTTACGTGAATGGGGTTTCCGCGTTACGGACATCCCATTAACGTGAACATTTAAAAAAAAAAAAAAAAAAGAAAGAAAAATAAAATTGGACATACGTGTTTTTCACAGGACAGTTAAGATATGTATGTTTATATGATTTATATTGATGCTTGGTACCAATTGATCTGGTATCATTATTTTACACACAACCTAAAGTCACGTTTGGTTTAAAAAAAATAGTGCGACATAAACAAATGTGACAGTTAAAAACACATTCAACTACTAGTAACACAAACACATATATGACAAGGATTAATGACCTTGTAACTTAATTAAATGTATTGTGCCATTTAATGCATTTTAGGAACAGAGCGGCTTTACCATCATTATCTACAGTGACGTTAAAGCTCATACGGGCAAAGTGTTGCCACATTCCATTTTCGTGGACGTCACTAAAACAAACAAACAAATAAAAATCACGGATACACGTTCTGTTATAATAGCACGTTTTGTTGTTGGAAAAAAAAAAGGCAACTTCAAAAAATAAACTTTAGAAATGCGCAAGTTAATACTTATTTTCAATGCGCGTGCATTTTCTTTGATTGGAACGTCACTAAGCTGGGCCGCTATTGTGCATGTGTGCTTTTGTAAGAGGTTAATGGCTTGCCGATCATTGATGTGATGTAACGTGGAACCATTAGCATTAGCTTCGTTGCGGCCCAATCATCTCAAGTGAAAGTTACACAATGGTTGGGAGTTGCTGGACAATTTGGTTCGTTCAGTGTTGCATTTTCAACAATCAGTCTTGTATTTCTTTATATATTCACTTCATTTACAGCTCAGCACACAGTGAACCTGATTCAGATTTCCTCTTCGTGCCTTCTTTATTCTTCTGTCTAAGTCATGTACGTCATCTGTGCCCAGCAGTGTTTAGACTGAGACACCACAGTTGAATTAAAGACCCTCTTTTACCCTAGCGTTTGAGAGAAATTGAAAAAAATAAATACATTCCTGGGATTGAATAGCTGGACTGTGAAAAGACAAATACATACAGTATGATCTTGGCAGTAAATGAGTTAAATGGTAGGTATTTCTACGTGTGACGTGAAGCACTGTTTATTCAATTTAATCATTTGCATCTCAACGTATCCTTGAAAAGTTGTACAACCACATACTTTGATTTGGACTTTTTCTGGCCACTAGATGATTGTGTGTAATTTTATATATTTGCATTCATTTTATTGTGTGCTCTATATAAAATATCAATTTTATGAACAAATAGAAAAAATATAATAAAACAATCCCATTATTTCATGCAAGTTTAAGAAAAAAATATATAATGAGATATCTATAGGTCTTTTATTTCAAATTATCTGTCATTGGTTTAATATAAATTTTATGTACCAAAACTACTAGTGTATCAGTTACTTGGTATCACTATCAGTGAGTCCTCAAGGGGAGAGTACCGTATTTTCTGGACTATAAGCCGCACCTATATACAGTATAAGCCGCACCCACTCTCTCTCGCTCTCTTTTGAAAAAAAAAAAAAAAAAAGATTGAAAAAAACAAACAAAAACAAAACGATATACAAGCCGCAACTAGCTATGTTGAAAAATTACATATTTACGGAACAATTTGTAAATGTACATGCATGTACCGGAACAGATTATTTCCTAACAGTGCTTTTTGACATGGCAGCAACTTTACTGATTAAAATGGAAGAGAACCAAGAGAAAATAACCAGTATTTATTTATCTTCATTTCTCCTGTGTTTGAAATCACAAGTCACTTTAATCATTGTCGCTGAAACCCATGAAGTCGTCGTCTTCTATGTGGACAAATGAAACATTTACTGCATTTACAGAACGATTTTGAACTGTAAATGTACATGTATGTACCTGAACAGATTCTTTCCTAACAGTGCCTTTTAACACAGCAACATTTTTTCTGATTAAATCGGAACAGACCCAGATGAAAATAACCAGTACTTATATTCATTTCACTTCCCGCTGCCGCCTCCAACGTCTCACCATAGATTCATTGACGTTAAGTTTGCGCGCAGCGGCGCGGTTTCCTTCCTGGATAGCAAGATGGATGGCGTTCAACTTAAAACTTGCATCATATGAACTTTTTCGAGTGGGTTCCATGATGAAGGGGCGAGGATTTGAAAATAGTGATCTGTTTGTAATTTGTCGTCCGTGTTCTATCTACTAAAGAAAAAGTAGCGTATCCTTCTTCGCATTGATTTTTTCTTAGTCTTGATTCTAATTCCAGTTAGAGCGCCCCTAGCAGAAAGAAGAAAAATCCACAGAATAGCCGCACCTTTGTATAAACCGCACGTTCAAAACCTAGGGAAAAAGTAGCTGCTTATAGTCCGGAAAATACGGTACTCGTACTGGTATCGATCTGGAAAAAAAAGTAGTATCGAACAGCCCTAGTTTTTAAATGATTTATTTTTTGTGAAATTATCCCAAGACTGTAGGCAATTTCCATTCACGGTATGAAGCGTGCTAATGCTAACGAACCTGTAGCCACAGTTTCCCTGGATGGACACCAGGCAGTCTTTGAGGGACGTGACGAGGGCTTGGCAGCGCTCGTCCCTGTACACACTGGACTGCTTGATGATGGCAATGGCCGTTAGCAGCGTTTCCATAGCCACTCTCTGGTCTCCTGGAATTACAAATATTTTGGCAGTGTCCAAAGAGTGTTGATAATGAATATGCAGCAAGGACTTTTTTTTTTTTTTGTAATAATGAAGAACGTCTCAAATTTTCAGCAAAACACAATGGGATGAGGTGCACTTACCAGCTGTGGCACCTGTCACAGCCTTGGTAATGGCGCTGCTAGCCACAGCTCTGTTTCTGTTCAACAGTTCTTCATAATCTCTCTCCCCCCTGAAAGGTTTGCAAAGTACAGAGATATTTCTACACCAGCAGATGGAGATATAGTAAGATATCATTTCATCGCTATGAACAATGAATCATGGTTGGAAAAAGATTGAAATTGCACCCATCCTCACTTTTGTTGGCCATATGCATGACTTCTGTGTCTGTCTTGTGCTGGGGTGAAGTACGCTGGATTTATATGCAGACTTGGTGGGGGCTGGCTCGGTGCATTGAAAGGTGGAGGGGGAAACAGGTGTGGTGGAGGGATGCTGAGTGGCACAGGTGGGAAGGGAGGGGGTGGCTGGCTAGGGAAAGGGCAGGAATGTGGGGGAAATACATTTCCAATTGGATGTGATGGAAATTGAGTGGGAGTACTGGGAGGGTTGGAATCCCAAGAAAATGTCGAGGACACCGGCAAATCGGTGTCCTTGGAATTACTGCGCATTGGGAATCCTGTGAAGAACACAAACTTTGTGTGAGTTAACATTTGCAACGCAGTCAAAGTGGCTAATGTGTGAAAATGGTGGAACTCTTACGTTTATTCGCCACATCCTCAAACACACTGAAGTTTTGATAAGTGGCAAAACGGCAGTCTATGCTTTCCCCATCCAGGGTACATTGGGGAATTTTCTCCAACAATGTTTTTAGTGAATTTTCAGAAGTCACCACCACCTTTGCATAGCTGTAGCAAAGAGATGAAGATGTGCATTAACATCAAACCTAAATCAAGTCCCTAACCTGGAGCAGCATACCGTAACAAACGGAGGCTTTAAAGACTTTTTAACATTTTCAAACAAAAGAAAAAGTCACATACCCTCTTGATTGGCCATTTGCTTTGTTCTCTGCAAATTTGATTTCATCAATATCCCTCACCCCTAATTTCTGGGCCAAGCGCTGGAGGTCCTTGTCAGATGTCCACTAAATGGTATTGAATAGGAGGGGATGAGAAGGACATTGGTACTGGTTACCGGTAATTAACAGCAGTGGTCTTCTACAACAGGCAGTTTGCAAATTGTGTCTTTTGAAATGGCTGACATTTTGATTTGACAAAGGCAGGTTCATCAGTGCCATTTTATCTCCAGAATTGTTTAATTTTTTTTACAAAGATTGACACGAGGTTGCGCAGTCTTAAGTGATGGTCATGCTCGGCAATGAATGCGCAAGCGTATTTTGTGGTCGCACTCATTGAAGGCAGGTGTGGACGCACTGTACACCCCGACATATGTATGTAAACTAAGCGCACAAACCGAATTTTTGTGGCCGGGGGGTCCGCTTCGTGGCGTACCGGCACTTTCTTCACGCTGCGATCAATTTGTTGCACCAACTGGAGAAAGGCCCCTTTTACATTGAGCCATGCCCTGTGCCATTGTTTTTCACTTTTTTTTTTTCCAGTTAAGACTTCTCTGCCTCTGATTGGCTACTGGTTACTATTAATTTGACTTAAGCTATTGGTGGTTGAACTTTTTATGCAGTTGGTGATGAACTCTTTTGAGTTGGTGTGGACGCACTTTAGCAAGACACACACTCCGGTCAGGTCTGATCCAAAAATATCTTACGCTGGAAATCAGGCACAGGGCCCCGGAGTAGTTTAAACCATGAATGTGCATAAAGTCTCTTTGTTTTTATAACCATTCAAAGTACAACCACTCTGCCTTTTCTTAATGACAAATTATTACAAAATGCCAACTAAACACAGTATACTCATTGTTTTGATTTGCTATATAAACCAACTACATACATTACAAATTAAATGCAAGTAGGCCTCAGCTGTGTTTATTCATTTTTTTTGTCAAAGGCTCTTAAGGTGAAAAAAGTTTGGTGCACACAAAGAAGGATGTGTATTGTATTCCAAGAGTTTAATACAGTGACCATATTCCTACAGTCGGAAGAAAGAGTATTTAAACGCTTTATAATTTCTTAAATTTCTGCATGAATTGGTCATAAAATGTCATCTGATCTAGAGCATTGCATGTTGACATTCACAAGACAGTGGGCCCTTGGATTTAATATCGAGTTGACCCTCCTTTGCAGGGTCTGACATTAAGTTGTGGTGGCTGTGCCAGAACTGGCCCTGTGTTCTTTGTATATTACCATAAGTTTCAATGATCATTTCATATTTAGCAACTGTATTATTTAAGCCTTTAGGAAAATATTACTTCTGTGCAGTTTATGTTTTGCATGTTATTTATTTTTTTTAAATGTAATTGAATAGTGAACATTTTACATTGTCTGGGCTGGATATCTTGTTCAAGCCCTTCCTTATAAAATTATTTAACCTGATGCAAATAAAATGTGTGCTGCGCATTAGTTAAGCAGACTATTTAATTTTCTCATTTAGATGAATGACATTTTCTGTCAACATCTAATGACCAATTTATGCAGAAATGAAAGAAATTACAAAGGGTTCATATATTTTTTCCTACCATTGTACAAAACTCTTAATAGTCAATGTCATTCATGTACTCAAAATAAATCGAAGTAAAGGAATTATAATATTTTTTTCTATTGAACTCTGAGTGTTTCCACAAACCAGATTATGCTAATCAATTGCAAAGAGACTGAAATGTGATTCATTTCAGAGTGGCACACAGTAAAATTTTATTCAACAGTATGATGTCTTTGCCTATTTAAAGCATATCAGCAATACTGTGTCAATTTTGAAATGTGTCTAATCTTAATATACTGTGATGTACGACTCACCCAAGAGAAATTCCCTATATATAATGAGAATTTTCGTGACTGGTTTGTTTCCTTTTCATCTGCTTTCACCGTGGCCACATTATCCTCCACTTTATTTGGCGTTATCCTGTCAGCATCTGAATTCAAAGTGGTTTTCTTGTCTTGGTCAACTGAGCCAGAAAGTACAGCATCATCAAAGAGGTCATTTGCCTCATCGATTCTGTCCAAATCCTGTGGTGAAATTAAATAACTCAGCTCAACTTCTACATTTCATCGTGTGTTGTGTCAACTCAAAAAAATAAAATGAAATCCTCAGCAACATTTGCACTTCATGGCACTGCTGAGGATCAACATATTCTAATATTGTTTTGAGGAAATGCTCGCAGGATAAATAATGAACAATAAAAAGTAAAATATCGTACGTGAACTTTAGCATTTTCCTGAAGATGGGGATACGAAGTGACGCAACAAGACAGAAACAGGGGAACAGAACTAAAATTTAAGATGTTTTTCACACAGAAAATTTCATGCAAATCAAAGTCGGCGCAGTAGTCTCGGCTTTCTCAGTAAAGCAAGACAAGACTTACCTCGTCGTTTGGATTCGGGTCACAGTACAAGTTTGCGGTCGCCGTTTTAGATTCACTCGGTCCGGCTGCAGCCATCACGAGGGCCAGAAATCATTCAAAGGATGACGATGACGGTATGCTGCTTCTATTTTTGTTTTTTCAGCTGGGGAGTTTCTATATGCACATTTACACTACGTGTAGCATCAACGAAAAGCGAAATAATGATGCCCGGCCAGATTTATACTTTTGTTGACGTCGAACATTAGCTAACGTTAGCAAACGTTGGGACCGGATATATAACAATGAATGTGCATTAGCATATAAGCGTAGCACGACAGAACGATGCCTGGTAAAATAGAGTTTAATGCAAACAATGCACACGTCTTCCCACTGGTTATTTAGATTGACACAGTTTCGCATTGGGCCACTGACGCTGGTGTTGCTAACGTACCTGCCTGGTCATGTGTATCTGCTAAATGTTACCGGTTAGCAACATAAGAAACATTGGTTCCTGCGCCCTGATTGGATGTGAGGGAAGGGAATGCCGTAATAAGCTAATATACACGTTAGAATGGATGTGATTACAAACGCGCTTGTGTACTAATAGCTTTGTTCCTTGTATGGGTGACTTTGTAATGAGAACTTTATCTGAGACAAACGCAACGGTTATATCAGCGACAATGCATCACGTGTCTAGCGTGGGCCAATCCCATGGTGTGTGACGTGAGGGGGCGTTTATTGTTTCTGACGTTTCGCGACTAGTGTGCAAAAGAAAACGTCGCCACCGAAGTCAAATGTTGTCCTCAGTTATTGCAAAAAGGGTGAGTGTTTTTTAAAATATATATAAACACTGTATATAAATATATTTTAAAGTAATTCCATTTCGTGATCTGTCATTTACTATTTTAAAGCGATTGTAGTTTGAATCGATGTACTGTATTTAATCTAACCCAAAGGGTACAATTTTGCTGTGTTTTGTACATTGTATAGCAACGTACAGTATTTCGTATACTTTTCCATATTCTTCATTGGCTACGCATTAACATTTGTCTTGTGTAGAGCTAGGATAGTACAGCAGTCAACTTGTACAACGGGCAAGCACGAGACATTATGCAACTCTCCTCTGCTGTGTCTGTCATTGCCAACTTGTATTCTGAAACAGCAAGACAAGCTAGCAAGGAAATCGATTGTTTTTCCATATGCCACAAAACGTACCACCTTATGTCTAGACTAAACCGACTTCGGTACCATATCACATATTTGCATCGCAACTGGGAGCACCTTAATACGGGGTTGTACACAAATATGTTTGAGCTGAAATATCCTCTGAGCCAGGTCGATGTGTTTCATGATACCATGCTGACGGACTGGCTGACCTCTTTGCAAAGATAATAACCTTCCCTTGCCGTCCGAGCCTTAGACCGCAATACAGTAGTCTGCTAGCCCGATCGACTAACATGGATGTTTTCATTCTCTTTCGGGTTTCGAGATGCGTTCCATTAAAGGTTTGACTGTAGTTTGTGAAAATATTCTTACATGCTTTAGATTGCCACGTTCAATTTAGAAAAAAAACAAACATTGTAGGACAATAAAATGTCTGAGGCCTTTAAGATTTCATTTCTTTTAATTATGCTTGTGGTTTCACATCAGCTGGTGACAGGGATCTGCCAGACAGCATGGAGACCTGTGGTCACTGGCCTGGTACCGACCCGTTGTTACCGCGGCGATGCACCCGATGATGCCAGGACTGACCTAATTGAGATCCCATTGCCCCCTTGGGAGGAAAAATCCGGAGAGCCCATTGACATCAAGAGACGGCGCCTGCTGTACGAGAGCCGAAAAAGGGGCATGTTGGAGAACTGCATATTGCTCAGGTTATTAAAGCATCTATCCATCCATCCATCTATCCATCCATCCATCCATCCATCCATCCATCCACTTCCTGTACCGCTTACCCTCACCAGGTCTTAGATGTGCTGGAGCTAGTGCTGCCAAGATTAGTAGGCTAATCACGACAACGTCGATGATCAAAATAGTCGCCAATTTTAATTGTCGACGCGTCGTTTATTTATATTGCTGCATTATTTTTCTCTCAAAGCTGCCGCGACTTGCTGGCTGTTTTCCTGTCTGCAATGCACATGCGCAGTAGTAGTAATCCAGGTCTTATGTGATGTAAACAGAAGAACTTAAATACAGGCGTACTGACGAGACAATGAAAAACACCAGGACAAGACACACAAGGTAGGAAGGAGCTGGTTGGCTAACACTAGGAAGTGAAAGGCACACAGGTGGACCCAACACAATAATCATGACGAGACAGACACAGAAACACTGAGCAAAGCATGAAACTCAAAAAACAAAACAAAAACAGACCAAACATGACAGTGCAACGCACGATCGGAGCGAACGCTCTACCCACCACACTACACCAAGATGGCATGACCGTTGATGAATGAACATGCCATATCCTCTTGGAAAACAATCAATCAAGTCTATAAATTCACTTGAATTTTATGATGTATTAAATATACCTTAGTTGTGCCAACTACTTGCTTTCTGAGTCGATTTCTGACTGGCTTTGTACACTTTCCATGCTGTGCACTGCAGTTGTTGTCTTGACGTGACGTTTCACTTCCGGGTTGTCGCTCGCCAGGATCAAACTTTGTCAAATATACCAAATAGAAATGATTTTTTTTCATTCTTTATTTTTTGTATTATGTTTAATTACTTGACCTCACCTTCATGTGGTATTTTTCACACTTGAGCTTGAAAGTTATTGCATGTTTTCAAAGGTTTTCACTTTGGCTAATGACTTTCTTTCCCCCTGTAGCCTTTTTGCCAAGCGATACCTGAATACGATGAGTGAGAACCAGCTGCAGCAGTATGACAGACTAATCAATGAACCAAGCAATGACTGGGACATCTACTACTGGGCAACAGGTGAAAGAATCATTTCAATGTCGTCTTTCATTACTGACGTGATATTTTAAGGGCTTGTAATGCTCTCAACACCCAAATTTGGAACCTTTTTTTTGGGGAGTTTGCATGTTCTCCCATGCCTGTGTGGTCTTATGTGGAAGCTAGATTGGACCTCTTAATTTCCCCATTGAAGTATTCTCTTTTTCTGTTATAGTTATTCCACATTAACTGTTTCTAGTGTTAATAATTACATTTGTGTCACGCTCAACAGTACAGCCTCTCAACGCAGTTCACTTCACTAGACCACATGTGAACATAGATGAATGTGAAACAGTACTAACTGTATGAACAAACAAACCGCCATGAACCCGAAACCTCACAAAAACCATTTACCAAACCTCTACACAGATTTTATTATGCATGTCATCTTTTAGTGAAGGATTATTAGGAATTCACACCAGGGAAAAAAAACATGACAAGATTCAAGTTTCAGTTTCGCGGGATTATGAAGTCATATGAGTTGAAAAATATCATGTTTAAAGATTCATCTATTGATACTGGGAGGATACAGTCGTGTATTGAAAATATATTTTTAAATATTTGTTTTATAAAAGGTTGTGTGAAGACAGTTTTTCTGAGATTAAAATTGTAATCGTAGAGAATAAAGCGGTATTATTACAAGGGGTAATGAAAGAATGAAGTGCAATTTGTGACCCGTATAACGGCGAGCACTGTAGGCAATCTCCACTAATGGGTGGGCCTGAATATTTCCCTCACTGAACACAATCCTCCTGTCCCGACACATTGTATATTCAAATCAAATGACAAAACTGAATAATATGAAGTTCAAATCTTCCTTAGACAACCACAACTATGCCGTTCTTAATATTCAATACAATAAAAAACACAAATTACAGAATAATTTCATAATAATTTACAAAAGAATGGAAAAGTATATATTTTTTCATGAATCTCACTGGGTGGGCAGTCTGTCAACCGTGGCCCCGCCCCTGCTGTACCCTCATGTGAAATCAGGTCTCGCCACTGCTATACTGTATGTATGTCGATTATGTGATTTTTGAACAATTTCTTGATTGATTCGTTGCCATAACTTATCCCTCCGATTATGATTTTTGTTGTAACATTGTGTAAAGAATCCATTCATTTCCTGTTTTACTTACAGAGGCTCAGCCCACCCCAGACATTTACCAAGGAGAGATCATGGATATGCTAAAGGAGTTCACAAAGAATCGTAATCAGGAGCAGAGGTTGGATGCCCCCAGCTTGGAATACCTGGAGAAAGAAGGCTAACGACGACCCCACCCCCGCCCCTCCCATTCAACAGACTCTTTTTCTTTTGGGTACTGAATGAAATAATGGTGACATGATATACGGTGGAAGACCTTCGACTGCATTGCTATACTGTATCAAGTCAGTTGTGTGCAATGTATTGTGAGCTACATTACATTGACAACATTTTCTTCTTATTATCCACTTGCATCTTGATATCTGAGGCTTTTAAGTGCAAGGCTGAAGAAGTATCAGTATTAGTCAAGATGAATTTAAGATGATTATTATCGGCAGCACATTATTCATTTTGCATAGAATTGAAACAGTCTTGGTTTTCTGGTCCAATTATGATGTGTCAACCACAAACATGTTATTTAATAAATAATTGATCGTCTCTTGGTCCTGTCATTGCCATTTTCCAGTTCTTATTGGAACAGTTGGGGCCATAAATAAGCAATGAAGTTAATCAATTCTTGTAATTATTAGTACATTTTTTTTGCCGCAATTCATATCTCTTTGTTTTGCGTTGAAGAGGCTGCTTTGTGGAAAAGAAAAAACATAAGTCCATGACAATGGACTATGCAGTATGCACGGAGTGGTGCGATGTATTTCCGGTAAATGAAATGTAGAATTTTTTGCAAATTTATGAAAAAAGAAAAACTGAAATATCATATGGTCGTAAGTATTCAGACCCTTTGCAGCGACATTCATATTTAATTCACATGCTGTCCAATATTTCTGATCCTCCTTGACATGGTTCTGCTCCTTTATTGGAGTCCAGCTGTTTTTAATTAAACCGATTGGACTTGATTAGGAAAGGCACACACCTGTCTATATAAGACCTTACAGGTCACAGTGCATGTCAGATCAAATGAGAATCATGAGGTCGAAGGAACTGCCCAAGGAAATCAGAGACGGAATTGTGGCAAGGCACAGATCTGTCCAAGGTTACAAAGGAATTTCTGCAGCACTCAAGCATCCTAAGAGCACAGTGGCCTCCATAACCCAATGGAAGTCTCTCCTCAGTGCAAGGCACATCAAGGCCCGCATAGAGTTTTGCCCAAAAAAAACACATGAAGGACTCCCAGACTATGAGAAATAAGATTCTCTGATCCCCGTCCGTCCTCATCCTTTTAAAACGGTTCCGTCCTTACGTCCGCCCCCATCCATCCAAAAAAAAAAGTGTCCGTGCATGACGTTGCAGGAGAGATGCTAACGGAAGATGTTTGTGTAAAGCTAATTAGCTGGCTAATTTACTATTCAAATCCGCTTATCTTATGGGCAACGAGAAGAAAACTGGCCAGTGACGCTTCCAAGAGGCCAACGGCAACATTGAACAAGAAGCAGAAATGTATGGCATGTACGTGTGACAACAATCACCCATCTTTTTAATTTGTCTGGGCTATGGGGTATGGTGGAAACGACGGTATCTTACAAAGAAACAAATTACACGTTTGTAATCTCCTTGCATCATGCTTGGGGATTTATGATCTATTCCAAATATCAGTCAGTGTTACAACAAAACCTTCAGGTTTCTGCTGTAAATAACATTAAAAAAAAATAATAATGCTGGGAAAAACCTACTACAAGATCTGAACTTTAAATGGTAGCAGACGTGTACTGACTCCCATTTGACATGAGTTTGAAAGTGGTGAACAAGGCCATATCGACGCTTGTTGAGATGTGCACACTTGTGCAACCACATTATCTCAGCTGCTTATTTTTACTTCTCCTTTTGAGAAGGATTTTTTTTTCTGATTGAGTTGTGCAGGTAATAGGTGAACTTACTGGTGGAAAAGAGGTTTGAGATGCTTTATATTGGTCTCATTTTTTTTGTACCACAAAAATCAGCCATTTGAACATGTTTGGGTAGACTTTAAATCTGCTGTACTTTGGTTTTAAATTCACAGTTCATGTCACATTGACGATGGCAACTGAACGAAATGCAACAAAAATTGGCACATTCCAACTGACCCATTAACATCTGAAATCTTGTATTTTGAAGTGCAACATCAATTGTGTTCTTTTTGGGAAATGAATGCTGAAGATATAATATAGAAGTTATAAATACACCAAATAATTGTTGTTGCATTGGAAGTTGCATTTTGCTTTCCCCATGAATCGCTGTACTGATTCATGTTGGCCTGATGCCATTTCGAATGAGTTAAGTTTGACATTCTGCCAAAAGCGTAATTCTAGCCATGATGTCTGCTCGCCAGAAGCTGAGCTGCATTGTGTTTGTTTACAGACTAAACGTATGGCTAGAGCACGATGCAGGTCAACTTCTTACCCTCATTTTTACATTTTGAAATGAGATCATTCAGTAAAAGATTGTGGCCAGAATTAGCAGGTCACATGAAATGACGTGGATGACCGGATCTGGCCCGCAGACTTTGGGTTAGACCCCATTGTGTAGGGGAACCTACAATTATGGTAAAGACTCAAGAGTGACTGTGTTTATTACGTAATACAGTACACTTTTGTACACTTGCAGTGTCAAATTATGTCCAGCAGATGGCGACGGGGTATGCTCGAACGCAACCATTTTGGATGTGATGCCAATGTCTACATTAGCCTACTATAAATGGATAATATAACCACATAGCCATCGGCCATGCTCTCTACAAGTCAACTTGGCAATTATGAATTATCCAAAGCGCCTATATTTGATTTATCTGTATGAACATATACAAAGTTATGATAGTTAGCACATGTGTTATCGTGCTCATATGGGTCATTATGAGGTACGATGCCTCTGGGTTTCAAAGAGAGTTAGCCAATCTTTTTATTGCAACAATTACCACTGAAATTGTCTTTCCTTTTAAAGCTCATAAACGTTAGCTCTGAGGCATTTAAATATAGCTCCATACTCTCATCCCTTCGTTATGCCTCAACTGCTGAATAGAGGAGAAAACCCCTTTGGCCAGATGTGCGCAGATTATTAAATTAGATCAAGCCTGCATGTGCATGCCCGTGGAATTATAATGTATACATAAGTCGGACAAGGTGTTTTGATATTGCACAATAAACAGCACATGCTGAGCACAATTTGTATGGCCAATGTCTTAAAGCGACACTTGATTGGGTTGAACATCAACACTTATATAATAGGTCTGTATGAAAAAATTATGCCAGAACTAAAATTCACCCCCCCTAAAAGAATCTGTAGGGATTTATGGGCTTTGTTGTGATCACTAAAGCTGCAAATTGGACCGCCCACTTTTGGGGCGTGGTTTACCCTTCCCTCTTCTGTCGTTCGCCTTTTTTTCGTGGGGGGGCAATAGTATCCGCTTATAGGCCGGTCTGCCTTTGATTTACAACGGGCTACCGTCAGCGATTCCGACTGCGAATATTAATAGCCTACCCCCAACCCCCCCCCCCCCGAAAAAAAGCAAAAAAAAAAATTTGTCCAAGCATGACACTATTTCAAACTCATTAGCTGGGTAATTTCCTACGCACATCCATTTACCGGCTGGGTGTGGAATGAGTGGATAGAATTGTTTACAACTAGCTTTTCGCAACCAGCAACCACCATTGTGATGCGATGATGATGCGGACCGGAGCAAGCCAGGGGACATCACGAGGATATTTAAGATTGCGTAATAACACAATACTATTGTGTTTTGTTGCACGTTTTCACTTTTTATTGCATCACTGATGGTACACTGGGTTGTGTACGGGCAGGATAGGCTCCAGCACCTCCCCGCGACCCTGTACAGGATAAGCGGTATGGAAGATGACATGTCACTATTTATTGTGTTATTTCGCAATCAAAATAATGATTGCAAAATAAGGCTATGTTATTATACGAGGAAAACGAACGTCTTCCACTTCCGTATCATAGTTTTCAGAGTTTTTGTTTTTTTCCCTCATCAGTGAAATGGGCCCGCACAAGAGGGCAGTCTATGCCTGTGAGAACAATACTGCAGGGAGGGAATGCATATGAAAAAGCGCACTCCAGTGTTGTGCAGGCTTAGCAGGCAGTCTTGCTCTTTAAAAGGAACCAATGCAACAGGTCAGCCAGTACTTGACCCTTTTAGGGACGATTAGAGGGACGGAATGGGCATCTGCGACAGACGGAGGGACCGTTCTGTCCCAGGGATGAAATGCCCACCTCTGGTCTGTCTTTGCACTAGTGACTCTTTGTTTGAAGTTTGGCTGCAAAGTGAGCAGAGGTCAGTTGTCACAGGAGGTAAATAAAACTAAGTTAACTGAGTTAATTTTTGTTAACGCTTTATGAAAATTAAATTAATCTATAGTTCATGCTTTATCTTTGGCAGCCCCAATATATATATATATATATATATATATATATATATATATATATATATATATATATATATATATATATATATATATATATATATATATATATATATATATATTCTTGTTTTCCAGTGTTTTTAGGATTTTGAATTCACACTATGCTTGATTAACCCTTTGCAGTGCGGCGCCAAAGCTGTTTATGGACTGGAAAATCAAATGTTTGCTAACTGTGGGCAGATGGAACCACAAAATCCTGAAAACATCGAGGTTGCTGTTCGTGGGCAGCACCACAATTTTCCTTGCTGATCCATAACAATGTAAACCAGAGGCTCCTATTGCTGATGTTGAATAAAAGGAAGACCTATAGAATTGTGATTACAGCTTGTAAATATAATCACTCAAACATGTTTAAAATAGTATCGGTACTTTAAAAAAATAATTGGAAAATAGAAAGAGAAATGCTTCTTCATTGGTTAAATCAGCCAGAATGTTATGAATGGTCCTGACCTCAGATGCTTTAGAACTGCACTATATCAACCTGAAAAGTGTTTGTAATATTTTTGTTACCTCATTTACTGTAGCCACTTGAGGCAGCATGATCTTACACCACTGCAAACCACAACAGAATTATCATCATTCACCTAGCAAACAAGCTTAAGTGCTTAACAGGATATGATGAATCATCTTCACACAGACATTAACCTTCTGTTTGGATGGCGGCCATTTTGAAAGGCTTCAGAAAATCGCTGTCATTCAAATGAGATCCTGTAACTTGTAGTCTACTAGTTATTGATCATCACTGGGATCCATCGTGTTCATCATATCAATACACACCCAATATGATTAATCATAGTGCATGTATCCTGTATATCATCCTGGGTTTTGATATTTCATTATCAATCTGCCCAACACAAGTTGCTGTTTGCTGGAGAGATGCCAGCTCACATTCACAAGTCCTTGAGTCCTGCAATGCCCTTCGCTCTAACATCTCTTCCTAATGCATGTCTCGAGCGTGCACCGTCAGAAGCTGAGTGGGCACATAGAAATAGACACGATGCTTGGCAATGTTGCTCAAAACCACACGATTATCAATCATGTCTTGGGCGTGCTATTGTTTTGGGCATATATGGGCATTCCGTTCCTTCCGCTGCGGATGTGAGTATGGTTACAGTGTCAGCCCCGTGATTGAATGCATAGTGATAACTTAGGTTGTAGTGGCCCACTTCTCACTCTAAGACAGCTGATAGACTGCAGCTCCTCGTGAGCCTCGACTGGATAAGCGCTATCGAAAGGTTTTTGTTCTCAAATGAGACGCTGCTTTAAATGCACAATGACTTAAGTGCAGTCAGAGAGGAGAATAATTCTATAGTTCATTCTCAGGGAACCACCTCGTTAGTTGCTGTTTTACATATATGAGTACAGTGAGGATGAAAAAAAAACCATTAGTACACGGACCTTTAAGATGAATATCAGCGATATTGCACAGAAGGCTTTCGACACTGTGAGGTCACATTTGTCTCGGCGTAATGTTATGTCTCCGACAAAGCAAGTTTCCTTCCTTGTGAAGGAATAAAAAGATGCTACTTGTGGAACCCACGTACACCGGGAGTGGGAATCGCATCCCTACAGCTCTGAGACGTGCATTCATCATTTTCCTACGCACACCCACTGTACCTATCTGTGGCCCAGCATTGCTGTCATCCTCCACCGCGGCTTCCTGTGTCGTGACAGCTCCGTGTTTGATCCTCAGCTGTGTCGCCACCCTCTGCTCACCAGGATTTTCAATACCTCATTCTCCTGCTCTGTTTATTCCTCCGCCTCGCGCATCCCCAGCATTCAGCTTGCCCTCCCATCTATGCAGGAGAAGAACTGCTCACTGGTGTGCCACTTCACTTTTGTGGATGGATGCATTGGATAAAAGCTCATGTTTGACTTAATCTCCTGCACAACAATACACTGAATTGTAGTCTGTTGCGGATCCTGTTTAGGAAAGTCTGAATGGAACAGACAAAATAGCAGTGGGGTCAGGGCCTTCAAAGCCTTCTTTGCTCATCATTAAAAGTGCTGACTTTAAAAAGACACTAAAAACTTTGTATGCATTTGTAAAATATTGTATCAATTCAATTGTAGGTTGTTTTTTTTTCTGGGTGCTGAGCAAACTTTTGCCTATTGGGGGGTACGGTGGTGAGTGCTACATTTGAAAGCACTGCCCACCACTGGAAAAGAGTATTACTGTTATTCTAAACCTGACAAAATAATTACTCGGCTATGCATAAATAATTAGTATCCAAGGCCTACAAAAATAGGATAAGCAGTGTTGGGTATTTCTTTGTCTGCTAGTATTGGCAGTGGGAGTGAACGGGCAACACATGCTTTCCCTGCACTATGATGACAAACCTCTGAGCAAGGCACCTAACTTCCCCCATTATTGTGAGAGATCATCCATGCTCCCACAGGAAATGATCTAATTTCACTTAATTTTCCCGGAAAATTGTTATTTATTAATAACAAATATTTCTTTCTCATTATCTATGCTGGCGACGTATAGTGAAAGTCAGAGCAATTAAAAGTTCTTCCATTAGATGAGAAAATAAACAACCTGTGTATCTGCCTGTTGCCCACTTCCTGCAATTAAATTGGACCAGATTTCACACTGAAGAAATACATGTTTAGGTAAAGTGAGAAAGATCATCATTATTTCAGCATTTTTTGTTGTTGTTTCTTTTGTAAAATGGGTGGCTTGGCTCAGTCAAGAATGGAAAACTCTGCACTGCCGTGATAGGCCAAATGCAGAGGAACAGTACACAGGAACAGTCGCAACCCCAATTATTAACTAAGCATTGGCTTAAAATCAATTTATATTTGTAGCACTATTATTATTACTATCTTCTATTATGTTTTTTTTTGTACAGAAAGACCTATTATTCAAAATGTCCAAAATGATTCATACCAATTTTCAAAGCATGCTTATCTCTGGCGTCAGGCCAAAACCCCATAAGTCAATTTCAATTTTTTTCCAAAATCTATACTATTGGTCAATCCACACATGTGGGTGTTATTTTTGCAAGTTAATGGCCTATGTAAAATGTTGAAAATGACTAATCGTCAATGATGCCATCTAATTGGTTGAAGAAACATGCCGTTTTGGAGGTACAGGGTTTCGGCCTGACGCCAGCATTGACGCCAGTTTTTCATTTCTAGTTGATTATAATGCTCCAGAGTAGCCGGCGGACCCTGTTCTAAAAGTAGCTCACCATTAATTGGATATTGTGATTTCCAAACAATGTTGTACAGGTAATCATTTTAAAATGTGAACGCTTGCAGAAATTAAGTGTTGCCTATTGATATTTATGCGACTGTTTCCTATCTTTTCAACATAGTTGATAATAGCTACTATTATCTGCAGTCCAAAATCCAAAGTCCAAAATGATTCATAATAATTACCGCTACATACACATTCAGTGTTTTAAATGAATACTTAGTTAAATGTTCAAAATTGGGCTGACTATATTGGGCATTACTATAAATTTTTGCGTTGTTTCATGTAAAACAACCAAGAAGCAGGTCGGTCTAATTTTAGACCAAAATTGGGTTATTTTTGACGCAGTAGTTTTAAGAGTAAAACATGGATGCATGTGTTTATAACATACTATATATATTTATGGGGGCTTAACTACACATGTGAAGAAAACCAATGAAGATTATCTTGTTTCTTTGGCACATTACGTTTACAAATTTGTAGATAATAAGCCCAATGGAATGCACACATACTGTATAGACTGACAGGGTCCTAGAGTCTGTCTCATTCCTATGTTGCAAAAGTTGAAGTGCAAATCTTAAAAATCATAATTCATCAAAACTACTTCAAAATTTCACTTTCAATGGACTTGGGAAATCTGATATTTTGAGTTGCAAGATTTACCTCATAGATTATACCTTAGTCTTATCTAGTTGATGTATGAGTGGTGGAAAGGATGGATTTGAAAACAATATGAGATGTTTTTTTGTATGTACACATTTATCTTTTATATACACTGTACAATAAAAAAAAAGAAAAAAAGAAACAAAAGGTCATTGTTTCACATTGTGCACCTTACAGATGTGTAACATTGAAACATGGACCAAAGACAGATAGAGCTACCCAATTATTGCCCATGTGGACATTCCATTGCACTTTATACAGTGTGCACATTAGATATTGCTGGATAACCTCTCTTTGATTTAAACAGTCCTTGTGTATTAAATTGTCAGTGTCTATAATAAAAAGGCAATTTGTACCTCTTTTTTCTTTTTTTTTTAAGATGGAATATACCAAACCCTGACACTAGGTAACCTAACCAGAATTTGTAGCTGCATAAATTAAGGTGACTTGTCGTATGCCTTAGGAATGTCATTTTCTGTCATCAGTACTGTTACACCTTGTTTTTGTCACACATGGCCATCAGCACAAACAAACAACTGCGTTGCGGGTTATTTTGGGATGATGTGACGCGCTTCGCTGACCTGTTGTGATGCAGAGAGGTGATGACTATGTCCTGTCTCACCTTTCCCTCTCCCCTCCGCTCCCCTCCTCTTGCTGGCTCTTGAAGAGTGTGTACATATGGTGAGCAGCAAAGCATGGGGGGGTCTGGACATGGAACATGTTGTGCCAGATAGCATGTGTGCATGGTGGGGGTGTTTTGGCAATGCCAGCAGTACTGTGGTTAGCTGCTTTGGTCTAAAACCTAAAATCTGTCAATGTTTTCTTTGTAATCTTAAGATTCCAGGTGCCATCCTTATAAAATGAAAATAACCCTGTTATTTATTATTAAGAGATTTGTTCCAGTATTGCCATAGACATAAAAAAAAAACAACCCCCAAAATATGAAATTAAAAAAATATATAAACAATTTTTAAAACTGACATTGCACACAAAGCTGAGTCAGTGTTGTTAAACATGAACTTCCTATGATCACGCATGCACGCATGCACACAGGCACACACAGATATTCGACTTTCCTTTATTCGTTCACAAAGTACATAGAAAAAAAAATGTCTGAAGGGCAAATATTTTGTGGTTCTTGAACCAATGAAACAAACAACTGGAAGACAAAACTCCAGAATGGACCATAATCCAGACGGACCAAACTTCATTCGCTGCCGATAAAGAGTAAGATTTGGCAGCTGAGTAGAAGGCAGAAGTTAACCTTTACGGATTTATTTTGAATCACCTGACAAAAAGCTGTATTATTTTGACTAATCATGCAGTTTTAGTACAATCGCCAATGGTGAGCCACTCCGAGACCACTGCCTAATGAAAACATTGACTCTGAAATAAAATGTGTTTTCTTTGGAATTAATAAAAATGCCTCATTTTATCACACCAGAATCAATCTTTATCATCAAGACCTTATCAGGCTCAAAATGCGCTCTCATTCAGCCACTGATGCTCACAAACATCACAAGTTGTGACACTGACTTTTGCTTTATCTTCTGTCTTTAGGAACAACTTGATTCTTTTTTTTTTTTGTAAAACAAAAGATAACACACCAATCACTTCTATTCTTTTTTTTTTTTTCTGTCCAAGAAAGCAGGACAGTGTTTTGACGCTATAGCTTTGTGGCCCAGTACTGGAGGTTTTGTCACTGAATCCTCCTCTTTTTTTTAAAAATTTTTTTTTTAAGAACTTCATTTGGGGTCACAGCACATCACCCACAGCACGCACAGACAACAAAGGGGTTCCAGTCAAGGTAAATGATTACACAGCTGCCAGAGCAAAAACAAAAAGTCCACTTTACATCCTTTCCATTTGAAATGGAGCCCATTGCATTCATCAACATCCTGATGCCTGGGGCATGATCAGGATATAGACTGGCAGTGACAGCAACAGCAGAGTAGGACAAGTGAGAGGGCTGCTCCCTCACTCCGACATGAGACGGGGCAGTGCCAGTGGCGCACAGCGCTGTGTATGACTTCTATGGTTACCACCATACAGGAGTTTTGGATCCATATTTCATCCGTTTTTTTGGTCAACAGTTTGTATTCTTGTGTGGCAAGAGGTACTGCTCTCGTGTTTAACACTGGGAGTGGTTGACAAGAAAGACACAGTGGTATTGTGAACAAAAAAGAAACATCTCGTAAAAAGACAGTACAAGGAGGAAGTGGGTGGACATCAAAGACATTTAAAGGTCAGAGGAATGAGAGGGGGTCAAGTGGGCATCACTGTTTGACAAGGGGTGCAATTTAGGAGTACAGGATTTCAAAGAGGCCTGAGAACAAAGAGGTGACACACACTGTCCGCAGCCCACGACTGCAGCTCGAGAGCAGGAGATGTGTGCTGAGGGCACGGGGAACAGAGCCTGCTCGCTCCCTCAGGCCTTGAGTGCATGCCACTGGGCCACGGCAGTGCGAGGATGACCCATCATGTCCTTCCAATGTTTCACCTCCGCGGGGCCGCTCTTCCATGAGAGATAAATCTGTGAAGAGAAGAGACTATGTAAGCTCATGTACTGTGCCGCCAAGTGACTAATGGCTTTTTGAGAAGAGCCTGGCAAAGTAGTGAACACACACAATATAAAAGACGCGCTGAGTCTTTGGCTGAGCCCCGCTTTTAATACTAAGCCTGATATTCAAATCAGGCATCAACAAATCCACAGTGGATGAAACAACTTTCTCAACAATAAGACACCAAATAGTATCTCATTATGGGCATGGTATTAGAAAACAAATTAAATCTAGACATGTAATAAGGATAAGGAATACAAATGATTTGAGGATAGAAACAGCAATTTGTCTTTCAATTGTCTGATGTCCCAAGGGAATGTGCCATGACTATCACAGTACAAGTGGAAGACGTTATATACCACTTTTTATATTGCAAACCTATGTTTTGGTGCCCAATTTCCTTGCCATCTGCTTGTCAGCTATATTAGTACCGTAAATGTCCATCCATTTTCTAGTACATATCCTGTTCATGGTCGGAGGTGAGCTGGAGGCCTGGAGCCTATCACAGCTGACTTTGGGCAAGAGGCGGGGTACACCCTGGATTGATTGCCAGTCAATCACTGGGCACAAATAGACAAACAACCATTCAAACTCACACTCACGCCTCTGGGCAATTTAGTGTCTTGGATGCGAAAATACAACCCTTGGCAAAAATGATGGAATCACCAGTCTCAGAGGATGCTCATTCACTTGTTTACATTTTGAGATTGGGGGTCTTGGCTGATTAATAAAATGCTACAACAGCAAACGCGACTCGAGCATTCAACCTAACTGTTAAGCAGTCAATGAATCACAGCTAAACAGTTCCGCCTCATGGCGTCACAGTGGCAGACAAAGGGAGTTTGGCCACTTGTATGCCGGAGAGAACAAGCTTAGCTTAGCTTAGCGCTACCTAGCTGCTTGTACAACAAGCGGCTGGATTTAAAATTGGTCCAAAAGGATAAGCGCTTCAGTAAACGCATGGATGAATGGTTGTAAAAACACGCTGCAATTTGACAGTGTTCGGCGGGGGATTCTGGAGATTAAAGTAATTACTTTGTATGTTAGCGCGTATGATGGCTTGACATGACATGATAGGTTTTCAAAAGAGTGAATTTAGCCTTGGCAAAGTACTTTGGACAACATATGGTGTACTATGTAGATAAAAGTTCTATAAAAGTGTACTTCATTTACCATTATGATAAAATTGGAGGTTACATTTTTTGGGGTCATCTAAGACGTATCAATGCATTTGATTGGATAGTTAAATGTAGTTAAATGGTTAACAACAGCGATCGCGAGTCCAGCCCTGAGTAATCAATGGCATCTTTTGCAACATTGTGAGATCATTTGCTTTTAATTATTTTGACAGTCATCTCCTTTGTTTTAAAATACATCTCTGGTTCTGGAGCCATGATCATTTCAGTCAGTCCACTTGGTGCAGCAGCGCTCCAAGGTGTGATCACTCCTGTTTAACAACAGAATAATGATATAATGTTATAATCTGATGTGGGTGTCAAATTTGGGAATGGAATTTTGCAGGGTGATTGTATAATTTTTAATCAGACTTGAGTGATTCCATGATATTCTGCTTGGTCTAAAAATGTAACTGTTGCTGCTTACCACAATTGTTCTTGATCCCGTCTAGTGTTTCTTAAAGCCAGAAAGTTGCCATTTGAAATAACTTAAGTTTTGTGTCATGTCTGTGATCTGCTTTTTCGTTCAACAAATTTAAACAACTGAACTTTAGATTGGTGATTCCATATTTTTTTGCCAGTGGTTGTATAATAACCAGCATTATCTAGAGCAATGTATTGTTTGTAATGCTATTGATCTATCTACCCTTCTTTGGCTTAATCTAAAAAAACAAAAACAAAACAAAAAAACCCACCAGAGACATGTGTGACATATTTGAAATAGGCAGCTGCTTAGGGCCTTGTGGCTCTGAGAGTTGGCAAGAATATCAAAACCCCTCACACTATGGGTCACACTATGGTGTTGGAGTGGGGCCAACAAAACAAATTCTGCTTGGGGCCCCTTAAAATCTTGGGCCAGCACTCACAAAGTTAGTTGAAGCAATTTTGTCAATGATCTGATGTACATACATTGCGCGTTCATGACTGAGATAGGACATATTTGAGATAAAATCCTTTCTCAGCTAAGAGGTAGCATGCTATGGACCAGCAGGGGTCAGTGGAGACTAGCTGGGTGATGAAGTGAAGCTGGCCTGTCATGGAGTCAAAAATACACACAGGAAGAGGAAGAGGCAGGAAGGAGCGAAGAAGAGGGAAGGAGATACCTTTCCAATGACATCATTGCGACTAAGCCTGTCCTTGTCCATGACAGTGATAATTATGGTGGTCTCCCTCAGCACGTGGGCAGGCACGTCGAAGGGAAAGGACTCGTTGAAAACAGGGTTTAGACAACGCTTCATTACTACCGTCTTTTTCTTCTCCACACGCTTGTCCTTGTTCATCAACCACACCTTCACATAGGGGTCTGCGAAGAAGAATATGAATTGTTAACCTTGTACTCAATGGGATGCGTATGACGTAATGCATTTAATTCCTCCCTGTGGTCGTTAATATTTCAACGTATTCAAAGTGCACACGACGATGATGCACGAGGAATCCAATGAAAGGAGCGTGTGCGTACCAGAAGTGCCTCCAATGTCCATGGCTTTGAGGTTGCGGGCTTTGACAATGCTCACAGTGATAGTGTTGGCGGTGGGATTGTAGCACAGAGATACCAACAGATCCCCTCGGCTTCCCTGGAGAAATCATACACAAACAGTGACCTGCTTATTTTTCATGTTCTTTCCAATTGTTCTCCCTTCTTCTTACTGTACTTTCCTCCAGCAGTCTGTGTTCAATCCACCAACCTGTCAGACGCTCAGTATTTGCTTCTATCCTCTCCCACCGGCACACTACCCCATCTCCCCTGGGACTGTCACAGCAGCCAGCAATGACATCACCCATTACATTCTGTCCCATCTCCCCTCCTCCCACTCTATCCCTTCTGCCACCTATTTTCTCCCCCTTTACTCACACTGCCGTCGCTACATGGTTTCAATTCCTTCCAGAAAGTCTGCATGTTGGCCAGATCCAATTTGTTGAGCGGGATGGACACCTCTCCGATGGGGTCATTCCTGCTGAAGCGGTCATAATCGAGAACCTGCAGGTAGAGAGTTCTCTGGACCACTTTCTCAAATGGGAACCCTGAAATAGAAATGCACACAAGTCGAATCCACACTCCAATGGCCAAATGATCAACAGGGAGTAGAAAAATTCATTGTAAAAGCTCCTCACCGATAGAATCACCAGGAATACGTACTGTAATCAAGGTTATTTTGGTTAGTGAAAACTAAAGAAATACTGAAAGTAAAATTAAAGGTATATTGACACCAGAAAAGTCCTTTTGTCCGTTTGTTTGGTATGGACCAAAAGTGGACTTAATTTTCTCCTTTAGTGCGATTCGTGCCCAGACTGAACTATATTCTGTAAACACATCGGCACGTGTGACGATCGGTGCTCGTTGGACAGAAATGACGATTGTGGCACGCACAGACCTGAAAATGGATTAAAAATATGGAAATCCTACGTGCTGCATTCCTGCATATTTGTGCTATGATTAGAGTTGCAAAATAATTGTAAGCATTAAGGGCAGCTACGGTAATTCAACACAGGTTTTGCAACGCTGAGTTTCTAATTTTGGATCAGCATCGGCGAATGCGTGCAGTAACCTGAAGGAGACAATGTGCTTTGCGTGCCCTGACCCACAACATGCTGACAGCGGCGTGACCGAACAGAAGATGGAGGATCAGGAATGAACTTATGCTGCATTCGAGGTGGAAAGTCTGACTTTTCCGACCTCCGACTAGGAAAAGTGCACTAGACCGCCCTTTTGAACTGGTAGGTCAGAATTGAGAAGTCGGAAAAAAAAAGGACCGCGACTTCACCAACTGGCTTCAATCTGACGTCACTAGGCCATGGTGACCCCCATGGAGAGACAGACCGTCAGAGGTGGGCATTTTACTAAAGTTTGCCGGCCCGTCATTCGTCATCCGCCAGCAGCCTGGGTACCCATCCGTCCTCCGTCAATCCGTCTATTTTTCAAGCCGAAACAAACTGTAATCATCTGTCAATCAGACCGTCGTGTCATTTTAACCGCGCTTCCGTCAGTAAACATCAAAGGTCCGCCAGTCCGTCAACAGATGAAAAAAAATCCATCAATCCATCCATTATCTGAACCGATTTGTTTAAAATGGTAAATGGAGTGCACTATGTATGTACATCATAATGTGTCGGCTTGCTGCTCAGACAGCTTTATACACGCATACATTTGACATTTCACATAGCCTACACTTATTTGCCAATTTATTGACGTGTTAAGTGGGAGCCTGCTGCAGCTGTAACTCTTAAAGGTTTTACTTCAAAGTATTGCTTACCTTAACCAGAACCCTGTATTGCCAATGGTACAAATCCTGGATGATTAAAATGCTTCCTAGAACTTGTGAAAACTGAAATGAATTACCCATTATAATCAAAGAATGTTTTTTTTCTTTGAGTTCGTCTTCTTTTACTTCTTCTTCTTCTGTCTTTTAGCAGTTGGCAAAGAACTTTTGGTGCATTACTGACACCTTCCGAAGTGGAGTGTGGGGGGCGGCAAAACACTGTTTCACAAACTCCTAACCGCACTCTTTCCAAAAATAAAAATAGAAATGTAAACCTTAACTCACAAGAACCTCTCTGTAAAACTGTGTCTGTCTTCAAAGCAACTTTATTACTTCTTACCAGAGCTGGGCATCGCCTAACCGCCACCGCGTTACATCCTGCATATTTAATCGACCCACGTGGTCCCGGACCGTCCCTTGTCTGCGACAGCCAATCGGTGTCGCGAAGGTCATTTTTTTCACATCACACGCAAGTGCTGCACAAGCAGACACGGCACCAAACAAAGAAAAAATATCAAACAAAAACAACAGACACACACACACACACACAACATGGTGATCGGCGAAATAAAAACAATAGGGGCACATCTCATTGCATCTGTGGGACCGCAAGGTACACAACACTCTTATCTTTCTTATTTTTTTCTTACTCGACCACGTGTCAGGAGTGATCCACCTGCGTGTGATGTGGTATCGGTGAAGTCCGATCTCTACGCCAGTTGGCTGACTCCGACCGACTGGGACCACGTGGGTCGATTATATATGCAGGATGGAAACGGAGGGACGATGCCCAGCTCTGCTTCTTACTGCTCTTTGTCAGGCTGAGGAACTCATGATTCTCTCTTTGGTACATGCCGCCACCTGCTGTACACATACATTCAATGCAGTCTGGGTTGCGTTTCCGTCTCTCCTCGGCAAAACGGGCGTCCGTCAATAATGGACTGTGAGGTCCATTCGGAATTGACCAGGTTAGTTATGATTACACAGACGGACGAAAATCCACTTCCATCTGTGCTTAGTCCATCTTTTTTTTTTTAAGTTTCCTGTCTAACGTCAGCAAAACGGGCATCCGTCAATAATGAACTGTAAGGTCCGTTCGAACTTGATCAGGTTAGTTACGGTTACAAAGACAGACAAAAATCCACTTACGTCTGTGTTTAGTCTGTCTTTTTATTTTAGTTTCCCGTCTAACGTCAGCAAAACGGGCGTTCGTCATAGACGGACAGATGGACGGAATGCCCACCTCCGCAGACCGTGATTGGCAAAACATAATTTACATGATTACAAACACATATTTAGCTTTATTTATTTATTATTCCATTAATTTAGTTATTCAAAATAACTTCATGTAACACAAATTGATTTGTACTGACTGCGTGAAGATATGCCGTTATATCCTGCCTGAATTTATTTGGTGAAATGAATGAAATGCTTTTTTGTGTGTGTATTCACACCTGCATAAAATGTCCGGACTAGCGTGGGAAACGAAGCCTGGTCCGTTTAAAGTGCAACAAACTGTGCAGGTGTAAATACCCCTGAAATTGAAATAAAACAAAATAAAAACAAAAGTGCAATTAAGCAAACAATAACTGAGCTTACTGAGTTTACGTAATAGATGGTTGGATACTGAAACTACATTTATTTAATTATGTGACTATAATTATAGTAAAAATGTCCTTCATTTTCGTGTTTGTCAATTAATTTCATAAATAGGCTTTCAGGATTTATTTTAAATGTATTTATTTTGGTTACCCAGACTCTAATATGTTTTGTATGTTTTTTAGATGAGAGATATCCATTTTCTATAACACTTATTAGGGTCAGGTGTGAGCTGGAGCCTATCCCAGCAGACTTTGGGAGAGAGGCGGGGTGATAGTATATACAATTTTGCATCTGTGGTAACACGTTTTTTGAATGTGGAAGTCGAGGCTGAAAACCCAAACAAGCAAGAACAGAACATGCCAACTCCCTACAGAGCTGATATTTGAAACTCGAACCTCAGAATTGATGTGATAACCACTCAACACCGTGCTAAGTGAAAAATCTCTGGCGGTATTACATAAAAGAATCTAGAATCTACGCTATGGCCATTAGCAATTAAAAAATGTTGTCATTCAAACCTTCAAACAGAAAGGTCTCATTCCAGTGTGGGTTCAGATTCTTCCTCTTCACTTTGGTCTCCAGTTTGTGCTTCTTGTCAGGCAGCAGGTAGAGTTTGACAAATGGGTCAGAAGTACCGGAAAAGTCCTTGGCAGGCAATTCCTGGCCCTTGAGGATTTTTACAGTGAGGGTGGAGTCCTGGAAGCTGTATCCGACGCTGAACTGAATGCGACCCAACTTCTCACACACTGGACCCTCGTGTTCGTCTTCCTCCGAGCCTGGAGACAACTGGGTAAGACGATGACAATGAATTTTCTAGTTTGACAGCATGAATTGAAATGCATGACATTTGACAGTTTTCCTGAACGATTTGATAAATTACACTTGTTAAAAAAACATCTTGGTCAGAGTAAAAGAGGCAAGAAAAGAAAATAGTGAATGAATGCTTTATTGTAAACTTTGAAATAACAGTTTGACAACCCCCCCCCCCCCGCCCTTTTTGTGGGTAACCAAAATAGAATAGAATAGAACCAGAATAGCTTTATTGTCATTGTGCCATTGAGTGCAACAAAATGGAACAGACAAAACCCGTCCAAGAGACACGGACAAAACAATGACCAATGGGGGTATACAGAACGGGAGTCTGATGGGTCACGTGCAACAACCCCCCTCCCCCAAAAAACAAAAAAAAAGGAGGGGGAGTGGGGAAAAATCCACATTAAGTTCCTGTAAGCGTATGTATTTGAGAAATAACCTCAGCAAACAGGCATATTTTAATAAACTACAAACAGACTAGCACATGTGGAGGCGGGGTGTGTGTTGTCTGGTAGGGGGGGTGTTATGGTTTGCACTACAGCCCAGTGAGCAGGCTTTGCAAGCCATGAAGGCACCACCACATTCACTCAAATAAGGCTGGCCGTACATTCATACCTGAAATGACGCGGGCCAACCTTGGACTGCACAAAAGAATTTTTGCTTTGTGCCCGTGACCCGCTATGTGTTATCAATTCAATGCATCGGTGCTGTTGCAATTGTCAAGGAGTTACTCAGTTACAATAGAGCTTTCTGCCACTTGATAGCGATAAAGCAAATGTTGCAAAATGCAACACATAGCCACATTTGTCAATCATCTTCCCGTGGCAGGGCGGGAGTGGCCAGTGAGGTGGCTGGGGAGTAACCACGTAGCTCTGCCTATCATTCAGACTGCTTTGGGATCCTTTTTAATTTTACAATTCCCTCTGATTGAACAGGTCCATAATCAGGTTATGTGTGGTCAGTGAAAATGAACTGAAAAACGTAATTAGCCACCGTAAATCCATAACTTAAATGGGAAGTCAAGTCAAACATTCTCTTGACAATAATATGTTCTATGTGTCCCCACGAGTCTAAACACGGCTTCTGATTAATATCATATTTGTGGACTATGAATGAAGCAGCAAAATCCAGACGTTTTTAACCATCACATGGGTTGGCCATTTTGTCACTGGCTGCCGACTGAAAATGAGGGCTCAACTTGCGAATGTCGCATGACCAAACTCGGAAAACTGTAGACAAGTGAGCTATGTCTGGTCATTACCTGACCCCTGAACAGTTGTGATTCAAGGCATCCATGCAACTCACTTCCACAACCATTACGAGATACCAACTTCCTCTACAATTAAAAATGTATCGAAAAACTCTTCCTTTTCTCATTTTATTACTTTACTTTCATGAGATTTCTAATTGTCATTACTTTATTAGTAAGTTGTAAGGTGAACCTGATAAGATTTTTTTTTCTTTATTATATATAAAAGAGACTCTACCAGAGGCAGAGGTCCAGTAGGTTGAGGGTTCTACACAGGATCTTAGCTGTTACTAGTATTGCGTTCCTCTGCTGGAGCCATCCGGCCAAGCAGCCAGCTTTGGGGTTACTGTCCACAGTGAACGATCACTACGGGCACCACTGATCGATCACTACGGGCACCAGTTTTCCTTCAGTTCTTGGTATTTGTACAGATTTTTGTGCTCCTTTATCCAGATTTTGCTACATCCACAGTATCTTCTCATGATTATTCACCACCACAATGCCAGGCAGGTTGGTCATCCCCAGTTTGTCAGTCTGGATCTGGAATTCCCACAAGATCGTGGCCTGATTGTTCTCAACCACATTCGGAGGTGTCTGCCATCTTGTTTCGAGGACCCCCCAGTCCATATTTGGTCCAGATGTTCCAAAACTCTATTCCTGCTATCTGGTTATGCCGCTTTATAAACAGTATGCCTTATCTGCCAGAACCTCACACTCTGCTATATACAGTGTATATACACACTTTTCCCACGTGCTATTTAAAGCTAAGATTGCTTTACTAAGGAAGAAAAAGGACACAAACTGATGGCATGTCATAATTCAGATTCATGGCGACAGGGGATAGTAATGTTACATGATAGTGTCCAATCTGCACAGGGTACAGGTCCAGCTCTTTAAAATGTCTATATTGATCCAAAATGCAAACTAGCTTAGTGTGTTGTCACATGGCCAGTAGCCACTGCGCTGAAGGGCAAGTGTGCATGACTGCTGCGGTATGACAGGCCGATTATCTGTTGGTAGACTGACCCTCTGATTGACAGCGGTGCAGCCTTGAGGGAGGTGCAGAAATCCAGTTAAAATGTGCAATCTGTTGGGAAAAGAGCTGAGAGCATCACTCAAGGAACAGTCCCACATATGTAATATCCAATTCCATACTTTGCACACACATTTCAGCTGGTGCTGCTCGACCTCTCTCCTTTGTCGAGTGTGATCACTTTTCATTATTCAGTTTGACGCTCTAAAATTTATTCATTCCAAATCAAAATTATCTCCAAATGTGCAGACTCACATATTTTAGTAATGGCTCAGCTCTTTTCCTCAGCATCAGTGCTTACTTTCTTTTCCCTATGAAAGTCTGCCAAATCACAGAATATTGTTCAACGATATACAGTTTACCTGTAATTTCATTGTGTTACTTAAAGCGGAAGTCAACCCAAACATATTTTTTTCAAGAATATGTTAAATATGTATGCAGGCCCACTAACACGGCATTCTGATTAATATTGTAATAATGTAAGTAATAATGTTCTAATAATGGAATATGAGTTAAGCAGCAAAATCCACCCCTTTTTAGCCATCTCAGGGGGCGGCCATTTTGTCACTTCTGTTGACTGAAAATGACATCACAGCTGCTCAGGGCTCAGGTAACAACCGATCACAGCTCAGCTTCAGAAAACAGGTCAGCCGTGATCGGTTGTTACCTGAGCCCTGAGCAGTTGTGATGTCACTTTCAGTCGACAGAAGTGACAAAATGGCCGCCCCCTGAGATGGCTAAAAACGGGTGGATTAACTCTTGTTCCACAAACAAATATTAGAATGCCTTGTTTCAACTAGTGGGTTTGCAGAGAACATATTCTTGAAAATGGCGGCACAGTGGTCGACTGGTTAGCACGTCCGCCTCACATTTCAGAGGTCGTGGGTTCGATCCCGGCTCCGGCCTCCCTGTGTGGAGTTCACATGTTCTCCCCATGCCTGTGTGGGTTTTCTCCGGGTACTCCGGGTTCTTCCCACATTCCAAAAACATGCATTGTAAGTTGATTGGACACTCTAAATTGCCCCTAGGTGTGATTGCGAGTGTGGTTGTTTGTTTGTCTCTGTGTGCCCTGCGATTGGCTGGCCACCAATTCAGGGAGTCCCCCGCCTACTGCCCGAAGACTGCTGGCATAGGCTCCAGCACGCCCGCGACTCTTGTGAGGATAAGCGGTAAGGAAAATGGGTGGATGGATATTCTTGAAAAAAATATGTTTGCGTTGACTTCCCCTCTAAGTGAAATGTCATGTTTTACATTTTTGTAACGACAATAAGAAAACCAACGCAAAACCTCCAACCAAAGCAAAAAAGACCAGTTCAAACGCCTAATGAAATCTAATTAAAGCATATTTAAAAAAATATTTGACATTTGAATTATCTTTATTAATACTGGTCTTCTTTTACTATGTTCAAAATAAAGTAATGAATCACATTGCAGGGTACAAAGACACTGCTGGGAGAGAGAATGCTAGATGATTAGATGAACAAACCTTGTTTATGCAAGTGAGCCAACCCTTATTCTGCCTCACACACTGCTGAGCCAATGGTGAGTACGGATTGTGTTACTATGACGACTTGGGAAGCGCTAGGGGCGGCTGCATTTACAGCCCCAAATCCAAACCAGATACTGTTAACTGTGAAGCACACGCAACCTCGACAAGACAGCATGGACTCGATTTCCCCCTGAGGCGGCAGCACTAAACTGCCGAATTACTGTATGGGACATGTATGTGGCTGCAGACACATCACCAAAAACTGTGTCGACAAATTCACCGAGCAATAATATTCCGCTTATCAGAAATACTGCAGCTAAAGCTATCTGATCTGTGCATTACGTGTCACGCAATGCTGAGGCATTCCGTCCTTGCACTCTCCTATCACATAATGAATGGGTTCATCGATGGTGTGCATTTATTTCTCAGTGCAGTGTGAAAAGGCTTCAAGCCCTGAAACGTAGTGTTGCCCCGGGGATGTGGACTGTGCACTCCTGCCAAAAGCGGACATTCGCAAGTAAGCCCCCTAAATAAGTTTAGAATTGCCACAAGATAGTGGCAAAGCACTACTTATGTCAAAATGAAATTCTTCAATTTACTTCAACGTAGTTGTTGGGCACCAAGATATCACAAGATGGCACCAAAGTCATACTTTAAATTGTTTTGGCCTGAGGGCAAAAGTAGCACATTTTTAATGGAATAACAGAGGATAGGTTCCAATACAAATTCACAAATAGAATTAGCAAAAACTTAACCACGAATACGCAGGGTTTCACTCACAGTAAGGTAAATTTGCGAGTCATGAACTCCCCTCCTGAAATGCTTATAAATCTCTATAATAATAGTTTGAATCATAAATACACCCCAGGCTATGATCCCAAATAATTTAATATAATTGAATTCACATTCAACTTAATTACCATTAAAAATGAATGGCTTACAAATTAATAGATTTTGAAAAAATACACCGAAATTGCAAGGACGCTGGCTTGTACGTCAATGCTTTGCAAGCTGTGAAATACCAATTACTACGAATTACTAGACTCGCCTCTTTGTTGGACCTATCCTGAATTTTTCCATTATGGAATGTTTGTTTGTCTTGTGTGCCCTGCGTTTGGCTGGCATCCAATTCAGGGTGGATTGCGTGAATACAGCTGCGATAGGGTCCGGCACGCTAGCGACCCTCTGAGGATAAGCGCTTTGGATAATGGATGGGTGGTCCTGTTCACCGTCATTTAAGCCAGCCAGCCATTATCTGGTGGCCAACATTAGCTCCTCGTCCGCTAACGTGGCGACGAGAAGGAGCAGGATAGTTGGCGGCATCAGAAAAGAACACAAAAATATGCGTATCAATGTGAATAGGTACGTTTTTTCGGCTACAAAAAAAATAAATAAATCGCAACTCGTGACCTAGGTTCACTGTAGTGTTTCATTCCTCATATGTCCGAACTGTAAAATGTATGGAGCTTGCATGGATGAATTTAACCCTCTTCCTCACAGACATTTTCACACTTCATTGGTGGGACTAAGCGGACGAAAGTTCTCTGTGATGGACCAGTCCGTCTATCCGCCTATGACGTACGCCTGTTTTGCTGATGGTTGACGATTGACAGGAAAAATGTTAAAGGTCGTAAGAAACGCGGTGCTCGCCGTAATGCCTGTGGATGATGGGGAGCTCGCCTGCGCAACCCTGACGCTGGAGGAGCCGTCCGCCTGTCTTCTTTTGGTATCCTGTAGAACAGGGGTCCCCAACCGGTACGGACCGGTACCGGGCCTATGACTGATTCTTAACGCATGTCAAGTTATATCTGTCCCGTGACGCTAATATTAAATGCATAGCAGATGAGTAAAATAAACAGACGTATTTGGAAAATGTCCACATATGAGTTTGACTTTGCAAAGTGCGCAACTTACTTTGGATTTCTCCAATGAGCCATCAAGCAACTTTTTGAAGTAAAACTACGTAAAAGTCCGTCTTTACAACAGTGACTCTCCTCCAAGTTTGGCTGTAAAGTGAGCAGAGGTTAGCTGCCCCAGGAAGTAAATAAAACTGAGTTAACTGAGTTAATTTTTTTAAGTGTGTTTGAATTTTGAACTAATCTCCATAGTTAATGCTTTAACTTTGACAGCCCTAGTTTAGAGTTATTGGACATCGTGGCCCTACTAGATGTGCAATGTACACAATTATAAACTTATTATTCACTAAGAAGTCTGAAAAACAAATACTGAGATAAATGTAAAAAGGACAGGTGATACTTAATCAATATAGATTTTCAAAGAAATGTAATGCAACCACCAAGAAACCAATGTCCATATGCAATTTATGAAACTACTTATGGCCAGCCCTCAATTATTTAAACTGCTTTTAATTTGGCCACTTGAGGGCAGTAGATAAAAGGTGGTAAGCATAACACTGACGTTATTAAATTTTGATTGGGCTGCGCAAACCATTTGATTATTTATAGATGATACATGTTGATCTGAAAACAAAGTCAATGCATTGTGAGAATTTCTCTGTTGAGCCATTTCAGAGGCCTTTTCATTCCATTAGCGTCATCTTGTCAGGAAAACTTTCCACTCTTGTATCAATTCTTACCCGAACAAGCCCCAAGATTGATTGGCACAAAAATTGACCAACCACAAGTGTAACTAACCAAACAGATATATTTTTTACAAGAGACTCGATATAGGAGATTTGCTCATGCTCAAGTGTGATGTGCACACACCAGAGACCATATCAAACACATTAATTAAAAATGTACCCTTTCCCATAAGAAAGAATTCAGTTGGTAATTGTATCAAAAGATAATCACCTAAAATAACTGGACTATTTTACGGCATCATAAGCCTCACAACGCTTGCATAAGCTCTTTGTGAGTGACTGCATATTACAATAATAATAATAAGAATAAGAATAATAATGGAAGGGAAAAACAATTAAGAATAATGTGCAAATGAATATATTGAAAATGTCAAAATCCATTAATCTAAATGTTAATGGATAAAGTGGAACGCAATAAATTGAGATGGTAACACTTTTAAACATGACGGTAATATTGTACTTGTTTATTACAATAATATTGTTCTTGTATGTAATTGATATTATGAATACTGCACTTGGAGTTATTATACTTGGATAATGTAGAGAAGAGTCCGCGTGTGATGAATTATTTGGGGTTTCATTTATAGCTTTTGTGTATTGTCATGGCTCTTGAAAAAGCACATGTATATTTACTTAAAGGAAGGCTTCCTTAATTTTAAATGTGTGGCTTTATTGGAAGTAATGAATTAGTTTAGCTTGGAAAACACATAAGAGCTGAAAGATACACCTCCATATTGATATATTTCACTTTTCATGGCAACGTTTTCAACTTGTCTAAGTCACCATCTTGCAGAGGCACTGTCATGCTGAAACATCCCCCACGGGTGCAAGGTTTGAAAAAAAAACTCTTAGCGGAGCAGTTTTGCAAATCAGTGACTTCATTTGAGGAACACCTTTCTAATTCTAAGGAGCAATTTTTTGTTGGGTAAATCTCAGGGACCTGAAAAAAGGGTTTTATAAAATAATAACAATGCAACGATATAACAAAGGAACATTATCAACAGTTTTTACTTCTTAAATTAACAATGTGTATAGCAGCGAAATATTTCTTGTCTAAAAACATTTTCAGTGGAGCAATTTCGAAATGAAAATACAAATTTGAGTATTTCTGAATGGTTTGTATTATGGTCTTTTAGTATAGCTAATCAAGTTAAAAAAAAGATCTACTGTGATGTAATTTTGAGATCATTTATTGTGCAGACCTCAAAAGTCAAAATCAATACTTATTGTGAAAACAAACAAATAACCAGAGCTGGGGGACCTTCCATCGGCCAAATTCAGCCCTTCGCCCCCCCGCCCCTACGCTTTGCGAAATTTGAAACGACAGACTCATCGTGGAAGCCTCACCAGGTCTCCTTTTGGGACCCAGAAGCTGACAAAAAGCCTCACCACGGCCGACGGGAAACGGAAGCCTCTCCGCGGCCATGGAAGCCTTATATGATATTTTAAAAAAACAACATTACTGATATTATAAATATTGCACTTAACATACTTTTAAGCTTATAGGCCACTCTTCTTCGCTGACGTACACTGTAACGCAACTTAATTAATTTTGATTTCCAATTCTGTTTAATGAGCAGGCCTATGATTTTCTCTCCAGAGTCCAGACACTTATTAATTTGCCTGCTATGTTGCTGTTCAAAGTTGGATTCTCTCCACTTCAACACGGTTCCAGCCAGACCTCTGTGAAATACGCACTCGTTCACCCAAGCACTCAATTCTGCTGTTAAACGGTTACGTGTCAATCTTATGTTAGCTTAGCAATTAGCCTGGCTTCTCAGTCTTTCCTCATCATCCTTTTGTGAGAACAATACTTGTCAGAAGTGTATCTTATTCGGCGCCATGAAGGCGGTGGTTACTTTTAGATTATGCTTAGCCGCACTAGTAGTCAGCTGAAGCTTATTGCTAGCTAGCTGGTGCGGCTATGGCTGCCAACTGTCCCGTATTAGCCGGGACGTCCCGTATATTGGGCTAATTTGGTTTGTCCCATACGGGACCTTAAATGTCCTGTATATTGACTATCAACTCTTGCAAATACAGAAAACGGCAATCTACCGATCCTGTAATATAAGATGCTTTTAGTAAAGCTTTGGATGGCGATTGATTGTCAATAACAACGGACACAGACGAGTTGGCAGCTCAATGTCTTTTACTTGTATACTTGCTCGAACATACATTGCTGGTTCTTAAACAGTGATAGCACATTATAGCGCTCCTACTGGAGACTCTCAATACTACATACGACAGATCCTAGATCTGATAAAGCGTCAATCTCAGAACAAGCGTCAATCACTCCACCTCTCATGTAAGGACTTCTCTCTGGCTGCGCAAAATGACAGAAGACTGCTTGAGTCAGTCAAAAGCAGCCAGAAATATCCACAGAAAAAATAAATTTGGTGAGTCACACTCCTCTTTTACATTTCAGATTTCTTACACCCGTTTTTTGATGAAAAGAGCCAAATTGGTTTCATAAGAGGTTTCATATGAGGTGGCATATCGTCGCTGTCCATTTTTTTCATTTTTTCTTATTTTTTACGTGAATGTGGTTTCCGCATTAACGTGAAAATATGAAAAAAAATCCCAAATTCATAGATCATGCTCACACTACCTTGGCACCGTGCACCTGCCCCTTATTCAGGAGTGAGAAAGTTGGCAACCCTAGGTGCGGCGTAAATAGCACCGAGCTTTCCTCGACCTCCAACTGTTTGCGTGGATTTGACGTGAGTGCGTCTAGCCCAGCTTTTTTGCTTTTAGGTTAGCGTACAAACTTAAAAAGTCTGTGATTCTCAGTTTGGCAGCTTACCAAATATCGGCTGGAACACGCACACTCACAAGCGAGCTCCAGCCCATTATTATATTGACACTTTTCGCCAAGATGACGAAAGACAGCCCATGAAAACTCTGTAATCGCAAAGCTCTGGCTTCTGCCCCTGGTTGTCATGGTAATAAAAGTTGGACTTTGCCATTGGCAAAGGATTAGGATGGACTTAAAGCACAACAAACAATAGGGCTTGCAAGGAATCCCATAATTATTATCTTTGGGTAATTTTGGCAAAAGCATGTCACAGGCATATTATTAAGACACGTGGGAACTGTTTTCAACTGTAGGAAAAAATGCATAATTGGTCTCCTTTAAACTGACTTCAGTTTTATGTTATATTCTCTCTGTAAAAGGTTGACAGCTATTGTGCAACAACAGTATGTTGACTGGCTGTAATATTTTTATATTCTCGTCAACCCACTCGCCCCACTTCTTGTCTCAAGGCTTGCATGTCACTTTCATACTGGATTAGAGGCGATGATCTGGAAGTGCCCTCTAATAGTATATCCATAGCCATCTCCTTCACTTCGATTTGAGAAGGCTTTGCTACCGTGTCCATCATGGATGACTTCAGTTACAAAGAAACAAGAGAGCAGTGTATCAATCAATGTGTTTCGCGTGTTACCATGAGCATTTCACTGGTGACCGAGTTGGCTAAATCGGAGACGGATGAGTTGGCATCGTGGCCCGAGCCCTGGCGACGTCCACTCTCATCGGGGGTGTGGCCTCTGGGACTGCTGCCTGGTTTGTTACCCGGAGTCCTGGATGCAACAGATAGAAAAACACACATTGGGCACATGCACTTAACATGCAACATTAATGAAACACAACCGCTGCTTTCTGGTGAGGGCTGTTCTTCTTGGTAATAGCACTCAGCCAATAATTTGAATTATTAAACAAACTAAAGTAACCTGTTCACTTTCAGCTCACCAATACAATTGCACCTTACCAGGGGCGGAGCCAGAACGTGGCTAATGGGTGGGCCTGGAAAAACCAGGGTGGGCCTGAATATTTCTCTCACTGCGCACAATCCTCCTGTCCCGACATCGTATATTCAAATAAAATGACAAACTGAATAATATGAAGTTCAGATCTTCCTTGGACAACCACATGCCATTCTTAATATTCAATTATAAAAACCCAAATCATTTCATAATTTACTAAAAATGTAAAAGTATATATTTTTTCATGAATCTCACTGGGTGGGCAGTCTCTCAATCTGGGTGGGCCTGTGCACGCCCAGGCCCACCCATGGCTCTGCCCCTGCCCCTTACCTTCTCTTACAAAGGAGCCACACAAAGTGGATTTAGATTTTTCGCAGCCACAAAAAAAATGGTTTATGATTTACTGATAAACCATGATAAGCATTCCAATGGCTAGTGCTGCCATTTTATATTGTACTTATCGTTGCCATCGTATTTAGCATGTCTGGGAGTACACAGCTCTGGTGCTAGCTCCTCTTTTTATTATGTGGCGCAGCACATTACTAGCGAGAGCGTCGGTCGCCAGCGCCCATTTATGTTTTTGGTTCTGCATGTTAAGCGTCAATCTTTCAACTCGCAAATCAGGATTATTTGATTGAGTCGAATTCTTACAGTGTGCTTTGCTTGTTGCTGGTGTGTTGTAGCCTGCTAGATGTTTTTCTCATCTTTAAAATTTTGATTCATCCTGTTCAACTTTTTGCTTTTATTTTGCTTTCTTTGAATCTGCTGTCAGCATCACAAATGACAATCCGTTGTCGATTGCCTCACCTGGAAAAATAAAGTTAAAAACAAAAAACTCAGAGCACATTCCGTATCGACAAACAGCCATTCACGTTTACATTCAAACCTGTGTATATTTTGGAGGGTTGAATTAACCTACTGTGCATGTTTTTGGAAACCCCACATAAAAATACAGACAGGCATTTTGCCAATCTCAATCGACCAAAAAAGAAAACATGACTTTTAGTTTGCACATAAAATGAACACAAACTAAAAAGTTCTTAACTCCCAAGGTGGCAGCCACTGAGTATGCCAAGCTGACTGATTTATTTGTAGAGACAGATGCTGTAACACAGTTGCACCATTTCAAGACGTGGGCGGCCATGCCCGTGAGACAGAGCGAGGGGGACAAAGTGACCTGGCCCACAAGGTGACAGATAGTGAGCCGCAGGACCTGAACATGCACAAAAGATCTGACATCCAGTCCAGTCCAGGAAAAAAGTAGGACAGCGTCTGAGGATATTCAGTCTACATATAAATGCTTTATGAATAGTAGACGAGAAACCCAGGAGAGTTTAATCCTAAATCTGACAACAAATGACACTAGTCATCATGAGCCTGCTCTCCTGAATTAGAGCGAGCATGGGCAAAGTAAAGGTGAGAGCGCGCTTCTTGACCACCTCTGGTCACCACTATATCTGTGAGTGCAAAACAGCTCTTTCTCCTCAACTAGTCTCACTAAAGCGCAGTACAGTATTTGGTAAATAGCAGTTGAGTATTAAGATTTATTTATGGTATTACTTTGAAAAAAGTGCCACACAACTAATGAAAATACAAGCGCATCTCAATAAAGCAGAAATTCATCTATTTCAGTAGTTCAATTCAAAAAGTTAAACTCATATTGCTGGCGTCGGGGCTGAATCCTTGTACCTCCAAAATCATCACTTGTCAGGAGACCCCAAAAACAACATGCTTGTTCAATGTAATTTGCATAACACTCACACATGCGGACTGACAAATAGTACATGTTGGAAAATATATGAAATTGATCAAATTGTGACATAGGATGTTGCGGCCTGAGACAAGCGCTATATTAGACTAGTAATTCATTAAACACATAGAGAAAAGGCAATTTCCCATGTAGTTTCTATATTAAAAATAATTTGGATCATTTCTCATGTAATATTACAATTTCTTGAGATGATGAATTTGGTGTTCTCGTTAGCTGTAACTCATGAAAACTATAAAACACAAATATACAATTGTGAAACATTCCACTTTGCGTGTAGTAAATGTATACAATATACTGGTTACACTTTGTGACTTGAAGTACTGGAATATATTAAGTTTTCCATGCAATTCGAATTTATTGCGGTATGCATGTATACAAATGTTCGTTATCACACTCACAGTGACTGTCTGATTAAAAAAGACGCAACAATCAGGTTCAAAACCATTTACAATGACGATAACAGTGGTTCTAAAAAAACAATTCAATTTTTCACCCCTTTTAAAACAATTCACTTTTAGTATTAGCACACAACTGAGACATAGAGAGAAACGAGTGTAGGACCTTGGAGTTGAAAAAATAGGTTCGGAGAATTCGAAAAGGAAACTCATAAACCTGTAAGATTCATATAATTAGAGAGTGCCAAATAGTACATTCACACAAGTAAATCACAGTACACACCTAACAGGGAAAGAAATTTGGCGGGGAAAGGAGTCAGCATGAAAGCCTAGGGAACAAAAGATCCCAGATTTGCTTCAGCCGAAAAGTTATACAATGGAAAAAAGGAAGCAAATTGCCATGTTATATTAGGCAAGACAAATAGGAGAAAGCTGGAGAGGGAATGGTGCGAGATGGACGGGGGTTGTGCCACAAGGAGACAAGTACAAGCGAGTGCAAGCGAATAAGAGAAACACAGAAGAGACGATGCTGACCCAGTGTAGAGGAGAAACAATTGATTTGTCACGCTGGGATTCTTCACTGTGATCTGCAGGTCGGAGCAGCTACAATGCAGCACAAAGTGAATTCAAAATGCGTTGCTGTCTGCTTGAGACATGTCTAATACACAAATATACCAGCTGGCTGACACACTGGTCCACTGACTGCCTCCAGACCTTTGCTATATGTGCATTTACGGACAACTCCGTGTTTTATTACATGCATGGGGTATTTTAGCAATAGTTTGAGTGGCATTTTTCAATCAAATGCAGATGTAAAATGTGCATTCGTGTTGGGATCCAATACTAAAGGTATGTACAAAAATCTGCTTTGGGAAAGATGAGTACAGTGAACACCTCTGCTAAGGCCAAACAATCCAACATGTCCATCTGTTATATGCTCGTTCTTTGAGTGTAATTGGGTGCCAGCTGCCAGTCACAGCAATCTTTTTTTTTCATCACAATCTCATGGGACCGGTGGATTGCTGTCTCACAGGATTGAAAAAAATAATACGGGAGTCCTCATTTTACGAACGAGTTCCGTTCCTATACTGGCGATGTAACACGGATTTCCGCGTATGTCGGATTTCACCGTTAAAGTCGAAATTGACGTCAAAATACTTTGTATAAAAAATTGAAAATACATTAGAATAAAAAGCATTCGATGCTGTACTTGGCATTACTGCTGAGAAGTGGATGGAGAAAGAGGATTGGAGGGCGAAAAAGGCAACGATACTGCCGGCGCGCAAAGAGACACGATCGAGACACTCTGAGCATGCTCAACCGCAAGGAATGCTGGTCTTTGTAGTACAGGAAGTGCGTTGTTGCCATCGCAAATACACAAGCAGAAGTAAACAAGCTCAGAGGCGCAGCACAAAAGCAGACTTTTGGAGCGAGGAGGAAACCGGCTGCTTCATTCATGTGGTGAGTGACATGAATATCAAGTGTTTTATTGACAATTGAAAGTAACAAGCGGAAATGACGTCCATTTGAGTCATGACGCCGTGTGTCGCCGTACACAGTGGGTTATTCAAATGCCAGAGCAACTCCGTCCGCTCAATCATGTAAACAGGATATGAAGCGAATGTTTCAGAAATCGGAATTTTGACTTTAACCCGAATATTGACTGCATGTAACACGTAGTCACTATGGTGCTGGGGAAAAATGGAGGAGGAGGCACGGGCGTCGTAAAGTCGAAACGTCGTAGGTCGCGTACGTGTAATACGAGGACTGCCTGTAATATGTAAAAATAACTAAAGGAATTTATTAAAACAACAACAACTGAGCAACCAACAAATGACAATCAAAATAATCCTCAAATTGTGTGATTTGCAGCCAAGTTATAATGTACATTTTTTGAATGACACTGTCAGGGATCAATTAATACAGAATAACCCCTAGCTATGATTACTATTGTTACTGTAGTTTACGGTAGCATAGGAATGGACTAAGTTATGCCCTTTTCCTGAACTTATATTAGTAGTCCCCAACAATGAACCAGTGGGATGTGCATTTTAGACAAGATTTTATATGGCGCCCTCCTCCATCAGTGTCATGATTCTGTTCTGTGTTCCTGTCAGGAGGCTGATTGGTGGGCGTGTCCTTCGGCGCCGCACCTGTTCTGCATCACAATCAAGGGCTTTAAACGACTCCGGCGTCGAATGCTCATTGTCAGACTATTCTACCTTGCTTGCTCTCATGGCGCCAAGTGTACGTTTCTTGACTTTCCATGTTCTTGCTTGTATTTCCATTTGCGTGTTTTTTGTCGAGTGTTGAATTTTGTTTTAGTTGGGTTGTATGGCCTTTTGGTTTACTTTTGAATTGGAGTTTCCTTGATCCCGTTGTGTTCTGCGTTTTCCTTCGGTTTTCCTTGCCTTATTTGCAAGCGTCTTTTGTCTTCTCCCGCCCGAGTTCTGTCCAGGCAGTTTGCCTGCGATTGTACTTTAGTCGGTAGTGATTGTTTTTCTGTAAAATAAATTTTTGTTACATATTTCTTGCCTGTCTGCATTTGTGGGATCCCATCACTTCTGGTTGCAGCGAGACCTTAGAATCAGCAATTTACATATATGCGTACAACAGAAACTGAGGAGCATGTTTTGACCATTGTCTTAAATTAACAAGAAAGCATATTCCAATTTTAAATGTAAAATACAATTAAAAATAATGGAATTAGTAAAATTTAAAATACAAATTGAAAAACCTAATCAGTGTGTTGTCTTCTATGCCTGATTAGCTACTGTGCAATGGATTTTTTTTCTGATATGCATAATAGATTAGAAGTTTAGACAATTTTGAGCAGTAACACAACGAACAAGCGATAAAGTGCTGCAAATAGCATCTCCTAACTTTAAATCACCTTTTTGTCAAAAGCAGTTTTGCTTTAGCCTAAGGGATGGAAGAACAATTCACATAGAAATAATATATGCCTGTCAACTGGATCTCGAGCCCAAGAGTCAATAATTTCCTACTTGTAGGAGTGCTAAGATCAATGAGAAGTCACTAAACCCCATTAAATCAGCACTCAGAGCAAACACCAGAGACCACAAGGACAATCACGCTTACATAAACAACCCCCCCTTCCACACACACAAATACACACACATGATTTTGTAGTCCAGTTTCAGTGGAGAGGTGCATTTTCTGTATTTTCTAATCCCAATCAGATGGTCACATGCTGTCATGAAGGCAAGACTCTATACTGTACGAGACCATCTTTTCCCAACCAACCGTTATTGAAAAATCTCATGGCATACCAGCAAACAAAAATGTCAAGTATGAAAATGAAATAATGATCTGATCCGATCCGACTCACAAATTGCCTGGCACTGTTTCAATGAACCCAAATCTGATATACAGTACTCACAGCAGGCCATTACATGTTCTGTTGAATAAATGGCCACAGGTGATTTATTGCACCTTCTGACATGTGAATTAATTCATTGTTCTGCATGTCACTATACAGAATGTCGCTGGCATAGATAGATGAAGAAAGATACATTTGTAGTTGATAAAATACCTGTATCAATTTTTGGACAACATTTTTTGTGCCGCCCTTGATGATCACTCACGGCACACTAGGAACTATGATACATGTTCCTTTGTGTATCGTATACACTACATTCCATTCTATTGAATAGAGAGGTCATCCTTATAGGCTAATGCAAATTACAATACAGTACATGGACAAAATATCAAAACCCTGTTAATTATACCTGCATCTCCAGGAACTGAAATATCAAATATAAGTAATGTTGTGACTGGTTGTTCCTTGATGCATCAATTGCTATGCAATTGCTGTGGTCCTATTACGCTTTGGTCCTTTATTATGTCACGTTTATTCTGTCATATAGGACTGATGTTTTACAGTGTATAAACCCGGGTTACTAAGTGACACGTCAGTACGTCAAGCTTTGTTTGAGTCGGAATATCTCCAGCCAGCTATACTTTTGTCGTTACTTTGGATTTTCGTTGATAACGACGTGTCATGTCTGCTTCTGGGTCCAAATCCCGCTCCTTACAACAAGTACAATGTATAAAAAAAGGTGAAGTTGGTTCATGATGTTGGAGTTAGATTAGATCCAGGGGAAATGTGGTCTCACAAAATGGTTTAAGAGTAGACACAAACACTTTTTGGATTATTTTAATTTACTGTGTGTAGTTCTGTTGTAGTTTCTATTTCTACTTAGAGTGAAAAAGAGACTGATTTAGGAATGCATACATAGTGGTTTTGGCAAGGCCTCAAAATATCCAGTAGAAAAGTGACAAAAGTTAAAACCTCCAAATCCAAAATCAGGCGGTTTTTGTATTTTTGGAAGGATTTTTGTCAGTATTGCCGGAAAGATATAAATAATGCTATCCAGAGGCCTAACATTACACAACCTAATTGTAACTGTGTAATGAGGACTCATTATAGAAATAGAAGTAATCACATTTAATTTAATGCTGAAGTCAGTACCTGGTGAGGCATTTTGAGTCAAGACAGAAGCTTTAATAACCCCAGAAGTAGATGCCATGTCACCCACACTGACACACATAATAGTAAAATATATTTTGTCATTCGTTATAATGTTGTATGGTATGCCAAGGACAACCACATTTGTTGATGTGGAAAAATCCGTGTGGACTCAAATTTTTATTTATATAGTGCTTTCACAACAGCTGCAGCTGTGACATACTCATTCTGTGGGAGCAGAAGTTACCTATTAAAATACAAATTTTGACAACCGCCGACACAGAGAGAAAAAATAATCTAAATATCTCTAAATAGCCCACTGCTTGCAAAATTACAATTATTGGTCCATAATCCCAAATACTAATTACCCAACTATATTTCATAACTTCTTTTGTCAAATTGATGAAGTTGTTTACATTCAGTCAATAAATAGACCTACACCTTAGTTAATATTTGATGTGAAAGAATGAGTCTGTCATGCTTCAAACAAGATGTCACACATCTGCAACTGTGTGTACGCATGCTTGTGTCTATTTTTGGGGAGGGATGGGGGGCACACTAGTTACATAATTCATCCTTAGAGGTTTTTGTAACCATGACTACGGAAATGTGCGCACCAACTTAAGGTTGTACTTACTACTATCATGCATTTTACACAGGGTTGGAGTAACCATGGCTACCAGACCCTTGAAAGGAGGGCAGGAAAAGCCAAGTATTGTTAGGTTTTCGTGGAGGAGGACCCAAACGCAGGAGGCAAAATTGTGTGCAAGATTAAGTATTTCATTTAAAACAAAAGGCATACAAGGCGCTGGAATAATAAACTAACAAAATGTAGAAGTCTCCAAAAAACGAACACGGAACAAAACAAACTAAACAAACACTAGGACTAGGGCCATGACTATGACCGGACTATGACAACACTTACAAAGACCGGATAGAACAGATGAACCAACAAGGCCAACAAAGCTGGCAACTAAATACAGACAAGTTAACGATACAACGAGGAGCACCTGGACAAGACAGAAAGGGTAGGAGGAAGCTGGTTGGTTAACACAAGGGACTGGGATGACAAGCACAGGTGGACTCAATAACTTGACGAGAGACAAAGGAATACAAGGAAAAGCTTGAAACGCAAAAACAAAACTCAAAACACGGACCATAACAAGTATGCTCAGCAGAGTGACGCATTTTCAAAATAACACAAAATCCACAGAGGAGACACCAAAACAACTTTAGGAGACCTTTGGATGAGCACCACAGCTCCCCTTTGGTCACATTCAAGCGGATTCATAAATGCCTAAGATCTGAGAAACAATACAGGAAGTCCTCAATTTACGAACGAGTTCCGTTCCGACACTGGCGATGTAACACGGATTTCCGCGTATGTCGGATTTTACCGTTAAAGTCGGAATTTACGTCAAAATACTTTGTATAGAAAAAAACGAAAATACATTGAAATAAAAAGCATAAGATGCTGTAGTTAGCATTACTGCTGAGAGGTGGACGGAGAAGAAGGAGAGGAGGACGAAAAATGAAAAGATACTGCAGGCGCGCAGACACGATCGTGACGATCTGCGTATGCTCAATCATAAGGAATGCTGGTCTTTGCAGTACAGGAAGTGCTTGTATGCGGAAGTGCGTTGTTTGGCGCGCAACCCATCGCAAATACACAAGCAGAGGTAAACAAGCTCAGAGACGCAGCACAAAAGCACACTTTTCGAGGAAGCCGGCTGCTTCATTCATGTGGCGAGTGACATGAATATCAAGTGTTTTATTGGCAGTTGAAAGTAACAAGCGGAAATGACGTCCATTTGAGTGATGACGCCCTGCGTCGCCGTACACGGTGGTCAGAGCAACTCTGTCCGCTCAATCATGTAAACGGTATATTCAGAATGTTTCATAAATCGGAATTTTGACCTTGACCCGAATATTGACTGCATGTGAACGTAGTCACTATGATGCTTCGGACAAAATGGCGGCGCAGGCATGGGCGTCGTAAAGTCAAAACATCGTCGTAATACGAGGACTGCCTGTAATATGTGAAAATAATGATAGGAATTTATTAAAACAACAACTGAGCAACCAACAAATGACAATCAAACTAATCCTCAAATTGTGTGATTTGCTGCCAGGTTATAATTTACATTCTACAGTCACGTATGTCGTCATTTGAGGACTCCCTGTACCAGAACAAAAACAATTAAAAAAATTCTATTAGACAGTCATTATGTTACACATTTATGTAATGGCATCACAATAGAAAAAAAAAACCTCAGCCCAAAACTGGGTTAAGATAAAACAAAATTTGGTATCAATAAAGCTATAAGCATTTGACTTAGTGATTTAATGAGAGAGGGGAGGGCAGTGTCTATGGATCAAAAAAGCATCATAACACGGGAGGCAAATCAGGCAATTGACACTCCAGATATGCATCCCCTTCTAATTTGTAAAGATTCCTTACACACATTTTTACAGCTGCTAAAAGAATTAAGTTCCTGTTGAACATGTCGCGACAAGCATTTCCGAAAATAGAGCAGGTGCACAAAATACTAATTTGTGGGTTCAATTCTCATGAACAACTTTGACATGGGGGCAAGCAAATGGCGTGCATCTCATTGCCTGCAAGTGTCCTTAAAGTCAAGTCTGTTCTTGTCAATGGCCTGCAATGTCAGGTTTTTCACAATGCCTTTGTAGCTTATTCCCAGCCTGAAAAAAAAATCAAATTTTACTACTTGTATTTCTGTCCATTGTCGATAACACCGGCCTCTATCTCTACCTTCATTTTCAGAAAAGGAGCTCTTGATTTGCTGACCCAACTGTCCAGTACCGAACGAAAAATTGTAACGAATGGCCACAAATGAGCATTTTGTGCACAAGTTATTCTATATTTTAAAAAAATGTGCCCCCTTTTTCAACTTTGAGCATCTTCCCCTCCAAAGGTCTGCATGCCCCTGCTCCATATAACCGATCAAAAACAGAATATGGAACAGCTGTGGCGAGAACTAATGGCTGTATAACCTCTATATGTTTAAAGTGGATGCAATGTGACAAAATGCTCAAGCAATCGTTTTTGCAAACATACTGTAAATTCATGCATGGAAACTGTCCGCAGAGGAATATCATTTTCTTTTTAAGATGTGCAGCAATAGGGCAGATTCATCACTCTGGCAAAAGTGACAGTCATCTACGCTGACAGCAGAGTTGTGCTGTGAGAGCATCCCATCACAAGCATCACCATTCTCAGAAAAGGGTTGTGGATGAATAAGAAGATGGATGGATATAGAAAAAAAAAACAGAGTGAAGGACACAGGCTAACTAGGAAAAGAGCAGAATAAGAGAACGTATTAAAAGAAACTCGAAAATGACAAATTAGACAAGCTTGTTATTTGCTTTGTCTGTTAATATGCGAGCACCCACTTCATGTCTGAATTAGAGTAAATCACTTCTTATTATTTAGGATGAGATATTTAAATGTGCATTTTGCACCGCAATGTCAGTATTGGCTTGGTAAAGCTGGTAAATGTTCAACATATTTTAATAAACAGTTCGGAGGTGGTCCAAGAAAAAGTCACTTTAATTTATACATATGTAGTACTGGTATATCTCTTATCAGGTTCAGGGTCACAGAAGCTGCAGTGTATCCTAGCTGACTTTTAAATCGTTGACTGATCACCTGTCAATCACAGGATTGGCTCACATTTGCACCTATGGACACTTTAGAACAGCGTTTTTCAAACTGTGTGCCGCGGCACAGAGATATTGTCAGGTGTGCCGTGGGAAATTATCTAATTTGTGTGCCTGTGTGCGGTCTAGTGCCTGGCAGCGTAATCATGTCTTTACTACATTGTAGTACTCTTACATACCAGCAGGTAGCAGCAGCAGCAGCAGCAGCAGCAGGTAGCTAATTGTCTTTGTTCAGAGACAAGCGAATTAGTGACGTATGTTTATGCAAACATGCCCATGTTTCACACTAAGTATCAATATGAAACATTATAAAATACTTTTTTCTTTGTGTTTATTTAATTCCTATTCAAGACATTATAATATAACGTCATTCTTCGATGTTAAAAAATGCTTATATAAACAATATAACGCTTATATTGTTAAAATAAGCTTTTTTTCCCCCCACAATTTGAGCTGGTGGTGTGCCGCGGGATTTTTTCAATGAAATAAATGTGTCTTGACTCAAAAAAGTTTGAAAAACACTGATTTAGAACACTCAAACTAACATGCACTGTTTGAGAACACGCACATGCCACATGCATTCACACAGAAAAGTCAGCGTTGTCACTATTTGTGCTTCCCCCAAAAAGATTATGCCAACATTTCCAATGGGTTTGGTTGTGTTATCACCCAAAGAGCCACTGAAAGAATATGCCACAATTTTCACGATCGAGATTGTGAAAACTGATTTAAATGTGAGCAATGAATTAAAAACATTCATTTTTGTACTCTTTTAATGCCCAACAATCACCAATGAACATTTTTGATCATCTCTCATAAAGGAACAAAAATGGGAATGTTGACGGTAAAGAAGATGGCCTCTTGTTGCAAAGTGGGTCTCCATAAACATAAATACACAGGTCATGTTGATCATGTACTCACCCTGGGTGACCATGAAGCACGATAACACTTCCATGTCCCATGATGGATGAGGCCTTTGCTCCCATGTCTGCCCACTCAGTGCTCACCACAGAAGGGAACAAATCACCCGGTCGCTGCCGCCTTAACACACAAGCTAATACAACTAATGGAGTCATCTATAGTGTTTGACTGGCTTGATGCTCTTTGAATCGATCTGGTTGTTTATGTTTTGTATCCATTTACACTTAAATGTTTAGATGGAAGTTACACCTTTTAACTAATTAAAGCCAATCAAAAGGCGTTTCTTGCCGCCACCCTCATTGTTAAATCTTTGTTGGATCATTTGATTATCTCCCACTCGCAGTCACAAATGAGGTACACAAAAGCTATTTAAAAAACACACACACACACACACACAAAATCACTGAAAGCATTCAAACTCAGTGTTTTAATCCATACAACTAAAATGAATTTGAAGTTGTTTAGCTGTCAGCTATTGTTTCACTGCTTTTTACTGTTGTTTTAAGTTTTTGCCGTGGTGTCGTTTCAGTATCGTAGTCAACATGTTGGTATCGTGATGACACGAGTAGCTACATGATTTTAACAGACTGATTACAAAGTGTCCATTATTTTACGTTCATTTTTAGGACCCATTTCTTTCTCAACTGTTTGACAATGTCCATATCAATTATTTCCTTCCTACTGGGGACTACAGAACACAAAATAGAAAGCAGAACAGATTTCCAGACTTCAATGTTAATTAAGAATTACATGTGTAAAAATACTGTTGTTAAATGAATGTGAGGATCTTGTTTGTTATTATTGGTTATTTGACTGTGTTCCACAATATGTACCGAGATACTATGAAATACCGATGAGTTCCTGCAAACACACAATTGTGTACTTGTCTGAAATCTATCTATTTGATTGGCACGTTTGACTGCTTTTACAAATACCGAGTTGAGCTTGGAGGTTGTCCAAGGCCAGTGCACTCTTTGAAATGTAGTCATATTCATTTCCCAGTTGCGCTCATGTGTGGTGGATGCCTAAGCTCATTAAGATTCAGCTCCGCTGTGCAACAACGGCTCTCTGTGCTGATAATAAGTCAAACAGCGTCTGAGCTCCCATCACAGTTATCTGCAGGTGTCTGATTGTGTCCAGTCCGGCACAGGTCTTTAGTCGGTTTAGTTTGAGTCAGTCAAACGCAGTAACCCAAAGTGAGTTTTGCACACACAACAGAGACTTTCCCAATGAGGGGGAAAACAGCAACTACAAAAAAGCAGCCGTTTTTGTTTGGCTATAACACTGCTGGAATGTAAATGTGTCCTTTGACAATAACCTCATGAATGGTAATCACAGCTGCAATAGTTGCTGTTCTCTGATAGGCAAAAAGTAGAAAACTGCTACATCGGCTGCTATTTCACTAATCGAATTTGAACTATATTGAGCTATTTTCTTGCAGAGAGGTTGAACGAATTCCTCAAAGATTACAGTAGATTGTCTGCGAAAGAAGGAGGGGTGAGAAAAGATCAGATTTGACCATTGAAGTGCATATATTTTTTCAATCAATTTCACTGGCAGCCAATGTTCAATAAAATTGAAAGTTTGAATAGAGAGTACTCACGTACTCATTTGACTTGAACCTCGACGACTCCAAAGTTAAAATCTTTGGAATTTGTCACTAATAAATAAAGGCTCGTTTCCAAGGTGCTATTACCACACAAAGGCATGTTGCCATGGTCCACATGGGTGTACTCATTCATTTATTGCTATATTTTTTGTGTGAGGTATTATAGTATCAAAGTATTCATTAATACGACAAACAACTTGTACATGTGGCAAATGTAACAGAGGACCAAATTATACATGTTTTATACATGATCAAGATTGAGAGTTTTTTTTAAACAATCTTATTTTGTAGGGGTAAAAGTACCAACCCGTAACCCTGAGACTAACACTCCCTTCTAAATACAGTGCAACAGGGAGCACAATTAAAAAAATATATTACATATGGCTGTAGTCGGATGAATAAAACACATCTGCAAAAGCATCACCTTTCAAGATACCAGAAAAAAACAAAAACATTTGTTGTCATTAACATTGCATCGACAAAGAGAGCAAGACATTTTCAACAATTGAGATTGGTCGATAGTTTATAAAAATGACATACCCACGTGGGACTGGCCAATAGTATTGATTTTTGAAAAAAATATGGAGCTGACCATATTTGGTCATATGGGGTTTCTACTCGACAGTGATGAAATGAGATACAAAAGATGAGATCATAGACAACAGTTCATCTTTTATTTTTAGCAGAGCTGGCCATTTTACTAAAAGCGAGCTTCCGTTATTCGTCATCCATCTGCAACGTGGGTACCCTTCCATCATACGTCATTCACATTTTTTTCAGGGGGAAAAAAAAAGTACTCGTCTATAGGTCGGTCCGCCTCAAATGTTAAACGGCCGTCCGTCGGCGAGTCCGAGTAAACTTTCACTAGCACCCCCTGAGCAACTGTGATGTCATTTTCAGTCGCACAGCAAGTGCCAAACTGGCCGCCCCTAAAGAGAGGTGGATTTTGCTGCTCAACTCATATTCCACAAATGCAATATTAATCAGTATGCCGTGTTTAGACTAGTGGAGGCACATAGAACATTAGTGCAAAGATTTTTTGGGGGTTGACTTCTTCTTTAAGATGTAACTCTGAATATTTGGTCATAAAGTCTTCTGTGTTAGATTGTGACACCTTCACTTCTGTCCCTTGGAGGTTATTTTTGATGATCTCACTAACGGCTGTTTAGGATTTAGTTGTGTGTGGTTTTTTTTTTTTTTTGAAGGGGAAGTCAACCCAAACATAGCTGAAACAAGGCAATATGATTAATATGAAATATGAGTTAAGCAGCAAAATCCACTCATTTTGAGCCATTTCAGGGGGCATCCATTTTGTCACTTCTGTTGACTGAAAATGAAATCAAAGTTGCTCATGACTCAGGTAATGACCAATCACGGATCACCTGTTTTCTGAAGCTGAGCCATGATGTAAATGACAGTGTTTTTAATCAGTTTTGCATCTCTGTCTGATGAGGATGTTTGGACAACATTGTTGTCTTTACATAGAACTCCCGTTTACACTAGATGGTATTTGTGAGAACATAGGATGAATAGAATAATTTGGCTCAGACGTGGACCATTGAATCAAATCCTATATTCACATCACTCACAAAATATTGAATGCAATACCTCACTATGTTTGGTGCAGTTTAACAGTACTTCAAATTACAGCCTCCGAATTGATGATTAACATAAATCTACACCTCTCTCAAACTGTTTCAATAAAACCGCAACTTTATCCCCAACAAAGGGAGGATTTATTGCAGGCTTGTTGGAATATACTGCATGAGTTTGTGTGTATGTGTGTGTGTGTGTATTTGTGTGCAAGTAATAACTTTGAAATGGGTGCCCATAAAGGTTTGACTGAAGAGAGCTAAGAAGAAATGGGCCATGATTAAATATATTTCCATGGAGTTATATACGATATATATATATATATATATGTGTGTGTGGATGTATATATGTGTGTGTATATACATATATGTGTGTATATATACATATATGTATATATATGTATATGTATGTATATGTATGTATATGTATGTATATATGTATATATGTATATATATGTATGTATATATATGTGTGTATATATACATATATGTGTGTATATATACATATATGTATATATATGTATGTATATGTATGTATATATGTATATATATGAATATAT